>NW_027286403.1:10390168-10990168 GCF_022747635.1 Hetaerina americana
ACTTACAAAAATCTGGCGTAACATTCGCCATCTTCTGGTATGATCCATGAATGAAAAGTCACTAGTTAAAAAATAATCGCTAAAATTGTGATTAATTGAATTAAATACATTTTCAAGAGCTTTTACCATTCTTGGTTTTCAAAACTGTTTTTACTCTTTCCGAAGGCTAACGAAGTTCAGTCGTGGAACTACACCGGCTACATTCGGAATTTCGGCTATTTTTGCGTTAGTACACCATAAGGAAGTTCAATGGCTGATGATCTACAATGTTATGTAGCGGTCAATTATGACAGCCCATGTTTGAGAGGTCTCATGGCCGGTACTAGATCTCCTAGCGGTATTCAGAAATTTAAAGATGAAAATGTACCCATTTACATACAGAATGCGGCGTTTAAATCCATTCAAATTTATTGGATTTTCTCGCTATATCTCAGTTCCACTGGAGATCGCGATTGACGATCTTGAAAGCTATAGGCATATTGTAAACCGTCTTAACCTCAAAATGGCCTTGAATATACGCACAACTTCGGAGTACAATCGAAGAACCGCTATTATCGAAAGTGTTCACGCTGGGCGTTTTATTTCGAAATAGTTCGATTCTTCGGGTACCCCAGATGACCTGTTTATGATATTGTGGCAAAGTATAATGCTTTGGAGAAGTCTGGGGAAGGTATCCCTAACCCGGCGAGGAAACCTCATTAGAGGCAACGAGTGTTTACCCGGACTTGAGTGCCGCCGCCTGTACTATACTGCTAGCTACAAAAACCCAATTATTCATGATTAAACAAGCCATTCATAGACACCACACTTTATTAAACCTGTGCTTCAGACAACCTTTTAAATAGTAACATTTCACAATGTTGAAATTGCTAACTTATTTGAACCAACTACAAGAGAGTCTTGAACGGAATTTAATGCATTTAGTAAAGGTGAACTTTAATAAAACTCTTCTTCAAATAGCATGTGCAAAAGTCCCCTATAACATTACGTCTCCCTGAAAAAAGCACCTAATTCACCGTAACAGTTTGTCTAATAGTGCCTAGTATTACCATTGAACGGGTACCGTGAACTTGGTTGTTGATACTTAACATGAGTTAATCTTCGAGAATGGACGGTGAGAACCAAAATTTTGTGCCAAACGAAATAATATTGAAAAACTTACCTCAAATATTAGGCCCTTAGAGTCGGTATTCATGATTTTACCTGACTAATTCGCAACGTACACAATTGAGTTAACACGATTGGACACGTTTCCACACGTACTCCACACTGCCCGAGTAAATAAGGTGTCGTGGCAATCAATCTGACGTCACATTATCGATGGTGTGTTGATATCGAAAGTGGGAGGAAGGTATACCAATCCATTCCCTCAAGAAAGAATCCCAACTTGTGCAATACGCTATTGCATTATTCACGTTTGGCCGTTGAAATGTTTATCGTGTTAAAGTTCTTTGTATCATCACTCAATTTCTCTTTGTTTACGAATTATGTTTTGGCGCGTAGCACACTGGCATCTGCGTAGCAGTAATATTCGAAGTTTGCTAGTTTTGGCATCCTTGTCGTGATATGACATATATACGTTTTTTTAATTCCTTGTAGGATAGAGAAGTGAGGCCGCCCTAAGAGAGATTTACAAAGTCGATATACCATTCAGTATGCGCTATTGCAATGAGAGATATACCACTGTTGAAGTTATGTGGCGAGGAACAAATATCAGAAGAAAGTCCTACAGTACCACTCTATCCAATAAATACGCGAACTGAGGCATTTAAAACTTCATTTTGAAATATTTAGTCTGCATCGATTTTGCCCCCTTCAAAGTTCTCTCCATGCGTTGCTATGGACTTATTCCATCCTCTTGCCCACTCTTTTAAAGCACCCTTTGGCAGTCGTTGGCAGTTAGGCGTTTTAGTTTTCTTGTTGTTCCCTGCTTTATTGGGTCCACATGTTCTTAGTGATGTCCCCTCATCGCATTTTTGCATTGTGGGAATAAGAAAAAGTCCTAGGGGTTGAGATTTCATGAATACGGAGGATGATCAAGGATGGTGATTGAATTTTTTGCCAAAAACTGGTGAACATTCAAGGTGAATGTACAGGTGCATTGTCATTGTGAAGGATTCATCCATCATGCTCGGTTAAAATAAGTGTTCACTCTTGCTTTTCCTAAATTCAGTTCATCTGCTGCCATTCTGACAGTTTTTTGGCCATCGGTAAGGAAAAGAGCCCGCACGCGATCAATGTTGTTGTCAACACTGGTGGTTGAAGATCGTCCCAGCCTTGCATCATCGGTGGGGTCTTATCGGCCATCTTTAAAACGCTTAATCCACCTAAAAACGGATGTTTCCTTCAAATAATTATTATTGTAAACAGCTGTCAAACTTTTAGTAATTTCTTGATAATATTTACCGCACTTCACCAAGAAAATTGAAGTGGATTCGTTACTTAGTGATTCTCTTAATCCGCCAATATGCTTTTTCGACAAACAGTAATAACAAGGACTAAAGAAACTAATACAACTGGCACCATTTGCACAGTTAGACGATCCTCCAACCCCAGGTGGATCATTGGCTCTCAGTCAACCAGCGCCGCTAGTGGGCGGGGCTATAGTCCGCGTCAAGGCCGCTGGGTTGCACCAGTTTGCGCAATTATGGTAGTAGCGACATATGATCCTCTTTGGACCATACTTAATAAAATGTGTAGTAAAATCTACTATTTTACCCTCGGAACCCGAGATTGAAAATATATGTGACTCCTCATCAAGTCCTATTATAGATATTTTGGGCAATAAAAATTCCATATAAGTGAATTGTTTCAGAAAACTATCCAAAGGCATTTCAATACATTTTTCATTTCTGCAAGCATTTCTTTTGTGAAATGGGTATTTTTTCTTTTTCACATACCAAATTAAAATAAGAAATAAGTTATGCTAGCTTCAAGGATTTAAAGCAGGAGATTTAACATTGGATGAGAAAATGTGAAAATGTTATGACCTGTCAAAATACTGAGGCATTTTATAATATAATGTACCAAAAAAAGTCAAGAAACAGGGTTAGAAAATGCCCGGAAGTATGCACCTGGATATGAATTCGTCCAATGCATCATTGACGTTCATTGCTACTTATAATTTGAATTATCCATGTAAATGAATTATAATTATGAATCTGGCTAACATAATTTCATTTGCTCATAAATGATTGTTTCATTTGTGAATATTGCATTCATATTAATTGCTCACTATAATAGGCATAATGTACCTTTCCGTTAATAAAGCATTCATACATTAAAAACTGTAATCACAAGTCTATATAGACTGTGCTTATGAAAATAATTCGTTTGGTCAACGAGTAAAGCAAAAATCAGTAATTATTTAAGTCCCAGTTCATGACGTTTTTATATGTAAAACATTTATTAAACTGAAGCAGGTTAACTAACTAGATAGGCTCGTGTGATTTTGAATTACAATGGATGAAAAAGAGTACTTTTATAGATTTTTGTAGATTAAGTCTGCTATCTACCCCTTGGAATTCATTATTAACAAGGATTGTTATGGTTAACAAAGTGTAGGAACTTTATTTTGTCCTCCTGACGGAGAGAATTCTAGAGCTTTTGCTAAGAATTGTAATGGTATATGGCTAGATGATATGATAGTTGAAACAGTGACCTTTCTAATACAATTATGTACTATCAGTAGAATGAAGTGCCATTAAATCGGGCAAAAAAGCTGCAGTTCCATTATTTAATCGTAAAACATATATACACCTACCATGTTGCCAAAAATCCTCGCTGATCAGTTCTTGACAAAGGCAACTAAAACTGTCAACAGATCCATCAATATCTCTCTCTCGTATCTTTCAAACAGTGCAGTATTTTCCAACTACCATTTCAGAGCCAAAATCACATAATACTTTGGTTTTTAAAGTCAATTTTAACTGTCTATTCAGGCCATCTCACCATGACTTGTGCTGGGATAAACATCAACTACATAATACATCTCAGTCTTACTTGAAAATGAACCAATCGCAAATTCCCTACTTTTCTTCAAAGGTAAAATGATGGAACATAGCATTACAATTAGTGGGTAAATTAAGTGCTTAAATATTTAGAGAGGGTTAAAATTTGGAAGGAGCTGTTCTTTGGTTCTTCACTATGACAGCTTGTGGGATGAAATTGGTTCTGTTTCGTTGGAATAATTTTTCATCTAGAAGTTTTCCTTTCTTTGACATTGCTTTTTATGATTACTTTTAGCTTATGTCAACTTTTAGCTGAAAGGGTAATGCTGAGTATGCATTGAAATGCTGTGTAAAGATTAAATATGAAATTTCCTTACGAAAATAACAATGTGGATACTAATCTGCGAGCGGTGTATTTTAGGAATTTATCTTCCTATCAATGTAAATTTCCTGGCAGATTTTTGCAGTAATATCCTCAACAAATTATTCCATCAAAATATTTATTGAACATGAAATATAAAACCCAGGCCAGAGTCAGTGGTGGGCCCTGTTCACCCAGTACTAAGTCTGATGGTTTGTGAAATTCACACACCAGGGTAGGGGAGCCAGTTCCTTTCACTGGGCCGTTTATGGTTTCCCAGGAAGACCTGGTACCCAAAAAATCACTTCGCTTGTGTGGAGCTGTAGGTGCCCAGAGTATGTGTATATATATATATATATATATATATATATATATATATATATATATATATATATATATATATATATATGTATGTATATATATATATATACATACATATATAAATATATATATGTATACATATACATATATATATATACATACATACATATATAAATATATATATGTATACATATATATATATATATATTTATATTATATATATGTATATATATATACATATATATAATATATATATATTTTTTTCCTCCAATGTTGTTTCACACCTGAGTGCTTTCAAGTGAACATCAGTTTCTGAGTAGATTAACTCACATTAAACCACAAAAATAAAGCGTGCAATTAACAAATATAAATAGTTTGCTATGGGCATGCTTGATTAATATCAGTGACTTCCACTGAATAATAGAAGTTTTGTTTCTTTTTAATGAGTTAATAATATGATTTAAATACAATTTTAAAAATGTAATCACTACACACTGCAACCTTTTATTTTAAAATATCATGGTTCAAAATTGATTTTTTTGATTACCTGCTTCTGATGATGTTATAATCCGATTAGCAATAATAAATTTGTGTGGGATGTATTTATTAACTTTATCATGCTTCATTTATGTAGGCTGTTTATCCTCACAGAGGCTCATTTATCCCTAATATCTTCCCAGAAAATGCATTTAAAATTAGCTGCTCAAGTTTTTAGTTATCACATTGCCACAGAAGTACACGCAATAGGTCATAGAGGTATGATAAGGGAATTAATATGGCTGTATCACACCAGACTCTTTCTTGAGCTAAAGCCTATATTGTCCGGTGTCTGACTTCTTGGAGTTCTTCACAACAATGCTAACATATTCATCAGCCAGCTAAATAAGTAATAGTGCAAAAAAAGTTAGATAAAAGGCACATATACACTAAATTTTTTTTAACATTTAAATTTTCCCACAAAAATCGATATTGAATATCTTAATCAAACTCTATGCATAATTTTGGGAATTATTACATGAGTGTCATTGTATTTTAAACATGGAATGAAACCTTTATATTTCTCACTAAATTCAGAAGCATGACTGAGGTTTTTTAATAAACCTGCTGGAATGTCCTGTCATCTTCTTCAATAAGGTTGTCATTAGCAAACCATGAGGCAACAGATTTGGGGAAGGCAGTGTAGGGTACATGATATGAGAAGTCTACTCCAGCTCGTACAGTTATGTCATGGATACCTCCAAGTCCATGCATGGTTTATTAGGCTGTTCTTCAATGATAATGCTTGTGCTTGGACGGCTTGGATTGGAGCGGCCAACATCATTCACAGCAATGACCTAGAGCTGATATTCACTGCCTTTTTTCAAATTAGGGACCTAGAGGTAAAATAATTACTAATCTCCATTCAACTGACAATTGATCAGTATTTCAACAAAAAATTAATTTATTTTAATTATCTTGAACACATTGGCTGGAAAAGGGGTTTCATTGACATCTGACCAATCAGCATCTCCCTTGGCTTTCTTTTGGATAATTTAGCCCTTAATTTTAAAGCCTCCATCACTGCAGGGTGGTCCTCAGGAAAGTGTAACACTATCCTAAGTGATTTTATCAGGCTTAGGAGGTTCTGGAGTACCAGGTTTCACTGAAAAAGGATTTAATGTTTTTATACTTAAGTTACAACTAATAAATCTACCAGAGTATTTTTAAAAATGAAGATCAATAGGCGATGTTAAGGGAAATGTAATTAGCATCAAAAGATTACTCACAGTGCTGTGCTTGAGCTGTAATTGGTTCAGTGGGTCTACTGGGTTTACCAGGTCCCGCCTCATTCACTGCAATAACTCTAAACTCATAGCAAGATCCTTCTTTAAGGTTTTGAGCAGTGAAGCAGGTATTTGGTGTTATATAGTTATTACACTTGTTCCATTTCTCACATCTCTCACATTTCTCAACATAATAGCCTGATATGGCAATTGTCATCTCTGTAATATTTATTCCTCATCATAGGATTTTTTTAGAGGTAAAATAATTACCAATCTCCATTCAACTTAGAATTGATCAGTATTTCAACCAAAAATTAATTTATTTTATTTACCTTGAACACGTTGGTGAGAACTAGGGTTTCATTAACATCTGATCAATCAGAATCTACCTTGGCTTTCTTCTAGATAATTTAGCCCTTAATTTTAGAGCCTTCATCACTGCAGGGTAATCCTCAGGAAAGTGTAACATTATCCTTGGTGATCCAATCAGGCTTAGGAAGTTTAGGAGTACCAGGTTTGACTGAAAAAGGATTTAATGTTTTTATCCTTAAGTTACAACTAATAAATCTACCAGAGTATTTTTTAAAATGAAGATCAATAGGCAATGTTAAGGGAAAAGTAGTTAGCATTAAAAAATTACTCACAGTGCTTTACTTGAGCTACAATTGGTTCAGTGGGTTTACTGGGTTTCCCTAGAGAGGTTCTGAGACACCTTAAATGTATTCAGCCCTCACACGGAATACAAATTGTTTGCCTTCACTCAGGCCCTTGACAGTAAATAATGCCTTGGGAAAAAAGCATGGAACTTGTTTCCAGCTGTCAACTCCATATGTAGTCATTTTCCTGATTCAATGTATCCTATATCCTATCCTATCAGCTATAAATTAATCAAAATACCTGTGCTGTCACCACCACCATCATCCATAGGAGGACTCCATGACATTGATATACTGTCTTTTGTAGTATTTGCATAGGTAAGAGGACCCTTCAGCATTCCAAGTTTATCAACAACAATGACCTCAATGTCAGCTGAATCCTTCCTGAAGTCATTCTTGGCTGTAATGGTGTACTTTCCAGGATCATTACGGTTAGATGCTTCCACTATCAAATTGGTGGCATCACTCATGGTCTAGTACTAAAATGGACAAAATTTTTGCTAAAATCATCTTAATGGCAAAAAATGATATAAAAATGAGGAAGTTATTATATAAACAGATGAAAATATATAAATTAGATTTAAATATTCACCTCAACTTTTCAAATCTGCAAATGGAATTTATATTACCAAATGGAAATTTCTGAAAAAAAATTTATATGTGCTTCGATAATTAATGAGGAAAACCTTTATCTTTGGTTTTTCAAGTGGGGCTCACATTTTATTGTGTATCGTTAACATTGGTTGTATGACCTCAATAAACAATGAGATAAAATTGGATCATTTAAATTAAAACAGTCCCAATGTTAGAAACATAGTCATTATTTATTTTCACTGACAGAACTAATGTCAGTATTTAGTTATATTTCAACTCTCTGGGGTCCTCTCATGAATAAATCATTTCCCAAATATATTATATGTCATCTTTTTTGAAAATGTAGCTTTATAATGTAGACTTTTTAAAAACAAAATTTATGATTTGTTTAAAGATAAGAATTCTTTCTTTAAATTGAACAAAAATACTTCCTTTCATCCATTAATTGAATTATTTCACATGCATTATCCAGGTTATCCATGGATGGATGATATTTATATCTTTGATTTTGAGCAAACTGTACGTTTCTCTGATATTCAGTTTCGGCTCGGTTTAATAATAGATAGACAGCGGAGAACTGTATAATTTAAGTCAAATATTGCTGTGACATACATAACCCTTAGAATTGCGTCAATCACATCTAAGCAACTAATGCTTACTGAAATTCTGTTTGAATCAGGCAATCTGAGGCTATTCTTGGACTATTCCAGCGTGGCTGTTCATGCACCAGTAATAAGCATATTTAAAACAACAGGCTCTCTTGCAAGAACCTTAGTCAGAAAAAGATTTGGTTTCCCTGCAAAGAAAATATATTATTATTTAGAAGACTTTTTCCATCATAAAAACATTTTTTTCTTCAATGATCTAACACAAAAAAATTACTTTTCCTGTGTTTGGTCTCAAAAAAGAACACTCAAGCTATATTTTGCAAGATATTTTTTTAAGTGTGGAATAATCGCTGAAAAGGAAAAGGCATTCTGGATGTTGTTTTTGTGCTGTAGGGCTAAGCAAGAAAGTGGCCAGAAAGGGAATTCTAAGCACATAAATTTGCAGATAATTGATAAAAGGAAAGGGTGAGGAGGAGGATATTTACAATAAATAAACAAGTTAAACAGATTACTATCTCTTTTATCCAATTTACCTGATGTGCACATTATGTTTCTCAATTTTTTATTTTATAGCATGCATGTATAATTTTTATCTTCCAAAATTTTCATGCTGCTCACTCCCATTTTTTTAATTTGTGTTTTAAGTTATTTCTTAAATGCCATATTGAGTTTTTAAACATTGCCTCTCTTATAAAACAAGTACACACTGGTGGTTTTGAAAAATGTCTTAAACTCCCTCCTTCTTCCTTCCTTAATCTTTAATAAGACCTCACAGAGAACAAGAAGAGCTATCACTTTAAACTGGTGGATGAATGTAGCAGCACAAATAAAAGCAATTCTGGTAAAGGTATTAAAAAATGAATTCTGTGGAATAATACGCTAGGCTATAAAGCAAAGCTGGTGAAATTACAAAGCACAACACCAAGAGTACCTGAGATTGCCTCCAAGGAAAGAGTTTCCATGGAATTCTTCTCATTTTTGTTCTCCCAATAGGGTTTACCTAATTGTGCAAATAAATAAATATTTTACTATATCAAATATTCATCAAAATTTGCAAACAATTCCAACATAGAAATGGTGTGTTTGATTCACCTTTCAGTGAACTTCAGAAGAGGATTCAGAGAAGCCATAAAAGCAAAACCAACCTCTCATGGGTTTGGCAGCAAATGGATGTGAGATGGCACTTGGTGTTCCAGGTCCAGCAGTATTCATTGAAGCAAATCTGTTACCATATTGATGACCCTCAGTGACTCTGTCCTCAAATTACTCTAAGTGCTGAAAAGGGTATGCAATATTTGTCTCAAAATAAAGAAATAGGAAGGCATGTGAAATGCTAATACAATAAATCATTCTGAACAGTAAAGCCAAAAGTCACTTGCACAAAGTATAAAAACTATCAAATCCTGCATTTTATAAACATTAAAACTCAAATTATATTTATATCACCAATTTATAAATTATACATTAAAAACTAGACCAGGCCAGTGTCAGAATAGAGTAATTTTTTAACAAATCAGGCAGTCTTGGTCTAATGAAATATATGGCAATTTAAATGCAAAACTAGTGAATATTAATTATTTTTCAACTTTATTGAAAAATAATTTATTTAACAGTAGAATATTAATATACCAACCGGTAAAAACATTTGGAAAGAAATACAAAAATGTTAGAGGTGATTTATAAGAATCATAATACTGTCCTAAATATTTTGAAAATCTATTACTCTTAAGATTTTCATCCTTAAGTATCCATATTTTTTAACAATATCTATCCCTGGAATGGTATGAGCAAAATCAGTTAACCGGTAGTTCATACAGATAATGCCCTTTAGTAGGCCTGTACCTCAATAATTGATGTATATAAAAGCTATAACAGGTTTAGAAAATATTTAGCATTAAAATTCAGAGATAAGACTATGTTCCAAGTTGATACATAGAGTGGAATATTTCTTGATATTTTGGGAGGGTTGGAAAAATTACCAAGCATAATTCTCAGGAGTCACAAATTACATTGATATGGGCAACTTTTTCAGTAATTAGACAGTTAATTAAAAATGATTTGTTAACTCCATAAACTTTAATTTTACTTGCTAGTTTTGAAGAGATGGCCGAAGTTCAAATTTGGGTTCACAGAGTCAAAATAAAAGACTTGAGTTATGGCAGTTAGCAGAGAGTAATCAATATGATAGATTGAAAAAGGATGTCATTATCTTTGGATTAGTAATAACCAACCCCACTTTTTGCATTAAGCCTTAGATTTCAAGGTCTTCTAATTGAATCCATTTATTTCTCCATGAATAGCTTTATGAAGTGCAATTCCAAAGAAAAAGTTAAATTTTACGGTTACTGTCTAGTAGCTGTTATATAGCTGATGCTTAAAATATGAAACAAGTAATTAACAGTGTCATAGTCACCTCATCTGGTAAATTTTTTCTTTTGATAAACTTCATCACTAAACATGTTGCTTAACATAATGTTACATCCTGTCACTATTAGGTATGCAATCAAAAAAAATATAGCATCACAAGGCTACAAACAAACTGCCGCCAAAATGAGCTACAAATATATAATTCTTGCATGCAAAGTGAGATGTAATATTGAGTTGCAGAAAAAGTCAAAGTAGTATAATAAAATTGATTCATAATATTAATTCTTTAACTCCATATGTGAGCTGGGTCTGACTTTCAGATGTTTTTTGTATCATGGTAAGTGTGGCAATAAATGTTTGCCAGCACTTCCAGACAATAGGCTTTACTAAATAAAGGTGTAATTATCAGATCCAAGCATTTTTTCCTTTCATCCCTCATTGTTAATAAAAATACATATATGGGCTTAACATGAACTGTTACATAAGCAGGGACAGAGCAGCTACCATGTTCATTTTCCAACTTGATGGTATATTTTCTTGTATCTGAGTAAACTGAGACAGGAATTTCAAAGAGAGTTTGCTTTTCAGTGATCTGAATGTCTGCCCTTGTCCTGAGAAGAATTGGTTTGCCATCCACAGTCCATGTCAACTTTCGTAGCATGGATTTCCATAACATTTTTCATTCTTATATGAATAGAATTAATAATATTGATTTTTTTTTTGTATAATCACAGAAGAGTTCATCCCTCCACAAAATACCTTGATAAAACTTTTTAGGCATTGAGAAGAGTCAAGGTATTGTGGCCATGTAATTCATTCTCCTCCGCTCTTTCATATGTACATAGGTTCACTTCGGCATCTAATTCCAGAGGAGACCATCTTGCCACAATTAAATATGTTGGGGCAGGGAATTCCCCGCTACTTCTTTCCTGCCATGAGAAAAGTCAGTCGTTATAGAAAAAGTCCCTCTTTAAGGAAGTCATGCAAAGTGCTCATTAAGCTAGGTTCCTCTATGTATGCTTTCAATTGAGCATTTTAATACATTACTCCAAAAGTTACAAAGCACATGAAAATGAAGTGATACAGCAAAAAATTCTACAGCACTCAACCATGAGGCCTCAATCAACAAAAGCTTTCATCACCTTCAATAACACTGAAGGATCTCTTAAAATGAATCAAAGAGAAGAGGTTGCTCTTATCTAGTTCAAGAGCTAGGGAATAAAACGAACCATTCCATAAACATAACCGAGAAGTGTTAATTTTATAGTGAAGAATAAAAAAAAATTATTTGCTCCCATCTGCAATGCATGTTTATAATTGATTCCAATACCTATATTTGTCTCTTTTGTCATAAATATTATGATATAATAAATTTTTTCATAGACTTGGCTCTAAATCACCTTTCCCTAATTTATATGGTCCAGGATCCATGGATATGAGGGATGATATGGAAAATTGATTGAATAAGAAGAAAATGAAAATGAAAAAGTATGATTTAAAATTTAATTATAAAATGAAAGGGAAAATACATAAGAACAATTTCATGCATGGAAAGAAAATGAATAAAAGAGGATGAGCTTAATAAAGAACTTTATGAGTATCATAATGGTCACAGAACTCAAAGAAGTACCCATTATGGTGAGCATAATCTTTACCTTGCCTGCCATGGCTTTATCATCATGTAGGGCAACTGTTAAGTCAAAGCTGGATGCTTAGTAGTGGTGAATTATCTCAATTCATTTCATTCTGAAGTTTGGTTGCAACTTGAAAGGGTACTTGAGCTGACATACAAAGTTGTTTGTAGCATTGCCAGGACACTTTCTGAAATTCGTTTTGTCTTAAGGTCTCCACGGGACCCTGGACCATAGACACATTATGTAGATATAAGCCTTCACAGGTTCACTAAAAATGTTACAATGATACAGATAAGATGATATGATGGGGATGATAATAAATAGCAACTCTTTGATCAACGAAGCAGCTATTTACTGTAATTGATGATGCAACAAGAAACCCATTCCTCTCCCACCATCTGTTCAAATATAGCCCTGACGAAAATAAAAGTAACCATAGGAAATAATAGTTCCCTCTTGCTCTGTTCTCATATGTTGTCTTATTTGCCATGATTTCAAATGTGAGCATTTATTTAAGCGCCACAAACTATCACTGGGTAAAATGAGGGTACATTGATAATGAACTTACAGAAACTCATCTTTTACTTACACTGATGATTTTTAACTTCCATTATGATATATTTCGGTTCTGCCCCTTCTTCTCCTTCATTTCTTCTGTCAGATAATTCAACAGGATCTGAAAACAAAGAGAAAATATTTTGTATATAATCTAGTCAAACAGCAAAATATTAATAATGAGTCAGTACCAATTATTTCTGAGCTTGGTTCATATTGTTCCAGGGCATGGATAGGCATAAAGCTTTTGACTTTGGCATATTAAACTAAGGCTCAATTGCCTTCAAAGAATTTAATACCTTATTATAAAATATACAAAATATTAATTCGAAGTTTCATTCTATTGCAAAATTTTCCCCTAAATCTTTATTTTTTTAAGTCTCATACAAAAGGATGATTGTACTAAATTTCTTCATATGAACATAATGCATAACAAAATTTGCCCAATGTCTATAAGTTGTTCAGAAATCCTTCATAAAAACTGTTGTTTTCTCACATTTTTGCTGCAAAGTTTTCATGTGAAGGCAAGCAAGTAGATGAAAATAAATGAAGTCAGTTTTTCATTATGAATAATAAATAATTACAAGGTATTATGTGAACCAAAATGTTTCAGGAGAGATAATACTTTTATCAACATTTTCCAGTTGGGGAAACTGAAATAAGCAATTGTTTCAGATGCAGATTATTTGATTCAAATGATGTCTCTGAACCACTGGGCTTTTTATCCATAAATAACCTTATTGTATTGTTTTAAGCAAGTGTTAATTTTGGTAAATTCTAGCATCTGCTGACTCCATAGTTTTTCTCCATGCCAATTCCTTGCTTGTTAACTGTAGTACCCTACCTCATGCCCATCTCTTCTGTCACCAACCACCACATTCCAATCTACCTGAATCATCAAATGTTTCATCCTAGGGACTTAGTTGAATCTTCTGACAGATGGCCTGCCCTATTTTACCTTCCAACAGTGGCCAGTGTTAGTGTATAGACCAACTAGTGGTAACGTTAGATTACCTTTTTTTATTCCTTCTTTAGGTCAAAGTTAATCAGTGGCTATTGCACGAAATATACAAAAAGGACATAAAGTAATAAAAATAAATATACAAAATATAAAAACAAACACATAATAAGAGTGAGATAAAAAAACAATACTTTACCTCACATATCCCTTTCTCCACTGTTGGAAGGCTATCATAAATACTAATAGTCTTTGCTTCAAGCTCACAAAACGCTAGAGCCCAGTGAGATGTTAGGTGCAGTGGAACCAATAAAATTTGCTGTGCAAATATATCCACCTGCAAAAATAAAAAATATAAAATTATCAAAAATTTACTTTAAGAAAAAGGCCCAATAACTCAAAAAATTTAGGTTAGAAACATTTTCTACTGTAAAAACTGTTTCTGAACCATAGAATGAATCAGTAAAATCATAGAATCATTTGCAAGTTTTGAGAGTCCTTCCCAAGACAAGGGAGAACCAAGCATAGAATTGCCGCTAGGAAAAATACATGGTTTATTTAAGTATGGTTTTCACTGTTGCATACGAGGTCTGCTCAAAAAGTATCGCGAATTTTGAATTTTCGCGGGTTATGTATTTATTGGATTTTCGATTTTTTGTGGCGTTATGTTTCTGCTTATGTCACTCACTTATGCCGAATATTTTGTCCCTTTCGAATGTTCAGTTTATTGTTGACAGCGGTTTCCCTTGGGCGTGTTTCGGCTTGTCTTCGATTTCTGCCTGTACCAAAAAATGGATCAAAGAATCTGTATCAAATATGGTGTAAAAAACAAAAATAAGTCCGAGGACGAATTCCGAATGTTGACTGTGGCGTATGGAGAAGCTACGATGGACCGAAGCAACGTTTATCGGTGGTACAAAATGTTCTCAGAGGGCCGAGAAGATGTGAACGACGAAGAGCGTGCCGGACGCCCGAGCACGTCAACAACAGACGAAAACATTGATGAAGTGAAGAAAATAGTATTGGCCAAGCATCAAAATACCGTTGGAGAAGTTGCTGAGGACCTAAACATATCAATTGGCTCCGCAAATCGATTTTTACCATTGATTTAAGCATGGCACGGGTCGCCGGGAAAGTCGTACCAATATTGCTCAATCCGGCCAAAAACAGCAACGCATTAACATTATTAATGAGGTCTTGGGCTCTTTCCGCGACGACCCAAATTTGCTCCAGAGGGTCATAACTGGAGACGAATCATGGGATTATGGTTATGACGTGGAAACTCCCAATCATCCCAATGGAAGCTGCAGCATGAGCCAAGGACGATAAAAGCGTGCCAAGTTTGGTCGAATGTGGAAGTTTTGTTTACAGTTTTCTTCGATTACAGGGGTCTTCGATTGGTGAGTTCTTGCTACAGGGTAGAACGGCAAATAAGGAATATTACCTGCAAGTTATGCGCAATTTGCAGAAATACTAGACATGGCTATGGCTTCGTGACGCGGCGGGAGAAAGGTACGACGCCGGTATTAAAAAGCTGGTTACAAGGATGCAAAAAGTGATTGATCGACAAGGGGACTATGTAGAAAAATAGCTAAATGATCAGTCTTTCCTACGATGTATAAAAAATTGAGAATAAATTTGATTTTTCATGAAAAAAAGGAGACCTTACTTTTAGAATCTTCCTCTTTGAAGGACAACTCTAAAGAAAAGCGATATTTCGCAGTGCCATGTCCTCCTAGGATGGGTATAATTTGTAAATATAAAAATTAAGAACACAAAAGGGAGAACTGAAAAATGGCTAGTTGTATTAAGTAACATACTAAGTATTTCGTAATGAAAGAGTCATGTGATTCAACCCATGGCAAATCGCAAGAATGTTCTTTCAACCCAGTAAATAGGAATTTTACTTTTATTGGTAAAAATGACTACAGAGGTAGTTCTTGTAGAACTACACTCTTTCATAGCACATAATATGAAGTTGTTCCAATGCCTTTAACTATCGAGGAAGCTCATCACATTTATCACTCTAGTGTTGAGATAGTACTTACCAATGATCCCACTTATCAATCACCACTTGAAAACTATTTCAAAATTAGTTATTTTTGAGTCAAAGTTTATTCATCCCTCATAATTTCAAATTATGTGCAAAAGGAATTATCTCCCACAGGTATTCTTACACAGTATAAATTATATATTAAACTGCTAGTTGCAAAGTATGTTCATTTCACAGCATGGATCTTTTCTTGTCAGGTGGATATAATGACCTTGTATAGTAAAATAAACCATAAACACTGTAATCTACCAGAAGGTCGGTTTTGTAGGTTATGGTAGAGATCACCCAGTATTAGGCCCTATACGGTGTGTGAAAATTCACACATCAGGGTAGGGGGGCCAGCTCTTTTCCCTGTGCCGGTTATGGTTTCCCAGGAAGACCTGGTACCCGAAAAATCACTTTAGCTTGGGTGGAGCTGCAAGTGCCCAGAGTGCCTTGCCCGGGAATCAAACCCAGGGCCCTCCGGTCAGCAGTCCAACACTCTACCCACTGGACTACGGCAACCTACTGTAGTACCTAAATGTATGTCGCGGTAGTCCAGTGGGTAGAGCATTCGACTGCTGACCAGAGGGTCCCGGGTTCGATTCCCGGGCAAGGCACTCTGGGCACCTGCAGCTCCACCCAAGCTTAAGTGATTTTTCGGGTACCAGGTCTTCCTGGGAAACCATAACCGGTACAGGGAAAAGAGCTGGCCCCCCTACCCTGATGTGTGAATTTTCACACACCGTATAGGGCTTAGTACTGGGTGATCTCTACCATCACCTACTAAACCGACCTTTGTGTTGATTACTGTGTTTATGGTTTATAGTTTAAATGTCCATAATTATTATTGCTCTGTACTGCTCCACCTTACTCAGTCTTCCCAATACCATTAATGCTACTGCTCTCTCTTGTCATAAAATTTTCCTTAAGGAGACTGATGTACATGAATAACCATTGGTGAATGTGAAGTTTTTCACTCTAATACATAGTGATGCAATTAGTGGAAAAACTGAAAATGAAATAGTGTGAATATGGGGTTCCACATGCATTGGAAAAGTAGGACATTTCATGGGACATAATAAAATTGTTGTAAATGGTAGTAAAATATAAATTCTGAATATACTAAATATGATTCTAAGACTGAGCAATTACATTTACCCTACTGAAATTTCTTTATTATTTGTATTTTAGCCATTTTCAACTTTCAAAAAAATGTCTGAAAACTTTTTTAAAAACTTTTTCTTAAGATAGTTCCATGCCATGAAATGTTCCATAGAAGTGAAAGGTTTGGATCTTTTTGTGCTATCAAATAAAAGGGGAAATGTATGTTGTCGTTGCTATGTCAAAAACTTTTGGTTTCAATGATTAAACAACATGGACACATCTTTCATTACTATTATTTCACCAGTGTCAACATTTCAGTTATGAATGGAAGTTACTCAATGTTATTTAATGCAGCTGACCTCTTTTACCTGGTGAAGACCAGTAGTGCAAATATTTGCAACTTTCCTCAAATTACATCATCATTGAATGTCTGAGTAAACATAGCAGCATTTGAGAGTCTGTGCTTTAGTATTTTTAACCTGCTCTGACAAACATATGATAGGGAAAAACTTGTGTTCACATTGAAATGTATCTATGCCTGAGTTTCAGTATTGTCAATTAAATAATTTTACAGAAATTGATTGGTTTACAGGCATATGCCCTTAGAAATTTTTCAATGAATTACTTAGTTACTGTGTGTAATGAACAATTAAACAAGAGTTGTCAATGACTCTCAGTTGGGAGGAGTGCTGCATGTGATGATAATTTCACTGCTAATTTGGTTGCACTCTGGCTATTCGATTTTTAGAGGAAATTTTACTTTCTGCTAGAAGTCTTTTTATAGACATTGAATTGAATCTTAGAAGCTTCCTCACTTAGTGAGGAAGCTATTCAATTGAAAGGGACTTAAAATTGTGGACCCCTAGGAGCCTTTCATTAAGACTAAGCTAGTGGAAATGCTGGGTATATCTTCACCCTTCTTCAAATTCCTGAAGATTCCTTTGAGCTCCTATCCCTTCTAGTGCAAATATTCTCTGCTATCAGTTACCTCCCTAAATAACTACTAATACTACTCTATCATCAAAATACATGGAGTGCTCATTATTCCTAGCCACCTTCTGGGATAAACTCTGCTAGACAAAAATGTGCTTTCCGTTTGCAATACATGAAATGTCTGAGCATTTGGAAATGTTTCATAAAGTCATATATGTACCTTAATTTATTGCATCCAGCTTAACAATATGATTCATTTCATTTAATATTATATATTAAGATGCTTTTTTCATCACAAAAATAAATTCATCCTACTTCAGAAGCCACCTCACAGGTCATTAACATTTGTGCTCCTGACTATTGCCATTTCCAGATTGATTTCACTTTATTTCATAATGACATTTCTAAACATCAAGGTTTTCCTACAGCTTAAACAATGAATGAATAATAAAATAGTCATACATACACTTTTTGTCCATCTTAGTACAGATGAGTAGCCACTGCTCTTTAGTTTCCCAAGGATTCAGAAGTCATAATCTAAGGGGACACTAACCCGGTGGAAGACCTGAGAGGATTTTACTCAAAGGTCTGATTTTGTCAAGGAGGAGTAAAACAAAGATTAACACAAAATATTTTCTACTAAGTAGTTAGTTAACTAGTATATTTCAGTCCCCTTTTAAGATCTCTCTCCAACCTGCAAAGTTCACTTTTCCATTGCACATTTCTTTTAATTTTTGTTGGTTTTATTACTTTGTTGGTCTCATGTAGTCAAGCAGTGATTCCTTTTGCAAAGATTTGATGATCGACCTATGATTATACAGTTGGATTGACGTAGACAGGAATTTTTTACTGACAACATATCTAAATGCTTACACTCTCCAAACACATCATCACACTTGAAGACTATTTTCTGTAATGTTTATGTACCAAATTAAAATTTAACAAAAACGCACAAGCATGATTTTGTTAATTAAATGAAGAATACAACGTATCTTTCCACTGTCTTTTATTCACATACAGTTTCAATGCTCAAGTGTCAACATCAGGTACTTATATGATGACGCTTAGACGCTTAGGTACTTAGACACATCAGGTACCTGATGATGATGCTTGAGCATTGAAACTGGTTTTATGTGAGTAAAAGACAGTGGAAAGATACATTGTATTCTTAATTTAATTAAAATGAATATCCACAAAGTTGAGTTGGGAACAATTGAATATGATTTTGTTAGTTATGAAATAAAGCACCAAACATAGAAATGTACATCTACGCTTCTTCATTTCTTAGTTACCTATACATTCCAAATATCTGTATCCAATAACATAATAAAATAAAGTTAATACAAGAATCCAACTACCCTCATGCAGAGGAAGCCAAATTTCTCTTGCCACTGAAAACCTGACTTTTATGACCTCATATTAAAAAACTTTTTGTTTTTCAAACGAGTACAAAGCCTCTCAAAGCCAACCAATGTAATTTTTTTTAGTATTTCAATCCTAGGATTGGTTTACTGCATCACATGTCTTTCCATTCTACTGTTTTTGAAGGCAAGTCAAGGCTGCTTATTTAAGGGAGAATAATGTGGCTAATGTGGTATAATGTACCTTGGCCTTCCAGCCAGTACTTCAGCCGATACTGTGACTTCACTCTCGCCTGTAGCTGTCTGCGCCGCCCACTCAGTCTGCACCACCAGTGCCTAATGGTGAAACTGCTGCCATTCTCCATGGGTTCCGGGTGGCTTTTTAGTAGGAGTCTATTTCTGTCGTTGTCTTGTTCCGAAATAGCAGTATTGTGGTTTTCCTGTTGATGTGTGGTTGCCTCGTTCCGAAAAACCATTAACAAATTTTTTCTAAGCCGAAAAATTTCCGCATAGGACTCGAACCAGCGACCTTCGGCTCCACAGGCAAACACGCTACCTCATCCGTCGGTGGTCTATCCTCGCCACCCTTTTTTTTGGTAATTGTAACCAAAAAATATTATACACTCTCGACATGGCAATTATTCTTCGGCTAGTTGCCTCGCTTTTTGCACTTGGGGTTACAATATGGCGTATTTGTGATACAGACACACTTCTTGTGTCCAAAACCCGGAGGCCGATATAGGTGACTGAATTTCAACCCTCTCGAGTTTGGACACCCTTCGAGATGGCGTTCGACCTAACTCGGGCGATTTAGGCGCCTAAATGACGAGTCTGTGGACAGCTGTATGCTCTGTGACGCTTTTCATAACTCACTTGCTGGCCTCCATTTTGCTAGTCTTTTGTTTCCTAATGAAAACAAAATCATTTTAATCAAATATAATGCCGTATTTCAATTTCTTCGATGT
Organism: Hetaerina americana; assembly: GCF_022747635.1. Classification (NCBI taxonomy): domain Eukaryota; kingdom Metazoa; phylum Arthropoda; class Insecta; order Odonata; family Calopterygidae; genus Hetaerina; species Hetaerina americana. The sequence goes on from NW_027286403.1 coordinate 10,410,334, forward strand.
TGATGAAAGTTGAGTGAGATGAAATATCCATAACAATGTTTTTTTAAATGCCACATATATTTCTTTCGTATATACAAATCAGCATGTCGGCTTTTTAGTTTCCTCTCATAAAATTTGTTCTTGAAACGTTGGTGCATCGACATTTGATTCAATTGATATAATCACATTATCTGTGCACATATATCTACTTTCATCGAATGTATTACCACATAAACTAGTAGAGCACTCTATACAATTAATATTAAATAATGCATTAGTACAGCAGTTATTATACCAATGATCGAATTTGTACATGCAACGCTGTATCAACTTTTTAAATTTGCTTTTAAATTTTACTTAATAAATGATATTCAGATCTTTGCTCACACACTTCGAAAGTTTTTCAATTTCTTAATTTAGTTCAAAAACAAATATTTGTGATTTTTTAATTCGGTTTAATATATTTGACGAATTTTAATTCTATACAATAAGGTAAATTTTCGATAATAGTTTCAACTACCAAGTCCATTACATGTGAATCTAAATATTGCAAATTGAAGTATTCCATTATGCTATTATTTACTCTTGGTTTAATCCCTAGAGTTTTCTCTATTCCATCTCGATTTAAAATGAAATATTCACAATAGAAAATCGATTTCGAAAGAAATATTTATCAATAGAACATTTACCTGCATTGAAATATAGAACGTTCGTTAAAGTATTGAAAAATCGCGGAAAAAGATCGTATAAAAATGTAGTAACTAAGAGAAATTTATCACGTCCAAGTACACTTTAAGTTCGAAATAATTGGAGACAAATTTTGCAAACTTTCCATGCTTGGAAGGGAGAAAGGTGTAAGCTACTGTTGCATTAATTCACTCCTGAATTTACAAATCCATGTAGTCCTCTTTCGGTTTCACTTATTTCACTGAACCCGTCTACGCCTGGATCGAAAATCATTTCACTAATTAGCTGTTCTAGTAGTGGTCTTTGTGGGGGACGACGGACAGATAAGGTCATTTCCGACATTAGGGATGGATGGGAAAGGAAGAGTGGAAAGAAGCCCGGCGTCAGCATTAGCCTACTCTAGTCGAAAGGCGCCAAGGGGTCCGCAGTTTATCGTCCCATCCGACGGACGTCAGACTCACTCAAAGTGCTCTCCACGGAGCACCTTAAGTAGGGATCGGGATACCTCTGGGTGGGAAGGGATGGGAAGCCTGTTTGTTAGCCACCGCACCATACGGTCCCCTAATTAGCTGTGCTATCCGATCACCTGACCTGATGGTAAAATCCTCGCAACCAAAGACGATCATTCCAACATTTCCTCGGTAATCAGCATCAATGACACAGGCTTCTACGTCTATTCCATGCTTCAAAGCTAATTCTGACCTCGGTGCCATTCTAGCATTGAATCCTCTAGGAAGTTCGATCTATAGATCTGTATTTACCAAGACTACCTCTGAATGATATGGTGTAATCGTATACATTTCTCAGATCAAATTCGGCAGAATTCCTTGATCCTTTGTCTAACTCATATTCACTCTTGGTTAACTTTTTGTACTGGAGCTTGTTACCTATGTTTTTAGAGATTTCCCTTATAGGATCTTACATTTTCTTTCTTTGGGAGAATCAATGCAGTAGAACCGAGGGAAACATTTCCATGCTCCATATAGCGTGTAAAATGCAAGGTCTAGTCACTCATCTTATTTTTCCTTCTCCTTTCTTTCGGTCACCTCGACGATGAAAAAAACGATCTGGGTAGGTTCTGACATATTCTTGCACGGCGTGTAAGATTAAAGAATTTTCCTCTACCTGTCTCTTGTGGTCATCTCAACAATGAAGAAAGTATCTGCGAACGTTCTCGCATGGCATTTTTAACTCAAGGTCCAGTCACCCATCAAACTCTTCCTCCATCTCTCTCTTGCGGGCACGTTAACGATACAAAAAGTATCTTCGAACGTTTTCGCATATTCTCACATGGCGCGTATGATGCAAGCCCAAGTCATTCATCATCATCCTTTTCCGCCATCTCTCTTTTGCTCATCTCTGTGATGAAAAATTATCTGCGAAGGTTCTTGCATATTCTTGCAAGGCATGTATGATATAAGACCCTTCATCCATCTCTCTTGCGGTCACCTCTACGATGAAAAATATCTGTGAACGTTCTCACATATTCTAACATGGCGTGTGTGACAAAAGACCTCCCCCAGTCATTTCCCTCGCCCTACTGACCGACTTTGACAGAGGAGTGGAAGAATAGATATAACGTATCGTCTAGCTTGCATTGTTCTCTCTACAAGGATTGAACTGTATCCAAGCCAAGTATCATTGTTCTCATTATTGACGTTTGAATTGCTAAATTAAAATTTAATTAATACAATTTTATTTTTAACATGGAAAAATTAACGCACAAATTACAGGAATGAATAACTCTACCCGGCCTTTTCTTAAAAAAAGATGTGATAGTCGATTCCCGATATAAAAAATGTCGATGGCGAAAGTAAATATTAAATACGGAGCCGTCTCTAAATGCATATATTTCCGGTGGAGGAAAGAGCGAAAATATACTTTTGCCGTATTTGTTGGTGTTCACTGAATCGGACATAAACCTTGATAATGACCGTGATGGGCAATGACTGGGAAGGGTTGACTGTAGAAAACTAAGGTGCGTACTTACATTTTATTTGACTACTTTATAATATTTTTGTTTTTATAGTATATATTCTTCATATAAAAACAAAAATGACCAAATTTGAATGGCTTCAGGATCCCAATGTATAATAATAAAGCATGGAAACAAATTATAAATAAAAAATAAAATTTGTTATGTATATCGTATTTGTGCTTTGTGAAAGAAAAGGAAACATCAGTTCCGGTAGAGTGCTGGTTTCGTGATAAATTCAGGTTAGTGCTACAATTTGATCAATTTCTTCAAAGTGAGTCGTGTGGTAGTAGCGAGACTGTGTAGTGTCTATTAGAGGGATTTTTCCTGTTATCCTGTAAATGCATCCGATATTCACAAATTTGATAAGAATAATAATACATCAATTAATATTTTCGGCCTGGACGAAGAAAACATGCATCTTCTAAAAGTAGTACATCAAGAATTGCCCGATCATGGAGACTTGTTATATATCGTTGGTGATTATAATACTTCACATTTTTACTGTATTAAAAACCTTTCATAGGCTCATTCATTCTCAGATTACAAGAACATGTAGGGCTATATACATTTTCAAGCGGTGTTTTGTCTACAACTACCAACTGATGAGAGATTTAATATACATAGCTAACATTGCATATTGAATTACCCCTCTAAATAAATCTTACAAATAAATGAAAATTAATGATTAAAATTCAAAAATCTAGGTCATACGTGTACCCGCAATAGTTTCAGCTGATTTCGAGACGCATGTCACTAAAATTCAAAATTGTTTGCGGAATGAAGAAGATTCCCACATGTGTCCCACACAAAAGCATGAACTCATGTCATTTTGTTTTATATTGATGTGCACTAACGGTTTAATGTTTTAGCCTATACTGTACAGAGGTAAAGATGCAGCAAAGGTATTCACACAACATTTGGAGAAAGTTTGCGAATATGTTAAAGAAATGTACACGAAAATAACGCCAATTCCCAGTTAAACCCCTTCGAAAGAAGATGCTTTCAAAACAGGTACAAATTGTGTCTCAGCGGAGAAGAATTAGGAATCAACTGTGTGAAAAATCATTGTCATATAACGGAGAAATTTACGTGTGCATTACAATCTATCTCTAACTTAAATTTTTAAAAGCCTAATTTACTTCCAGTGGTCTTTCATAACCTTAGTAGTTACGATTTTCATTTCGCTGTACCATAATTAGATTATGATGAAAAGGAAATCCGTTGCATATCTTAAACTAAGGAGAAATATATTTCTTTCAGGAAAAATATAGGGGAAAAATTTGAGCATCCACTTTTAATATACTTTTCGATTAATGGCTTCATCATTATCAAAATTGGCAACGAACCTCCCTCGATAAAAGTTTATGCATACTCCAAGGGTATTCCATAGCAAAATAGATCTTCATTCACTCGTACGCGCTCACCGAGAGTGGACGTTTTTTCTCATCGCTCCAAGGAAGTGAAAGTTTGTGACCAAAATGGGTGGGGTCATTCCGGACAGTAAAGCGGTGATTAAGTGAAAGGTCTTTAAAATGAACTTAAAAAACGGTACCCTATACACGGATTGTGAACGTTGGTTTCACTTCAATTGCGGTAAGAAGACCATGAAAGAGTGTATTCAAGAAGGGTGGAAATGCGAAGAGTGTGAAAAGAGTGTTTCCTACGAACTAGGCAAGAAAGGCTCTACAATAGAAAAGCTAAGGAGTGAATTTTAAACGGCTAAGGAAATAATAGCAGCTCTAAAGGATGAAAACGATACGTAAAAATGTCAACTAGATAACGAATGTGAAAATTTCGAGGCTCTTAGAGACATGAGAAGGAAAAGACGCACGGAAACGAGATTACCAGAAAAACGCCGCAATGCAGATTTGCGTTGGGGAGGCCGCACAAGTGGAGGAAATTCAGTTAGGGAAGGTCCACCTCATCCACAAGGAACGTGTGAACTTAATCAGAACAAAACAAAGATAAGGATCATGGGGGATTCTATCATAAGAGTCAGCGGAGAATTTTTCGAGGAAGGTGGGGCAACGGTAAGTTGCTTTCCAGGTATAAGAACAGAGCAAATGCAACATAAAATTGAGGAGCTGGAGGGTAAGCTGGAAGAGGAAGTATTGATCCTACACGTTGGCGCAAACGATATCCGAGAGGCCAAAACAGGTGAACAGGTAGTTGGATTGGTGTGGGATTTCACCATGGCACCAAAGAAGAAATTTAAAAAGGCAAACATAGTGATCGGTGGAATCATAAAAAGAAAAGACACTTGGGACCGCAAAGTCGACTTTATTAACAAGGGAATAGACTGGGTGTGTCAAAAACTAGGCTTATTCTTTGTTAATACAAACTGTTAGATTAACGACGGCAATCTAGGGATAGATGGTGTCCATCTTAATAGAAGGGGTTCTCATAAGCACAGAAAACTACTACGCAATTTAATAGAACAAAGAGGAAGCAGGGAAACTTCTAGGTGTCAACCGAGGTGATTTGGAAGTGAAAATCAACAACCATCGCCGAGGCCAAACTACTTCCTGTGCGAAAATCTACTGGAGAGTTCACAAAAAATCTGTCAGAAGAACAATTGAAGCAGGAACCGGAAGCGGAGAACGGGAAGAAGAGGAACGGAAAGGACCGATGGGATGTGTAGCGAGCAGGGCGTTGCCCAATGGCTCTGCACGCAGACCCAAGGGTGTGCAGGGTATAGACGATAAAATTGAAGGCAAGGGCTTAACTAACCGTAATAAGAGGGCAATCCGAGAAGCCCCGACCCAACAAAGAAAACAAATATTTTGGAAAAAATGGATTTATTTTTCAAAATAATATCCTTTCAGCTCTATAAACTTTTCCCAGCGATGTTCAATCCGTTCGATACCCTTGTTATAAAAAAACTGTCTTTGCTCCTCAAAATAGCCATTAACTGCCCACATCACTTCTTCACGGTTGGAAAATCTATGACGCCCGAGCCATTTTTTTCAAGCTTGTGATCAGAAAATAATTCGAGGGGGCTAAATCTGGTGAATAGGGTGCATGAGGTAGCAATTCAAACTTTAATTCATGAATTTTGGCAATGGCAACAACGGGTTTGTGTGCTGGTGCATTGTCTTGATGAAGCAACACTTTCTTCTTAGCCAAATACGGCCGCTTTTGCTTGACTCCTTCGCTCAAACGTTGCAATATGTTTGCATAATACTCGCCGTTAATAGTTTTTTCTTTTTCAGATAGCCAATGAAAATTATTCTACGCGCATCCCAAAAAACCGACGCAATGAAATGGTCTTCGCCTTTTTGGAGCCGGTTTTGCTTTTTGAATCCATTGTTTAATTTTTCTTATGCCTCGGGTGTGAAGTAATGAATCCATGTTACAACCATGGTTATGAAACGGCGAAAAAATTCTGCTTTGTTGCTGTGAAACTTTGCTAAAATCTCAATTGAAGCATCTTCAGGACACTGGTTTTGCTCGAGTGTGAGCAAACGCGGCACCCATCTTGCACACAGTTTGCTCGTGTCCAAATTTTCGGTTAATATGTGATGTACCGCACTTTTTGAACTGTCTACTATGCTTTCTAGCTCACGCACTTTCAGTCGACGATCATCCAGTATTACTTTGTAGATTTTCTTCAACGTTTCTGGAGTTGTCACCTCATCTGGTCGACCAATGCGATTTTTGTCTTGACAGCTCGTACGGTCTCATTTAAACTCTGCTACCCAATATTTTACTGAGGCAAACGAAGCAGACACATCCAGAGTAGAATCCAGTTCAGCCATTATATTATTTGGGCAGAGGACTTTCAAATAAAACTACTGTATCACATAACGATGACCAATTTTTTCCATTTTCACAAATTCACTGAAAACGTTCACTATTCATGGCTGCCAAGCAAATACTAAACAACGTAGCGTCTTCAAACTTCAAATATATGCTTTATAGATTGCATGCTTTCTAATACAGTGATACTTTTCCAACAACTACAGCCATCTCTACGTCAGGACGGGTACTTCTGGAACCACCCTCGTAGATACGTGTAACCCCAGCATCATAATTAGCGCAGCATCTTGGCCTAACGATGACTTCACATCGCCCGAAATCTTTCCGAGATAATACGATGTATATAGAAGGGATCGAGGTGGGAGTGGCGGAGGAGTATTCATTTGTGTTTATAGCAACGTAGCAAGCTTTTTAGTTTGGGAACAAAGTGGCTGTGAGATGATGTGTGTAAGGATACGTGAAGCAGAAACTGGCAAATGGGTAAAGATAACTGCTCAGTATAGAAATCCAAGCGAAGGTATGCACTCATTGGAGATCCTTGCTAACTATTGCGCTGAAAACCCCCAAGATAATATCATTACAGCCGGGATTTGAATCTTCCAGAAATAGGCTGGGGGGGGGGGGGGCAAAACAGCAGGGGGTGGGCAGGGGCAAGACCAAGTAAATCGCCTTATTAACGAAGAAGGGTTTAGCCCGGTAGTAAATAAGCCCACCAGGGGAAAAAATACCCTCGACGTTTTTCTCGTTAGACCTCCAAACCCTTTTGCTAGTATAGATGTTTTTTCAGGAATAAGTGACCAAACAGCAGTGCGTCTTCAGATGTATTCAACTACATCTATTTAATATCCCGCCAGCCGCCGCAAGGGCGCGTGGCCGGGGGTGTTAGGGCACCACCCCTAATTAAGAAAAAAGACGGCACAAATGTATACCGTCAACGAAATAAACATGGTAAACTTTCATGCAAAAGCTGCACGCCACACACTTGCAAACATACAAACTACCAACTAACATACACATGCTTCGACAAATATATTTGTAATCTTTGCAATGTTTAATTTTGTTCCGACTTGTAAATCAAATGCTTGTAATGTTTCAAAAATGACTTCGGTTTCTTACTATTATGATTTCTGATTTTTCGTGGAAAGAATAAGTATTTATATATATCTGTACTGGAATCAATCTCCCTTATTTTATCTTTGAGGTCTGACCTACCTAAGTAGTGGGGGGGGGCATTGTAATTCCTTTAGTGTCATCGTTAAACTCGTTTGTGCTGAACCTTTCTAAAAGTCTACGTCTCGCTTGTTCTCTTCGTATTTCAAGTGGCTGCCAGCGTAAATCCCCTAAGAGACCTGTCGCACTTGTGTTCTTATTATAAATATTTTTAACGAATCTGGCGGATTTTATCTGGACTTTCTCAAACTCTTTTTGTCAAATTTTCTCCCAGCTATCCCGAATACTTGCGGAATATTCAGAATGAGGTCTACCTAGAGACAAATATAACCTTTCATTTACTTTCCCATCACATTTCACCAACACCCGTTTAATGAAGCCGAGTTTCTTTAAAGAGGATGCGCATATTGTCCTGATATGTGCTCCCCATGAAGGCGTGGTATTAGAACTACCCCAAAGATTTAACTTGTTGGCCGCAGATAGTACTGAACCCCATATTTCTTAGTTTATGTCCTGTTCGCCACTTCCTTTGTTCCAAATTTTCAAAACTGCGCATTCTTCTACATTAAGCATTAATCCCCATTCCTTTCACCAATCCGAGATTGTGTCTAGGTCTCTTGAGAGTGGCTCGCGATCTAATTGGCTCCTGTTTTACCTGTACACCACCGTATCGTCAGCAAATAACCTGAGATTGCTGCTAACTTGTGCGATTAAGTAATTTTTTATACTCGTATTAAGAATAGAAGCGGCCATATTACACTACCCTCGGGGACACCCGAAGTTACATCTCTATCCGTTGAGTCCCATCGATGACTTCTATTTCCAGCTGATTCCAATATTATTCCAGCTTCTATTCCAATTAATAACTTTCTCATAGATTCAATAGCATTTAAGTTTGTGTAACAATTCATCAAAAGCTTTTTTGAATCCTAGGAATACTGCATCGTCTTGTGTGTTGTTTTCTCCCGAACTAAGTATATCGTGAATGAAAAGACGTAATTGTGTGTCGCAAGATCTATTCTTCCTAACTCCGTGCTGGTAGTTGCTTAGTTTTTTCCTCCTATCAAGAGATCTCATAATGTTACTGACAATAATGTGTTCCAATATTTTACAAGAGATCGATGTCAAGGAAATGGGTCGGTAATCGGTTGGTTTATCCCTATCGCCGCCTTTTTAGATGGGAGTTATATGGGCTAGCTTCTAATCGCGAGGTACCGAGCCTTCTTCTTTCAATTTTAGAAAAACTATTTCTAAGAACAGGGCAATGGCTTCAGCTAATTCCTATTATATTCTAGTAGTTATTTCTTCCGGACCAGGTGCTTGTTAGGTCTTGTAGTAGGTGTACACTGTGCATAGGGAGTTTTATCGTTAAATCACAAGAAAGCAAAAGTAATGACCTACTCAAGAAATAGGAAAACTAAATTAAACAATGTTGAAAGAAGAGACTTTGATTTTTCGCATAATAGATTTGAATTACGACCTAGGTTTCGTTACAGCGTAAAATATCTCGTGGTTCTCCACATAATCACCATGCTATGCACAAAAGAAAGTAGAGTGTCACGGTAATTTTGGATGAACCGAAATGGGAGAGTTTAAAAAATAGAAGACAAATAAGTAGGTTAGGCGCGATGTAAAGAATTGGTAAAATGACGAAGCGTGGGAAGATTTTACGGCGAGAGATAGAAAAACCAAACTTTAAGGAAAAAAGACTTCAGTTTTAAAATAAATATATAAACGCAAAAAACAAATAAGAAAAAAAATTTCCTCTTTTTTCAACAGAAATAATGTTGACATCTTCAGAGAAGAATGATTGCCTGCTTGGAAGGCGAAACACCTGGGGTCAGGTTTTCTCTAGGCACCTTCCTACCCCGATATCTACTTCCTTATTTTTTGTTTGTGTTTGTGTGATTGACGGGACCCTGACATAGGAGGAATCCTTGTAAACCCTGAACGAGTGAGTATGTGCGATTCACAAGGTCTTATACACCCGAGTGATTGCGTGTTTACGTATGTCATTATTATTTCGTACCCTATATTTATATATTATACCCTAGCACAGACTGTTTTAGATATGAACAAATTGTTAATGTATAAATTTTTATGGACACCTTAAGGTAAAATATGATGAAGAGTTATCACTAATTCAAATGTATACAGATGGTATGATAATTGACGTAGAGATATGACATTGATGTAGATAGGAAGGAAGATCTTCACTGGTACGATACCTCTGACAATCCAAGAGAACATATTTCCTTTAAAATGCTGTCGAAAAGGTGGTAGGTAAAATAAAGAATGAGAGAAATCGTCGTCTAATGGCGTTTTTCAGTGGATTGAAGAGCAAACTATATTCTGACCGGGTAGTAGTGTAGAAAAGGCTGGACTGACGCAGTCGAACAGGAAAAGTGCACGGCGGCCATCTTGGAAAAGCGCCGGTGGTGCCGCCTATATTGAGTTTGAAAACAAAAGCGCAACGAAAAGCTGCGCTGGAATTCCTATGCCATTTCCGGGGTGGGGGCACGTGTGAGTTGTGGAGGAAGTCGTATGCGGCGGCGGCGGCTTCGGCTCGAGCCGGGCCACTCCCCTGAATAGCGCAACGAAAAAAGCCGTGGGCGGCGGTGGCGTTGGGCTTCGGCTCGAGCCGGGCCACGGCCCCCCTCCCCCTGATTGCGGGCGGCGTGTTCGGGGCTTGTTTGGAACGATAATTTCGACCCGAAAAGGTATATATAAATATTATTATATTAATATTATTTATATTTCTCGTGCCACCTCCTCCTTTGCCTTGTGGATTTTTAATTAAAGGTCGGTTTATTTAAGTAAATATTATTATATTAATATTTATGGTACTACCTCCTGCTTTGCATTGTGGATTTGTAATTGCGACTTAAAAAGGGCGGTATACTTATATATTATTCTCGCATCCATGGCAGTGCTTTTTCAATGGTGGTGGTCCGTCGACATGTGTCCGCCCTATATTGTAATGTTCGTAACACAAATCGAACTCGGTACCATGGTCTCCTCTTCGTAGCCTTGACAACAAGACATGCACATGGCTGGGTCGGTACATTTCTAGAAAAGCGAGAGGCAGGTGTGCTATGTGATCGTCGGAGAGTATATTAATTTCGCCCTTCGCGACAGTGCATGCTCTGATGGAGTCGTTGACTCTCTCCATATGACTGCTTGCATCGATTGCTGGAATAATTATCAGCTCAATGCTCAAGTGTTCATTTGAGAAGAGTATCACGTGACGCGGGGAGAGGGGGAAAAAGGAAACCGGACAGAAGATAACAGGGCTATGGGAGACAGGAAGGTTGTTAACCGCGTTAAGAATGCTTAAATTTTATCCTTACTTTTACATTAGTATTATTATTAGAGAAATAATTTTACAATGGAAGGTGAAGGAAAATGAATTAGGAAAAAGAACAAATTTTTACAACCAATTTATTCTATATAAATAATAAAAAATACACATTACAATAGGAATATGATCAATTAGAACAAACACTATAATATTACATATGGGATTCAAAGCAGAATAATTATATAAATTTTAATACTGCATTAAATTTATCATGATGCACATTATTATGTATCCAAGCTTTTAATTTTGAACAATTTTTCACCGCACATACTAATTTCTCCGTTTTGTGAAAATCGCATTTTGTTGAAGTGGGTGGGAGCAAGCTCAATTTCGGGACATTGAAATATTTTGCCAGTTCTATTACTGGGCGTTCAATAATTTCCGACAAAATTTTACATTTTTCCAACCCTTTTGCAAAAACATACTGAAATGGCTCGGTTTTCTTTTTCTAAATAGTGTTCAATTCGTCGTAAGGCACATCGCCCAAATCATAATCCAACCCGTGCCAATTTCTAGTGAGCCACTGGTTCGTTTCCATCGTGGGAATATGGATGTCAGGTTGAAACTGGAAAAGCCATGACCTCCGCCACTCAGCATCCAGATCCTCCATAGCCAATTCTCTAATCACCAAAACCTTTCCGTCAACTCCTGCCTGGAAGTCCACAATGACTTTGCTCATCCGTGTACTCGACATGGGTCGAACCGGAAGGGCACGTTTAGACTGGCGGTCGACCTCATGCCAAAGGTTATTCTCATGTGTTGCCCTCCCACCGTGCTTACGGCATCCCGAATAGGTGTGAAGAAACGGTCCAGCTTCACGGACGGGCTCCAATGATTGGCAACTAGGATAGCATCTATGAGTACATTTAGAATTTTTGAAAACTCTAGCCATTCCGATAAGTTTAGCAAAAAGTTTTACCCCACCGTTGATCGAGGAGAGCAGCTCCTGATTTACGAACAAACGCTATCACTTTACCACCGTTATGCGTACCAAACTCGACGGAGAAATTCGTAAGTGGGCGGATTGTTTTTGGCTTTCCCTTCGATCTGCTTAAGCCAGTAATGATCTTTTCACAGTTGCGTAGGGCGCAAAGGTCACAATCGAATAAGTCCAGCCCGCTCAACTGGTCACAGTTTTCTGGTATATTTAACAATCTCACGTAAGCCCGCCCACCGTCACTCTGCCTCAGCTGCCACGCAATGTGAATTTTCTTTTTTGCATTTAGGACGGCACCACAATAGTATAAATGTTTAATGGTAGATAGATGGTTCTCATCAAGACAAGAGGTCGTGGATGATGGTTGAGGTGGAGGAGGAGGAGGTGGTGGTGGTGGAGCACGTACTGCGTCGGGCTTATCTGCGTGTAAGGCCTTTAGGATCGCTTCCTCTATTTCCCTCTCCAAAATTTCGTACGCAGCGATACCGCAATGTTCGATTGTTTTACTTTTCTTCACCGCCCTGTTTGGCTGTATATTTTCCTTCCGTTCTCCTCCTCCTGTCTCGATCTTTCGCTTGATGCGAGGGTCAGAAGCACTTTGTTGCTCCTTGGCAGGAGGCTGTAGCTGATGCTACGGTTGCTGTTGATGATCCGGTGACGGCATGAGTTGTTCGCACTGCTGTGGATGTGGATGCTGCTCATGAGGAGACTGTTGTTGCTCCGGCTGCTGCTGATTATCTGGCAACTGCATGATGATTGACATAAAATTTGTTTGGCGCTTCGTGTTTCTTTATATGCTTATTTCCGGGCTTCTTATCTTCTTTGCATCCGGTCTCTTTTCATTATCTCTAACCAATCCAGTTACGTGTTCTTCTGGGATATTTTGTTTGTTTGCCGTTTGGAATGTTTTTCAATTTTCTTTGAAGGCATAGTTGATTTTCTATGGAAATGATATCGTATATATCATCCAAGTTCGTTATTATACTAGTAATTTCCTCCTCGAATTCGTCTAGAAATTGATCGAGTACTTGCGGATGTCGCGTTTCCTTGTTTATGGAAATGGTACCGTTAATATATTCCTACATGTTAATTAATTTAGTAATTTCCTTTGCGTATATGTTTAGAAATTTATCACCAACCACCGGATGTCTTTTATTTTTCTTTTTATCCCTTCGATTTCTTTTCTCGTAATGCGGCATGGTGCTCTCCGTTTGCCAGCAGACGGGTTAATGATTATTCTATTAGCTCGTGCAGCCATATGTCTCAGTCTCTTACGCCAAGCCGAAGTTTCTGCTAACGAGCAACATACTTGCGATTTTGGATGACACTTGCGTTTACATTTGACTTTACCAAAAACTTTGGAAAGAATATAGCAACTTTGCAATCATTTATGTGAGGGTGTGAGAAACCCTAATGAATTGCGAAAGAGTGCGTTTGGTGGATTTGCATAGTGTGTACAAGCAGCAGTACTCCCCACACAAATCAGACTTGAAATTCTGAAGACGTGTAGTATTCGTTCGTAAGGACGAAAATCTTGAAAGAAAGATTAATATATCGGGAACGAAAGGATGAATCGCATACGAATCGAAATATTCCGCATGTTGCGAATCGATGATATGCACTGGAACCCAATGAATCCCCGGTTTGCTTGATGGGTAAAAATTAATTACATACACGCCAGGTTTAACATTATATTTCGGTAAAATATCAGATGCGAAAACTACGCGAAATGAGTATCGTGTTAGCGGATTTTGCCTAAGAACTCACAATCTCGTGAGTTTGCATGTCGTGCACTTTATGACAAAAGTAAACTTACTTCCCTATTGTTATTAATTAAAATCTCCGAATCATACTCGGCATAAACGAGGACGGTCAAGGCGTTTTGTATGGGGTTCTTGAATTTGGCTTGCAAGCGTAAATTCCCCGTACGAGTTTGGGAAATGTGAGTCTCGTGCCCCGAACCGTCGCGAGTGAGATTCCACGCTATAATAAAATACCCATGCTCGAACTTGGTTACTTGGTTTCAGCCGTCACTATGATGAAGACCCAGGGCTCGGTTCAGCTGACGGTATGCACCGGTACAAAACTTTTTGGAAGTGGTATCAAAATCAGTTTCGTACCCTCCGCAAGGATATTCTTGATCGTCCACATAGACTGAGCAGGCATACAAGCTATTATGATGAAAGTTTAAAGGATTTTTATTCCTTTTACCGAGAAATGAATTGCTATCTAACAGAACGGAGACTAGCGTGTTTGGAATTCTTCCTAATATTAGGTTATCATTGCTAAACATGTTACTATTTGCTGGGATAGCAAATGTTTTAATTTCAACTCACTTATAGGGTAACGTTATCACATTCCACTGGATAAATTAGTAGCGTGAGCCACGAGAAGGGAAGGATCTAGATCTTAATGCGTGGCATACGGCGTAGCTTCTTCAATTTTCAAAATGGAATCTCCGCCCTCTTTTTCCATCAAAAAGAAATCAGGCTTGGCGAATGATAAATCTATATCAACGTCTACCTTATTGATCAACAATCTGTCTAGATGCAGCACATGCGTGCTGCACTCCGCGCACTCCGCGTGGAGTTTCCCTTCTAATTCTAGAAGACACTATCTTTCAACCAAGTTTGACGTTTTACGAAACCTCTGTTCGGTAATCTCATTTTGTCCAAATCGTCACCTTCATGAAGTGCCCACCCATCGCAAATCATGTGCGTACGAGCAGCGTCTTCGCCATAGTTCAGGAGCTTTTCCAAGTAACTTCTGTATCCATAGTATTCCGAGGTGGTCACCCTTTTCTCGTTTAAGGACACGTTGCAATTTTCGAACATGGAATGTAAGATGTTGTTAACGACCCCAGGTTTATTTGGGTCAACACTCGCGTAAGACTTTTCATCAGTTTTAACTAGTCTTAATTTAATATTGAGACAAATGCTGCTTAGATCAAGATACCTATCTCCATTGCCTTTGATTGAAAATTTCAATTCCGAATATGTATCAATTGCGGTAATTGGTTCGTACGCTACCGTCCTGTGGCTGAGAATGCTGGTTTGCATTGGAAGCTGTTTCAACAGGTCCAAACACAAAGGAATGGCTTGCTCCATTTCGTTTGATGTAGTCCACGCTCAAGCTCTAGAAAGACTGTTTATCTTTTGCGTTAAATCACGGTTTTATGAGAAAATGTTCCTTCCACCACCACCACGTTGCTTCCCTTTCCTCTTTTTTTTCTTCGTAACGACATTCTTTTTCTTGCGGAGTACCTTTTTCTTACGGTTCAACTTTGTTTTCCTATTAACTTTTCTTCTTTTTCTCGTGGGAGGTGAGTATATGTCATTCATGTTGATGACAGGGTCGGCAGGTATCCTCACATTATTTGAAGCAATGCGCGGGCGCTTTGCAATACGCGAACCTGCACTCACCATTCTTTCCATCTTTGCTTCGGCTCTCCTCTTAAGGCTGCTTCCTGCCTCTCCTAAACGCGTTCGTAATATTTCCCTCTCCGACTTCGAGCCGACGTCGGAAAGCTCCCCTACTCCCGCCTTCACCGCTTCCTCGCCGACTGCTCTCAACCCGGAATTAAAAAATGGTTTGACGTATCTCCACAATCCGCTGAAAAAAGACCCAAGTCGCTTTCCTCTCTGTTTGAAATGGCTCGCACGATAAACGGATCTGACATCGCCGCCTCTTTGACTCCTCGAAACGTAATATCTTATATAGCGATTCGTATCATTCGCCATCTTGATACATACTAATGAAAATTAATGATATCACTTCAATTTAAAGTGTAGTTTCACCGCAGCCGGATCCAAACCATCAATAACTGGAAATGGTTTACCCATTTTATCTGTGAGAAATATCTCAATGCTATCGAATTCCCTTCGTTCGATGGGTAAATAATGTGGATTTTGAAATATTTGATGTCTTCCGCTCGCTGTACTAATAACTCTCATGCATCTCGCCAACTTATCACTAATATATTGTCGTTTTATCAAGTCGTTGTACACGAATAGGGTTCCGGAATGGCTCACATCTTCAGCATGACGAGTGAATCTTTTATTATCCCTGTCTAGCATCCTTTGAGCGCTATATTGTTCTTCTGTTATCATATGCCTATCTGTATAACCGCGCCAATCCGAAGTAGCTTTCTTCTCCACTCTCACTTCAGCTTCCTTCTCCTCATTCGCGTCCCTATCACCTTTGCTATTACCAACTGTAATATCATCCGTGGCCATCGCCATAGGACTAACAGTCAAACCGTCAAAGGTTTTAGCAATTTCGACGTGCCAATCCGAAGTAACTTTCTTCCTCACTCTCACGTCAGCTTCATCCTCCTCATTTGCACCCTTATCACCTTTGCTATTCCCAATTGTAATATCATCCATGGTCATCGCCATAGGTGGACTAGGAGTCAAAGCGTCAATGGTTTTAGCAATTTCGACGTTGTATTCCGCTTGACTATCTGCAGGCACAGAATCTCGCATCGCATGAATCAATTCTTTCAGCGAGCCGTAATTTTGATCCAATTTCAGCAAGTGATTCGGGAGGACTCTCACCGATACATCTTCCAAGGGTGTTTCATATGCCTCCTGTATCAAAATTTCCACCAACCCCACGGTCCATTCTCCATTTTCCAGTAAAATCCGATGAGGGAGCCTCGTACGAAAGTGTGCGATTGTATTATCAGGAGAAAAATTACCAGAACTATTGCTGAGAAGCGTTATGTGAAAATTATCCAACATCTTGCAATCTTTTCACGGCAGACGCTGGCACCCAACTATTAAAATCTTTACCATAACCTCTCCATTTATCGAAAAACTCCAACTTTTTTCCCTAACCCCTACGATTGAGTATGTTATCGATCTGAAATTCGGTGTTATCACTCAACCGTACTCGAACCAACTCCTCTACATAAAATGTTCCTTTTATAACTTCTCCGTTTAAATCTTCCAGGTGGTAGGTCGGTACCTTCAAACCTTGTACTAAAGCCTTAATTCTGAAAACTTCAGTGGAGTAATTGGAGGTGTATTCTTTTGCGAATGGTGTCCTTTCTTTGCTGATTTGAACGTGATCACCCACTTCAAATGCTGCTTTGTTGACCATTCTGTTTCTCAAACGTCTTGATTGGGCGAGCTTCTGTTCAACCTGAAAAGCATTTGAAACGTTAACCTTCCAAAGTTGAATTCCGATACTAGAATGCACTCGATTGTTATAACTTTGGAGCAGTTTCGAGAGCCCTTTCACGTAATATTATGTGTTGTACTTTGTAAAATATATTTATACATTCTATCTTTCAACGTCTTGTTGAAACTCTCCACAACAGCTGCTTTGACCCCAGGTAGGTTGGTAGTATAGAATTTTATTCCTCTTCTCCTGAGATATGACTTGAATTTTTCGTTGGCAAATTCAGTTCCCTTGTCGCTTTGAACCTTCAATGGCCGTTTTTTCTTGAGAATAGCGTGAAAAGCTTGGATGACATGTTCAGCTTTCTTGCTCCTCAAAGGCACAGCCCAAGCATATTTAGAAAATTAACCGATGATCGTCAAGAGATATCGATAGCCTTTATTAAACTTCATCAAACTTCACATGTCGTTGAGGTCACACTGCCAAGTTTCATCAATGTAAGACGCATTGTAATAATTTCGCGACATCTTCTTTCTGATAGGTTTGTGTAACGAATCTGTTTCCCTTCGAATCCAGCCATTTTTGAATGTCATTCTTTGAAAATTTTCTTCTGACAGCCTCCCACAATGCGTTCTTAGTCGAAAAACTGGCCGGATGTGATAGGTCGTAGTACATTTTATTCAAGGATGAGAGGTCCAAGCTCGAATCTTGCCTCCTTTTTGAGAGACTATTCCCTTCCTCTTGCCGTTTGACGGTGGAGTGTTTGGTGGTCTTTTCGTTCGTTTTCGACTTCCTCTTCTTGGTAAAACTCTCTCCTTCTCCTCCTCGTCGTTGACCATTCTCCACTCTTGCTATTCTTTTATGGACACGTCCCCCGTTGTTTCTCCTTCTCGCATTCGCTGCTCCAAGTCGTCCAGCAGACCCTCCATCCTCTGTATCTCTTTCTCTTGGTTTTCCTCCCATTTCCCAAACTTAGCGTCTGCTTGCATTTATTCCTTTCCAAAATTTACTATGTCACTCCTTGGCACCGCCTCGTCGGAATGACTACCATCATCAAATATTGACGCTGGAATGAACTGCTAATTTTTTTAATACGTTTTCTTTACACGAAATAAATACTCTTCCATATAAAATCCATTTTTGCTGATCGGAAAGGTCCTTTCGATTTAAAATCTCTCTAAGTTTTTCGTCCAGAGCTATTTCATTGCTTTCTCCAGAAATGCAATAATGATCAGGCTTGGACGGCTTAGCAATTTTTCTTCCTTTGCAACGTGTCGACTTGAGTTGATAGCCAACGGGATGTGATATTACATCATATTCGCTACTTTCGGCTACTGCGTCTAAAAATGAATCTAATACTTTTCGGTAATAATGCCATTTTTGCGAATCGTTCAAATCAATCCGCTTAAGAATTCCATGCATTTATTTATCCAACTCTGTCATTTCGTTCTTAATATTCCGCCCCTTTTCATATGTGGCGGTGGTGATAGGATCCAGTAACACAAACTTTTTGAAACTCATTATTTTTTATTAAACTAGCTAATCCGCCGCTGATTAGTGGGAGTATTGCACCAAGAAGAGCTGAAAAATATCCCTGTTGTTGACTAGGTAGAACGCGTTTTCTTTTCAGAGGTGCTCTATAGCAACCTATCTCTCTGATTCCTTTTTTGTATCTGAGCAATTTTTTTCTCAACGTTGGACTAATTATACATTTGCCGTTTAGTACGTTTCGGCAACATTCGCTCAAAGATTTAATGACATCCGAACCAGCTGTCTTAATGATGGATCTTCTCTTCGTATCCGAGGCCTTCTTTATCTTTTTTAAAATGTTAACATTTCGCTTTAATCTGGCTAAGTGCATTCTCTTCATCATGGGTTAACTTTGAAGGTGGTTAAGTAAATTTGGTGGGACGAAAATTTCGCCGATTTCGTCGGGATATATGTTCTTTCTGAATCTCAAGCAATCGCACGTTTCTTGAGCAAAGTCAAGTACCAAGTAAGTGAATGGCTTCGAAGTCGCCTCCATATATACCTCGGTTAGCGCTGCGGATTTTCAGGATAAACCTGGCAGGCCAAATGTCTAAATTGTGACCGATCATGGAGATTTCTAAAACATACAATGTATATTGCGTTTAGTGATATGGTACGTGAAAAACGCGACTGATAAAAAACATTCTGGCTAATAAGAATTGCGGAGATATTTGAATGAAGCGATCTTTTGTAAAACGTTCGCTTACTTGAAGCGTTGAACTTACTTGTCACTGAAGGAGTCATGCATCAAATCATCTATGATGTACAGAGTTGAAACCTTCTTAGGATTTGCAAAACTTTCGGGAAGACTGAATATGAACTGAACCTTGGAAGTCTCGATTGCATTAGGTGCACATCCGTAGCTACAGCACCAAATGATCTTATCTATCTTTCCATCCACCATTGACGCTAAATTTTTAATAAATCTTAAGACAAATTCTGTTTTTCCACGCACGTAAAAAGATGCTTCCACTTGATCATCATCATCAACTACGTTTTCCCGAGATGCGAATAGAAAAATGAACACTCCTCCCTTCAGTTTGTGCTTTTATCTTCATATTTAGAGCATGTCATGCATACGCGTCGCGAGCATCTTCAACTCCTTCGCGATGTTTGTTAACACTGGAGAATAATTCTTGGGGCATGGTATTCCGAATAGTCGTAGGTTATTTTTACCTGCTTTTACTAGAGTATTGTTGAACTCGCTGTACTCATAGACATTATCGCCGCGAAAAAATACAAGATTCCAGTAGTATATATAAACACAGAATCGATGTCTGATGGTATTTCAGGAAATCTCTTTTGATAGCGATATTGAGTTTTAGGTCTAAAATGGCATTCATCCATTTCAATGATAAAATCTTTACTGTGAAATATTAACTTCATCCCTGTATATGTGTTCACGGCTGCTTGAATGTTAGCATTACGCGGGAATCCGACGGATAACGCAGCCAAAGGGAAACCCTCTACCAATTGCACACTCGGGTATTGAATCATATGAATCATTTCCTTAATGAAAATTACAATTTTTCCGCTCGGACTTTGATAAATTGCCGTAATATTTTTATCCGGAAGAAAGGGAAGCCAATCGGTAATCCGTTGGGGTCCAAATATAACCAAATTTTCCAAATTTTTCATACCCATGAGCCAAAAATACTGACCGTCAAATATGTATAACAAGTGATTTAGTATAAGATATTTATCAAATTTTTTTAATTCGCCCAACATGGGAGGGGGGTCATTTCTTTCTCGCCCCATATCCCCATCCTCCAACTCCCCTCCATTTCCCTTTTCGTTTCCTTTCTTTTCTACAGGTCTGCCATAAATGTACTGTATCGCTTGTATGTCATCATCGTGTAAGGTTATTCTATAATCGGATGCGTTGTATATTGCGTACATGATAGTATTTTTATAACTGGAGTGCGCGATTCCCAAAGCATGACCAATTTCGTGGATTAGTGTTCCGAGAAGCCTGTATTTTAGTTCAGCCCTATCAAATCCTAAATACCAATCCTCGTCCTGGTCAATTCGAATTTCTACTAGATCACCATTAGCCCTCCGATAATCTGCGTGGGCTAATATACCACCATGTCCATCAAAATTCATAGCGCAGAAACCCGGACCAACATTTTTATGAATAAGGTCGGCATTTCTGATGATAATATCGGGTGCTCTAGAATTTTGCTCGAATGTTATATTCGTAACTTCGGCTCATGAATCGAATGCTTTCTTTGCCAATGCCATGTAGGTTTCATTTACGAATATGTAATGCCAATTGATAACATTCTTACGTCACATGTACGGGGTTATTGAGGATGCAAAATCATCCGCTACGCCACACCGGGGTTTTTTCATAAAATCCACAGTCTCTTCATCCATCCGTCTACTCCCATCGCTGATATTATAATATTCATGAAAGCTTCTTAGTGATTCTGTGATTTCCACCGGTTTTACGTTGACAAGCCCATTCTCGCTCACATTCAGGAAACCATATTGTTGCAGATAACTCGATGTGCAGTACGTACGGTTGTGTTCTGGAATGATGCCGGAAATGCTCAATCCCAGCTTAGCGAGAAACAAGACCAAAAATGTTAATCTCATGATGATGCTCAAATGTTTCGCGAATCCCGATGTTTCATTTACCATTCACAAATAGTGACTGAATACGACTTGCACAAACGGTATTTATATATTAAAATATACTTATTCAAATCAATGTTAACAATCGACAATTCACGTGTTGTAAAATATTTCGCCCCAGTTTGGCTTTATTTTACAATGCCCCCAAGCTAATGTATTAATTCCGCCTTCGCAAACATATCGTTTATCGTCATTGGAACTCAATGCAGTTTTATTTATTTCTACGGTACTCAGCTCATGCTTCTTTGATCTAATCAGAGACTTCTATCTGAATGCTGGAGGATTTTCACGTAAGCAGGCAACATAGTCTTCGATTGTGATAGTTTTTCTGATCGTTACTTTTTTTACGCCTTTGGCACGTTTACTCTCACATACTCCCTGCACGTTATATGAATATAATTTGCTTCGTTATCCGATGAAATGCGTCATTCTCATTCCGTCACATCTGTCCTTCATTTTACCGATTACTTCCTCGTTAGCTTTCGAATAGCAAGGATGGTCGGTAGGATAATTAGATGTATTGTAAAGAGAGCTGTTCCGTTTAATATCCTCGTAAAATATATCGGCATTTCCATAATGAAGCTGTTGGTATCCATGTAACACAAGTTTACATTTTTTCTTTTCATGTGCTCGTTGAAGAAATCGTACATGAATACTTTCGAAATATCTGAAACGGCTTGCCCAATATAAAGTGGTTTGTTCATTTTAATTGGTTTTTTTCTCAGGTGAACGGCTACGAGATTTTCCGCAAAGATCGTTCGATCGAGAAACATAGAACTCGAAATCAATTTGTCTAATCGCTTTTCATTTTTGACGAAATCGATTTTTTTTCGTTTTCGTACGTTCTCGCATGTTTTCCCAAATACGCCATTTGTTGCATATTTCATTAGTTCCTTTTCGAAATCGGATATCGAATAGATATCTCGAATTCGATTACTTTGTGTATTTTCGTAACTCGTAAACCGGCAGCTATCGCCTGTTTCAATGCTCGGTAGTGAACAACATAATGCTCCTTATCGTCAAGCGTCGTTAGCAATCTTGGGTGTTTACTTCCCGGCGGGGCCTTCTGTTCACACAAAAATGGTAAATCGGATTGTGAATCGTGAAGTTCGGTTGGATATTTTAGATCGACTTCAAAAAAATAGCCTTTGGGAGATTTGTCGGGGATTTTCGTAACGTCCACCGCCTCGCCCACGTCAACCCATTTGAAACCTCCGATCGGAAGTGATTCCGATAGAATATATCCGTATAAATAATTGATATATCCTAGATACTTCGACTCCTTTTCAGGATCGAACTGATTCATATATTCGTTATTAGCTTCGGTATATCGTTTAATGCATTGACTTATGCCGCCTCGAATACCTTTTTCGAACATAAGAATCATATCATTATCGGTTAACAATTCGAGTTTGACTGCGGTTTGCTTATGCATAGCATCGAAATAAGGCCCGGCATAGTGAAATATCATGCGGGGTCCAGCCCATAGATCGATATCATAGAATCGCTGAAGTTTTCGAAAACATCGGCTAGTAAAAAAAACATTGGTTTTTAAGTAAAGATCAGGATAGGCTCCCAGGGTATCGCAATCGAATTCTTCGCACACCTTTCGAGCGAATACATAATCGTCTTCGGTCATTGTATCTTCCGTCAGTGCGCTATAAAAATTTTCAATCGGTGACAAGCATGTTTCATCGAGTTTTTCCCATGAATCTACATATTCATACGGGAAAACACCTTTTCGTGTGACGAATATTAGTTTATCTCGGAAGGTGCGTGCAGTTTGCCTAAATTTTTCACCTGGAAGAATATCGGCCAATGTCGAAAGTGATGTACTCATAAATCGAAAGGTGTCAATAAATCGGTATGAGAATCTCGAATCTACATATTTCGAAAATGAAATGTATTTTTCCTCATTGTTCGGTATGCATGTTATTTTGAAATCGTCCGAGCCGAGATGCGGCACGATGAGATGCGCGTCATAATTTGAGAGGTTATGACAGAAAATTGGGAGGAATTTCGGTTTCTGATAGTTTACATTGCACGCATAATCGGCTGCACATCGAAATTTGCCAGGGAGATGATCGTGATCTCTCACTCGGTCCCCACCCAACTCGAGGCCGCATATATGGCAAATAGAGCATGTGCTGAATGCAATCAACTCGTATTTGCTCATTTCTAGCATCGGTACTACATTTCGGTATTTGTCTCGAACAAATAGTGCCATTTCTTTGAGTTTTTCTAGAAAGACTGGGATCGCATCTTTCCCGCGGTAAAGAACAGGCTCGAAAAATTCTCCCGTACTGGAAACAATGAGCATGCAAAATGACATCGCTTCGTGATGTTGTTGCATTTGCGTGTACGAATGCTCATTCAATGGCTGGCAAGACAAAACGCGCGGTAGCAAACACTTAAAGTCAGCGTAAACAACGAATGGAACTCGAATTGTAGGCGAGTAATTCTTAAACTTTAAAAAAGCTTCGTCGTCGGTTGGAAGGATTATTTTCGAAGGTTAATTTCGGTTGCAATCTTTCTTGTGAGCCTCTAAAGATTTTTTCGATTGACAAGCTTATAACATCTTTTGCATACATGACAGGATCCCGTATGTTTCGTCAGTTAATGTTTCACTAGTTGGTTAAAGTTCTTAATCCAGCAGAAATGACTTTTTTCGTTTTCGGCCAAAAATAAAAAATTTCGATGATCTTCAAGCTCTCGGTCGACTACTTTCATCTTGGTACACGTTTGGCTTTTCATCCAAAGCGAAAACCGAAATTAATCGAAATATTGTTGGTTTTTCGAATTTTGTAATTGCTCGGATTTCTACCGGATAGCTTATACATTCCAAATCGTAACCGGTTCTGAATGCTTCTGTATTATATTTCGAAATTCTTTGCGGATCTAGGCATATGTTCTTCAACAAAATTGCACATTTAAAACAAAACAAATCGGTATTTTTTACATTAATTACAGCCTTGGTGTTTTTGATTTTTTTCGGAGGTGCAATATATTTAGAACCCGTCAAAGGGATGTATTTATTTATTCGGAGTTCTAACCCTTCAACCATCGATAAAATCCATCCACTCCCTCTCGCGCTATGCTCACTTTTTTCTTTTAATAGTTTCAAATACACGATAGTACATAAAAGAGGAGAAAAAAGAAGTAGGATAACCATTTTGGATATCTAATTGGTCAGCGCCATGTCTAGAGTTGTAAATGTCCAAGCAAGCAATGTACGAGGTCTGTTCAAAAAGTATCACGACTTTGGTATCTTTTCAAAAATTATTTATTTATTCATGAATACCTATTTTGTCCCCTTCAAAGTAATCCCCATTAGATACTATACCCTTATGCCAACGTTTTTTCCAATCTTCGAAGCACTTAAAAAATAATTTTTCGTGATCTTGTTCAGCTCCTCCTTCGATGCAGTCTTTATCTCATCAATCGTAGCGTAGCGTCGTCCTTTCATGGGCCCCTTCAGATTCAGGAACAAAAAAAAGTCACTGGGGGCCAGATCTGGGGAATACGGTGGCTGCGGTATCATTAGTGTGTTGTTTTTGGCCAAAAAGTAGCTCACAAGTAACCATGTGTGAGCAGGGGCGTTGCTATGGTGCAGAAGCCAACTTTTGTTCTTCCACAAATCCGGGCGTTTATGGCGGATTTCTTTGCGAAAATTGCGCATAACTTGCAGGTAATATTCCTTATTTACCGTTCTACCCTGAAGCAAAAACTCATAATGCAACATGCCCCTGCAATCGAAGAAAACTGCAAGCAAAATGTTCACATTCGACCGAACTTGGCGCGCTTTTTTCGGTCTTGGCTCGTGCTGCAGCTTCCATTGGGATGATTGGGAGTTGGGGAGTTTCTACGGCATAACCATTAACCCATGATTCGTCACCAGTTATGACCCTCTGGAGTAAATTTGGGTCGTCACGGACAGAGTCCACCACCTCATTAACATTAGCAATGTTAATGCGTTGCTGTTTTTGGTCGAAATTGAGCAATTTTGGTACGAATTTCGCGGCGACCCGTGTCATTGGCAAACCATGGGTAAAAATCGGATAGAACGAGCCAATCGACATGTTTAGGTCCTTAGCAACTTCTCTAACGGTGATTCGACGATTGGCCAATACTATTTCCTTGACTTCATCAATGTTTTCATCTGTTGTTGACGTGCTCGGGCGTCCGGCACGCTCTTTGTCGTTCACATCTTCTCGGCCCTCTGAGAACATTTTGTACCACCGATAAACGTTGCTTCGGTCCAAGGTAGCTTCTCCATATGCCACAGTCAACATTCGGAATGCGTCCGCGCACTTAATTTCGTTTTTCACACACAATTTGATACAGATACTTTGATCCATTTCTTGGAACAAGCAGAAATCGAATAAAAGCCAAAACACGTCCAAGCAAAACAGCTGTCAACAATTAACTGAACATTAAAAATGGCCAAACATTTTGGCATAAGTGAGAGACAAAAGTGCCAACATAAAACCACAAAATATATCGAAAACCAAATATACGCAGCCCGCGAAAATTCAAAATTCGCGATACTTTTTAAACAGACGAGATAATTTGGGATGGTTCCTTTCCCTGTGCCGGTTATGGTTTCCCAGGAAGACCTGGTACCCGAAAAATCACATAGCTTGGTTGGGTGGAGCTGCAGGTACCCAGAGCGCCTTGCCCAGGAATCAAACCTGGGACCCTCCAGTCAGTAGTCCAATGCTCTACCCCCTGGACTACCGCGACCCACATATATGTATATACTACCTTGATCAAAAAGTTCCCGGAATAACCACCGTGTGGCGCTCCCATCGTTCCGATTTGAGTTCTGTTTTTTTTTGTTAAATTGGTACATCTGTTGTTGATATTCCCTTTAAATCTTAGTGTCATAACTTGACATTTGCAAAAGTTACGTAGCCTAGAGTACATCTATCTCTGTGTGTGTTGGCGATTTTTTACAATTGCAGAAATGGATTTAAATTTGCAACAACGAACTTGTATTAAATTTTGCGTAGAAAACGGATTTAGTGGCGCACGGACGTTGGAAATATTGGAAAAGTGTTTCGGCAACGATTCTCTAAAAAAACGTTCGTTTACCAGTGGCACGAGCGGTTCAGAAGTGGTCGTGAGTCAATCGAAGATGATGAACGCAGTGGCAGACCATCGACATCGAAAGTCGGTGAAAAAATTGATAAAGTAAAAGAAATGTTGGTCAATAACCGCAAATTAACCATCAGAGAAATAGCGGAGGACTTGAACATTGCCTATGGATCCGCCCAAGACATTGTGGTTAATGATTTGGGTTTCCGTCGTGTAGCATGCCAAAAGACCTCAATTTCATGCAAAAAAGAGACCGTGTTGACGTCGCAAAAGACATGATTTGCGAGGCTGAATCCGATCCCACATTCATCAAAAGGATCATTACTGGAGACGAGACGTGGGTTTATGAGTACGACACGCAATCCAGACATCAGGCAAGTGAATGGCGTTCACCAAATGAGCCGAGACCAAAAAAACCACGTCGTTTTCAGTCAAAAAAGAAGGCAATGCTGACGGTTTTCATGGATTACAACGGTGTAGTGCATCATGAATTTTTGCCAGAAGGCCAGACAGTAAACAAAGAGTATTATTTGGGCGTTATGAGACGTTTGCGTGAAGCAATTCGCCGAAAGAGACCAGAAATGTGGGCAGAAAACTCGTGGATTTTGCACCATGATAACGCACCGTCGCACAGTGCTATCATTATTCGTAATTTTTTGACGAAAAATGCAACAAATACCATCCAACAGCCACCGAATTCACCTGATTTGGCTCCCTGTGACTTCTTTCTGTTCAATCGAGTTAAAAAACCATTACGGGGAACGCGTTTTAGCAGCCGAGAGGAAGTAATGGAAAAATCGCAGGAAGCACTGATGGACATACCGAAAACCGAATATAAAAAATGTTTCGAGGATTGGATCAAGCGCTGGCATAAGTGTGTTGCAGTCGATGGGGATTACTTTGAAGGGGACAATATAGATTTAGATGAATAAACTTGTATTTTTAATTTTCTGAATAAATTCCGGGAAATTTTTGATCAAGGTAGTATAATAACGTTTAAGCTTCAGGACAAATTTTTATTTTTTATAACGTTAATCGTCTCCATTTATGCAGTGCGAGTGAGCACAAATTTCTCCTTCCAACTCTAGCATTGAAATGACGACCGCTCCCCGCCACTAGACGCGGCAGGTCGGACGCTAGCATATACGCGACAAGCAAGAATACGCTAAGACATTTATCTTTAGCTTTTAATGGTAAATTATAAGGAATGGGGCCTAAATAGGCCATCGCCTCTGATTTCGGTTGGGTTTTTGTGCTATTTTTTCTATTTGTTCCTTTGCTTTTTTTGATTAATTTATAATCATCGTATTTTATTCGTTATACGTTGCGCATCGCTTACATTCGATATTAACTTCAAATGGTAATTCTATTATTTCAAAGTCTTATTAATCGGTTTATTTTTTTCTTTGTCTTTCCTTAACATCACCTCCAACAAGTACTTCCTATCCTTCTCTTTTTCTGCCCATTCTCTTAGCCGTTCGTCCTCTTAGCATTCCGTTAATATCTACAATCGGGAGAGTAGCGTTAACACGGTTCCATTTCAACGTCTTTTTGCTCCACCATTTTCGTTACTTCAATTTATAGCCAAATGTTTCCCTATCGTAGAGGTCGAACACAATTTGGCTGTTCATTTTGTTCGCAAATGCTATGAAATGAATTGCTTGCGCCCGTTCGCTTGGAAAGAATAAATCGTAATGCTATCATCGCCATCGTTTCCGTCGAGAAGAAGAGACGCCTCCCCGCTTGGTATAAAATAAAATCGCAATGTTTAAAAAAAAATTTTCGGTAACGAGTCTTAAAACGCGACACATGTCAAGATTTTTCTCCTTAACGGAAATGGTGCATCCACTCTTCGACCGAGCTTTTGGGACAACGCCCCGGAAAAGAGCTCACGTAAGGGGAAGATGCTTGAGTGGAGAGAGGGAGGTAGCTCCTTTCCTTTTATATGACATTGCGAAGTTTACGAGAGCATGATTCTAATTCAGCGAGGACGAGAGCACCTTAAGAAAACGTAAGTCGTCTTTTTCCCTCGCTTTATGCTGATGCATTTCGCTCATGTTAATGGCTTGTTCTTTTCCTTAATATAATTTTATCTTTTCAGATGAACCGTTTCGCAGAACAACTAAATAATTTAAATATGGAATTGCCGTCGTTTCTCAAGAAAGAAGATATTATATTAAATCATAAATATAAAATAACCGATATAGGAAAAATCACAGCAAAATATGGGCCTGTGCTTATAGGCTCCATCCCTATTGCTGGGATAAAGAGAAAGCTTTTCCTGCCTAAGAGATATGTTGCCCTCTTCACATCTGTGGAAGATTTGGCAGGATATAATAGTTTAAACGAAAACAATAAATTTTACGTAGTATGGGACGGTATTGGGCTGGAGATGGTGAATTAAAGTAAGTATGTAATAGTTACTTTAAATTCAACTTAATAGCCAATTTTCCTTACAGAAATACATATTTACGTTAATACTTTTCTCATTGGCAGGTTTCACCAGATGCTGCCCCTTTTCATTTTAATGCGATATATACATAAAAATGTAAATTTGAATAAATAAATCATTATAAAAGGTTTTATTACTATTATTTGTATCAACCTTTTCCCGTTCGTGAGTAAATAGCATTCCCTAGGGGTCCTGCATTCGAAGGTTAGTTTATTATTTTAAGTAAGTGTACGTAATAAGCAAGTGAGAATAACCGAATAACTCTGATGTTGACAGTTTACGCCTGTTTAAAAAGGGCTTCGTGTTGAGGATGTTGATAGTTTACTTGTATTTAGAAAGTTCTTCGTGTTGAGGAGGAAGAATGCTGAAATGCAGAGTGTTTTAACCGGCCCGTATCGACAGCCTTTAAAGTATGTGTGATTTGCAGAGCGTTTTAACCGTGACGTTTCGGAGGTATTTAAAGTACACATAAAACGCGAGTCGTGGTGTGGCGTTGAGGATAGCTAAAATACCAGGTTTAAAAGAGTTTCAGTGAGATGCCATGTTTCAATATACCCGTATTAAAAAGTGCTTTGTTTGGAGGGGCGAAGAATGCTTAAATACGTAATGTTTTTGACCCTTTGTGTCGCTATAAAAATAACTTTGTCTTTTACTTTCATGTTTCTTCGCTATCCTCCGTCATTATATTCATAGCTCCGGTTGTAGTTTCCGCTCGCTCCTTATCATGTAGACTTCCGCTTGTCGAATTGACGCGTGGCTGCGAGCTGCTAGTGGGTCAGAAATTATTTTTTCTTCACGTTATCGTGTTGGAAAAAATAAATTTCCTTTAAGAGTACGAGAATATTCTCGCCGCATATATATATACGATCTGTGATTATTGAGTCCTGAAAAGGACTTTTTCCTTTCGTGCAATACTAGCATTCAATGTAACCATATCTCGATAAATAATAACTGAATTTTTCCTTACTAAGATATTTCAACCTTTCAATTATTAACGGCTTTAATGCATCATCCAGCACTTTCGGGAAATCGTCATATTCATATTACCATTCGTATTGCATACAAATGGTTTCCATAGCAGTGTGATCCGGATTTTCCTTGGCGTTTTCTAAAATTTCCTCAAATATCTTGTCACCCGTTTCTTTTATTATTGGAATATGCTCTTCAAGCTCCTTCCAGAGGAGAATCGAGCCCACATGTTATGAGCAAACGGCATACATAGCGCTATTACCGTACATAGGGCCTTACTGCTCAGCTTACTGGATATATATGAAGGGGATCGTCCCAAACTAGTCCAAATACGCCGCCCGCGATTAGGGGGAGGGGGGCCGGGGCCCGGCTCGAGCCGAAGCTGAACGCCGCCGCCGCGCACGGCTTTTTTTCTTTGCGCTTTGGAGGGGAGGGGCCCAGCTCGAGCTGAAGTCGCCGCCGCAAACGACTTCCTCCACAACTCGCACGTGCCCCCCACCCCCGGAAACGGCATAGGAATTCCAGCACATCTCTGCGTTACGCTTTTGTTTTGAAACTCAATATAGACGGCAGCACCGGCGCTTTTCCAAGATGGCCGCCGCGCGCACTTCCGGTTCGACTGCGTCAGTCCAGCCTTTTCTACACTACTCCGGGTAGTAGGCAAAGAGGAGATAGAGAAAACCAAAGGTGTAGCTAAGCCTATAATTTGGAAAACTATAAATTTTGAACATTTTGAACGTTATTTATTTGAAAATTCAATAGCACATCTTACAGAAATATGCACATCAAGAAATCTGAAAATATTCATCTATATAACCTACGATATTAATATAATTGCCTTAAGTGCGAATGCTGTTAAACGCTATATTTGCGAATATGGAATTAACAAACTTTCGTGGAGGTATTTCCAATTTAAATGAAAATCTCTACACCGTTCTTATGATGAGGCATTCACTTGAATTATATAATAATTTACCTCTATGAAAGATCGGATCATGCCAAATGGTATCATTTTCCTATAAATTTGTATGTTGAATCGCAAAAGAGCCATTATTCTCTCAAACATTGTAGTGAACGATAATGGGTGACAATCTATGTATCATATTATAAACGTAGTGAACGATCATGGGTGACAATCTATGCATTACATCATGATTGTTTTACACATTTATCTCTTCCTCACTGAATTGGGGGTGGTAATAGCTATTTCAGCAATTTTTTAGGACAACACTAACGAAGGGTTATGTGTCGCTGATTATTCACGCGTATATGGTTACCTTAACGTATTCATAACGTTATGAAAACGATGAATGATGATCACTACAATTGATTAACATTGTCATATGATGATTGACATTATTATCACATGAATTTAGAGATTTCAAAAAATATAATCAAGATGGCGGATGCCAATAATGTTTGTGCGTGCTGCTCGGATATAATAGCCGTTAATCAAGTTTTTCTCAAGTGTGATTTCGGATGCAATACTTTTCATCGTGTTAGCGGTGTTGGTGTATCCAAAACATTAGTCAACACGGTTGCAAACAGTGCAAATCTTCTCTATCGATGCAAATTATGCTTGATACAGTCGATCTCGACATGTGACTACCTAAAAAAATTCAGGCTCAGCAAAAAGACCTACTCAGTTTAGTTTTAGATCTTAAATCTAAACTTGCGGACTGTGCACAACTGATAGAATCCCAAACTAGGGAAATTAATTCTCTCAAGTGTGATGCACGTGCTGGGAAACCAGGTAGAAATGATCGTGAGCCCAGTCACACCAAACTGACGCTTGAAGGCCATACTGTGAATAGTATTTCCACTGAAAGCTGCATGCCTAAGGTTGATTCTAAGGCAATATCAATGGTTGGAATCGAATATGATTCATCTTGCAAACTCACGACTGAAAAGTGCGCAGAATCCAGCATTGTCTCGAAAGATGCATCTCTCGTTGGCGAACGTTTAGACGTAATCACGAGTCCTGAGAGCAGTGATGTGATTGACGACAAAAAAACTAATGACTGGGTAACGGTAACAAAAAACGGTAAAAAAAATAGCTCAAGTTATTGATGGTGGATAGTGAAAAGGTAGAAAACAGTATCCAATCCAACAAAATGACGGCTACACATCGTGCCCATCACAAGGTTGAGCACCACGAAAAACCCGGCAAGCGCTATCGCGAACTGGTAGTGGGAAAAATACGTCGTCGACAGATCTTGTTGGTGTAAAAAGAGCGTGATTACATCTTGACACACTGGTAGGTGGGACTACGGAAAATCCTGTAGACTGCTTCCTGAGAAAGAACTTTCCTCATATCCCTGTAACGTTGAGTAAGCTTGAGTCATAAGGGTGTAAATGCAAGATTTAAAATTGGAGTGCCTTTTCATACTCGAGATGAAGTGGTGTACAGCAACAAGTGGCCATGTGACCTGACCCTGAGGCGTTTTTTTATTCAAGCGCCGGACTGCAGTGGAACTGAATTAATACGAAGTGGCAAATACAATAAACCTCATTCTAGTGGGGAGAGTAAGATCAGGCAGGATCCTAGTTCTCAACATACAGTGTCTATATAATAAGTTACAAGACCTTGAAGCTTTAACTTTAATAGACAAACCTGACGTAATCTGCCTTTGTGAGCATTGGATGAGGGTACTGAATGTCACAATTCCAGAATATGTGATAGGGGACTGTTATTGTTGAAGAGTGAAACGCCATGGTGGAGTAGTGATTTATGTAAAAAAAACACTATTGTGCATGAAAAACCGAAGATAAATCTGCATTCCAGGAACACTGAACAGGTATTTGAATGTTCAGTGGTAAAACTCACTGTCAATGAGCAAATTCTTATTATATTTGCACCGTATCGATCTCCAGTAGGATCCTTTAGTAAATTTGTTGATAAATTGGACAATTTTCTTTGTAATATGACAACTTATTCTAAGAGGCCTACAATTATTCTCACAGGAGACTTCAATTGTAACCTCCTTACTGATGAAAATAATCAAAGAGAACTACTGTCTCGACTAGCCTCATATAACTTAAAAACCTTGGTGAATAATCCTACAAGAGTTACAGCTAGTTCTAATGCCCTGTTGGATAAGATCTTCACAGACATCCAGAATCCCAAGTTAAAACTGTTGTTTTTAACCCTGATCTGAGGCATGTCTGATCACAGGGCAATTATGTCAGTTTTCAATGTGTCTGAAATTAACAAATCTGCTGTTGCCCCTACCATATTAAAGAGGGTCTTTAGTGACTCTAGTCAGCCACTTTCAACTTCTCTTGAGTCAAGAGAATTGGAAGTTGTTGAACGAGAATAACTCCCTGAACAGTAACTTTGACCTGTTCTAGAGAACGTTTTTGTTTTACTTTGAATCAGCCTTTCCCCTTGTACCATTTAAGCCCACTAAACCCATTCAAAAAAACTGGGTCACTCCAGAAATTAGGCATTTGTCCAAGGTATTAAGGATAAAATCACAATATAATATGTCCTCTGCAGACAACACACTGCACCATGAATATTCTAACTTAAAAAAGCTGTAATATACTATGAAAAAGAAATCAAAGAAAGAATATAATGCTAAACTAATCTTAAATGCAACCAATAACACAAAAATGGTATGGCATATTATCAAACAAAATTCTAGATCTAATGTAGTGCAGTTACCAGACCAAATTAGGAATGATAAAAATAAACCAGCGGATCCAATAAAACTGGCAAACGAATTCAATAGCGCCTTCTTAAAGCTACCGATGATTAATGTACAAGATCCTCCTCATGATATCAGTATCTCCTTTGCTACATCTTACAAGTCTATTTTTCTCAAACCATGCAGCATTTCAGAGCTTTGCTCACACATTACCAAGGTAATAAAAAAAGCCTCAACTGATATAAATGGCATATCAGGAAAAACAATCCATAATTGTATAGATGAAATTTAAAGTTCCTTACTCCGACTTGTAAATCAGAGTCTGATGGAAGGCATATATCCATGCCCTCAAAGTATCTAAGCTAATACCAATTTATAAAAAAAGGGGAAAAAAAGATGTGGGAAATTATTAGCCCATATCTATAATAACCCAGCTAGGAAAAATATTTTAGTATGTTTAATAAAAGGCTAATAGAATTCCTCGAAGGTAATAACCTGTTATCCCCAAAACAATTAGGATTCAGAAAAGAGAAGTCAACAGAGCACGCAATTTTCAATGCAGTTGACACCATCATACAACAAATTAACTCCAAGCAGAAAGTAATGGGTGTATTCTTTGACTTGTCCAGAGCATTTGATATGGTTGAGCATGATAAACTCTTGTTCAAATGTGACCAAATGGGTATTCGAGGCACAGCACAGCACTGCTTGGGAACATACCTCAAAAATTGGCAACAAAGGGTATCTGTCCAGAAGAATGGAAATACCTTCCTCTCTTCACCATTAGGTGTTGAAAAAGGTGTTCCTCAAGGGTCAGTGTTGGGTTCAATTTTATTTCTCATTTATATAACTGACCTACCCAAAAAATTACGTGTAAGTCCTCTTGGTAACTGTGTCTTATTTGCAGATGATGTGAGCATTGAGTTGAATCAGAAATCCTTCGAAGATTTGACGACTTTAGATGAAACCATTATTCAAGACATGGGCACGTGGTGCTATGAGAATAACCTTATTCTCAATGAAACAAAAACTCAGCCCATGATATTCTCTGCAAAAATCTGTCATTCTGATAAAAGTACTTCTCAGCCTGTCAAATAACTAAAATTATTAACGACTATACATTTTTGGGAATATATTTTGATAAATACCTGAAATAGGACCTGCACATCACAAATCTAAGTAAAAAAATTAAATTCTGTGTACTATCTTCTCTCAATTATGAAACACTGTTAGTATGGATGTTTTAAAAACACTCTACTATGGTCTATTTTATTCTCTTGTAGCATACCGTATCATAATCTGGGGAAGTGGGTTAACAACTAAGTTAAATAAAATATTTATTATTCAAAAGAAATGGCTTAGGTCCATGTGCAACAAACCCTATAGAGCCCACTGCAGACCTCTCTTTCAAAGCCTTGACATCTTAACAGTCCCTAGTGTTTTTATTTATAATTTGGCAATTTTTGTAAAAAAGAACATGCCTCTATTCCCATCAAATAATGGCACACACGCCTATGGGACTAGGACAAGAAATCATCTGTGTGTAGTGTCTGCTAGCATGACAGTGATGTCCAATGATGTTGTTCTCTGTGCATCAAAATATTCAACAGGCTTCCCATTAGTTTAAAAAATGAGAAATCACTCAATTTTTGCCAAAAATAAATTATTTATGTACTTGAATGAAAAATATTTTTACAGTATGAATGACTACTTCAATCCTGGGTAGTAGTAGTAGTATTTAGGGGAGGCGACCGACTACTGAGGTCATTTGCGCCATAGGGGATGGACAGGAAAGGATGAAGGGTGGAGAGAAACCTGGCGTCGGCATTAGCGTACTCTTTACGAAAGGAGCCAAGGGGTCCGCAGTTTAATGTCCCATCCGACGGATGGTGTACTCACTCAAAGTGCCCTTCACAAAGCACCTCAAGTAGGGATCGAGATACCTCTGAAAAATATTCAACATCGCCAGGATTTGAACCCGTGCCCTCAGGGTGGGAAGCCAGTACGTTAGCCCCCGCACCATCTCGATCCCCTTCAATCCTGGGTAATTCTGAATTTTATATTGTGTAAATTCTTAATTATGTATGTAGGTGTAATTTTATTTTCTCTGGCTAATAATCCAGTTACTGCACTTCTTGACATACCCTGTACGATTACATAATTGTATGATATTCTGTACCATACTATGTACTTGTCAATTGGGGAAATAAAATTATTATTATTGTAAAATTATTATTATTATATGATATGCCACCAAAAGATAAGGACAGTGAAAATCCATCGGAAAAAAGTAACAAAGAAAGAAGAATCGATGAATCCCTTCACCCGCAAGAACTGTGAGATTATGACAGATGCAAAATTATTCATCATCTATCATTTGATGTATATTTTTAATTGAAAATGGTTTTGGCACGCTGCCATAGAAAATGCAGACAAAAGAGAAATCGTTGGTTCTCGTCTCATTACAGATTGGCTTACAGTCCTAGCTGTAACAACTTTCGAGGGAGTTGATGCCATTTATCGCAGACCTAGTGAAGAAATTGTAATATTTATGAATAATATGGTTTACATGTTGAATTATCTAAGTATGCTATTCGTGGAAGAATACCCTCTAAATATCATGGTTTCATGTTTAACTTGCAATGCTGGAATTCAAGCTGTAGTTAATACATACTCGGGTCGTACGAATGCATTCATATTTCATACCGATGACTTTATCTTAGGAATGGGGGATGGCTGTTTTAGACCTAAAGATCAGGCTCGAGTGATTAAATATTTTCTACAGCTACTTTATGATTTAGGGCATTTATATATATATATACTATATATATTAAATGGCATGTATATACTAAATGGCATATATATACTAAATGGCATATATATACTAAATGGCATATATATATACTAAATGGCATATATATACTAAAGGGCATTTATATATACTATTTACTCATCTTTTGTGAAAAAATGTGTCCGGATGTGTCGGTTGGGGGTGTGTTAAGGTTTAAAGAGCCAGGCATAATGAGTTAACTTTTCGAACCCAGATACCATGCATGCCCAATTTGACCCCTTTACTCCTCTCTCATTTTTCCTGTCCTTCTATTCCTTAAAGGCCAGGATATGTAGGCTCTGAAAACCTTTACTGAAGATTGTTTGTGATGAAAGTATGGCTTAATGCAATGGCTTTAAAATATTTTTCCAAATTTCTGCTGGGATAGGGAATATTGTCATGTCATCTTGGCAGTTGTATTTCTGGTGCTCAATTACCGATCACCTAGTACCTGTTTTTAATATACCAAATTCCATTACCTTTATATGAAGCATTACCATTTAAATACTTGGCTCCTTTTTTGGTCTGATGCTAGAATATTTTGTATATACTACCCTGAAATATCACATTGGGACATGTAAATGGATTGATAAGGAAGGAGTATCAGCAGGCCATAGAGAAAATCATGGATGATGGTAAAGAATTGAAAACTATTGAAGAAAAATGGGAATGTATCAAGAAAGGGATATCGAATGTCACAAAAAACTATAGAAACCGTTAATGAGAAAAGGACAAGGAAACCATTGATCACGAATGAGATGATTATAAATATGAATTAGAAAAGAAAGTGGAAGAATGTAAATACCTGAGTCAGGCAGAAGGAAGTAAAAATTGTTAAATAATAAATTGAGACGGGTTACAAATAAAGCAAAAGAAGCATATATGGTGGAAGATGCAATGCAAGGATATGGAAAGTTTGCAGAGGAAGGATGAAATTGATTAACTATAAAGCAAGGTTACATTAATACTAATAGGTTTCCAGCTTATTAATTTATGGCTATGACCAAATAGGCCTATAATACCATTAAAAGTTATTGAAATTGGCTAATAAGTGACATAAATATGAGAAATAATTGGATCACTTTATACTGAGTGACTTTGTAGGTAACATGCGGCCAATTAGGTCATCAGTGATTCTTAAGTATAAAAACATTCAATGGAATATTACCAAATATGTTTTATTAAAGGCTATAAAAATCAGGCAGCTACTTATTCCCCTTCATAATGGAGGAATCAAACACTGATAAATAGCTGCCAGTTAATTTTCAAAAGTAAATTCCCTTTCAGCCACTATGCAATAAATCTCCCAGCTGAAATTCATAAAATCCTATAATTCTATCCATCAGTTCCAAATTCAAAATGCTATCCTCAACAATCAGAGAGATAACTCTCACAGCTTTATATGGTTTTATTCCTATTAGAAACTCAATTGTATTAATTTGCTTGTAAGAGCTAAATATGCCTCCATGTTTATATAATTCGTATTTACTGAGCATATTCCCCCTAGTCTCCTTAGTCCAGCTTTTGCAGCAGAAACACTCAAAAGGGTGCCCTGTGGTGAACATCACCCTGCCAGACAGCCGAGACTTGCATATTAGAACCTATGTTAAACTTGGAACGTTGCATGTTTCTCAATCCCATGCCAACCCTCCTTAGTTCCTCCTACTTCCTTTCCTCCCAGATAAGTCTATATTAAGAAGGCACTTGTACTTATCCTGCACCGGAAGGTGATGTAGTACATCAAAACCTGGTGATTATAATTGTTTTAACTATTGGAAAGATGCTATCATTCAGCCATTAAAATGTTTCAATTACCACAAATTACATTTTTTAATTTTAAAATTCACAATTCATTGATAAATTACTTTCATTGTTGGATAGAGAATATCTCACCAACATTTGGCAACTTCTCACTCGAAAAAGAAAAAAATGCGAATACAACAAAGTTAATAATCAAAATTATAAAAAATAGGTTTTTATTAAAAAGATCATAAATAAGATTTTGTAAATATTTGTGAATATTAGAAACTTTCTGTATCTTACATCCTGAACTCAAATAATAAAACAATTGTGAATCATAGAGGCCACTGGATGGGCCATTATTCAGTCAACATTAACAACACAAATTCTTTGAAGCACATACCTCCTCTTAGTGGCATGAGTCATTAAGGGCCATTATTAAATATCACAAATTTGAGGATACACATTTTTGAATGGTCACTTTCACACTTGCATTGTCTTTGAGACAGCATTTGCTGCTGATGACACTGAGTTGGTCACCAGAGAGGTAGATGAGCCGGACATTGATGACAACAGGGAGGCTGAATTTGATGATGCCCAACAGCATAATTGACTCAGAAATCTTATTCCAGACTGGCCACCAGGAATGTGACGACTGAGGAACCAGATGAGCACCACAATCTATGCATTAGAAAATGGATAACCATTGATATTAAGAAATTGATTACAGAGAGACATGCCAAAAAAGTTTAACAATATGAATTTCAAGCCCATTAACTCTTTCACATTGGCTCACTCTCCAGAAACATACTGGTCACTTTTGGTGAAAGGTATTGTGTCTCCAAAACCCTTAATATTTGAGATTGCAAATCTATATAAATAATAATATTAGATTAATCTTAATCTGGATGTATGGCACAGAAATGTGGTCATTGAAGCAGGAAGATAGACATAGATTGGGGGCTTTTGAAATGTGGGTGTGGAGAAGAATGGAGGAGGTGAAATGGATCGAGAAGAAAACAAATGAGGAAGTATTTGGTATGGTGAGTGAAGAGAGGGGTTTGTTCGGAGAAATCCTATGGAGGCAGGAAAAATGGATGAGGGGCATATTGATTGTTAGTGGGATGTTGAAGACTGTAATAGAGGGGAGAGTGCTGGGCAAATGAGGAAGGGGAAGGAACAGGATAGGATGAAGGGAGGAAGCAAGTACTGAGAGATGAACCTGATGCAGGTTAGGTTGCTAGATTGTGTTTTGTTAGGAGTCAAAAAATATTTATTTGGTTGTTGTGTCCATCCAAAAACCTACCTTGACCGTACAGTAGATTACCTAGTAATATAATTAATTTGGATTCACATGAAATTTTCATTAATCTATTTAAAATGTACATAATTTTAAGTAAAATTTCAAAGTATGGCAATCTTTCATTAGAATACTTTGGGATCGTGGAAATATCACAGACACCTTCACAGTACTCTTGAGGTAATAATTGGTTTCTCTCATTATGTAATCCAGAAGGACCAACCAAATAGTAACACAATGGAGTAACTTTCCTCAGAAATACCAGTTTTTCTGCCTCCGTCTAAACCAGAGGTGAACAAGTCAAAATGGAAAAGATGTGGTGCATATGATTTGCTGCTCGACCAAGTCGATGGAAAATGATGGTATCACAAAGGGACATCAGAGTCACTTTCCTTGACAACATTTCCTTCTGAATAGCCAAAAATGTTAGCTACAAACCTTTTGCCCTGTTCATTAGATGCAAATAACATAGCCACAATATCATCTTTGCAAAACATATTTCCTTTTTGGCTAAAAGGAACACGTTCACTACTCATGATGAAAATGGAAAAATAAAATGCAATGCTACATAATATGAAAGTGAGCCTATATGAGGGTGGCCTGGAAAGGTAATGACCTAGCCCATAATGGCATCAGTATGCGCATGATTTTTTTCTATCATGATAGGAATGTTTTGGATTTAGTATCTATAAACTCTATTGATTTAAAAATTGATTAAAAATAAACTTTTTATATTTTTTTTGAAAACAAGATCACCTCAGTGTTCCCAATTCTCTTCTTCATACCAGTATCTCTTGGAGATGCGACCACTTTGGAAGACTTTGTGAGATCAGTGCTAGTTTCTATTCTGAAAAAGGTGAAGGCTACATCATGTGAGGACTACAGGACAATAAGTTTGATATCCAAGGCAGCTTAAGTTGTTCTCAGGATCATAAACATAAGGATAGAGAGTACGGCAAATGATTACTAAGGGGATGATCAGTTTAGGTTTAGGAAGGGGAGAGGTACGCGTGATGCCATTGCAGTGATGAGATTATTAATCGAGAGGAATATAGAATGCAATCAGGATGTATTTGCCTGTTTCGTAGACTTCGAAAAAGCACTTAATAGAGTGAATTGGGAAAAACTAATGACTATATTGCAGCACATAGAAATAGATTGGAGGGACAGGAGGCTAATCCACAACCTGTACATGTCTCAGACTGCTCAGGTGCCAGTGGGGAACGAGAAGTCCGGATGGGCATTGTTAGGAAGAGGTGCAAGGTAGGGTTGCCCATTACCACTGTTGCTGTCCAACCTGTATGTAGAGGAAATGATTAAAGAGGCATGGGAAGAACTGGAGGCCGTAATGAAAGTGGGTGGGGAATTAGTAAAATCTGTTAGGTTTGCTGAAGGCCAAGCTCTACGACTGACTACAAGTCAGTCAGGAAAGGAGTTGCAAGCATTGCTGAATGAATTGGAAACTTAATGCAATATGGGATGAGAATCAATATTAATAAAACAAAGGTTTTGCGGTTTTCCAAAAAGAGAAAGGCTATGCTACACATTAAAATAGGAGGGCAAAAACTAGAGCAGGGGGAACGATTTACGTATGTTGCCTTGGACCATAATAACCAACGAAGTAGGGATATAAGAATAGGGCAAAGAAGCTTTCACAAGTAGTAGTTTTAGGGGTTTGTAGGGTGCGTCGACAGCTATGGTCATTTTGCACCACTGTCATTACGTAAAACTTATGTTCCTTTTAAACTAGGAATAAGTAAACAGATAAATACGAATAAATATATAAATAAATAAAATAAACAAAAAAAAAAAGAAAATGCTAAAATCAAAAGCATTAAAATTATGAGCTCCGAAGCTAAAGCTGCCCCGTTAAACCAGTTGCCCTTAAAAAAGTTAAGACTCGATTTATAGACCCAGAGTCATCCCCTAAAATATTTTTTAAGTCTCCCCTTATCTTCAACATGTCTCTGGCCCTTTGGTATGTTGTACATTCCGTCAGGATATGTTTTATCGTCAGGGGTTGGAAACACTCATTGCAGCGGGGCTGTTCTTTTACCTCCGCAAAGAGGTACGAATGAGTGAGGGCAGAGTGTCCTATTCTCAGGCGCGTAATCATGACCTCTTCCCTCCGAATGTTCCGGATGGAAGAGGACCATGGTGAAACGACCGGTTTTATTGCCCTGAGTTTATTATTTTGAAGAGACTGCCAAGTCTCCTTCCACTGATGCAGGACCGAGTTCCGCAAGGCGGCCTTCACGTCCTCCATTGGAACCAAGGTGGAGTCGGTCTCGGGTTGTCGAAGGGCATCCTTCGCTGCCTGGTCAGCTTTTTCGTTGCCTCTTATGCCGACGTGACCAGGAGTCCATATAAAGGAGACCCTGTTCCCCTTTCTCTGAAGGGACAACAGGGTATAATGGATCTCCTGGACTATCGGGTGCACAGGTGCAAAGGCCGATAAAGATTTTAGGGCGCTCAACGAGTCGGTGCAGATGAGGAAAGAGCCATTGCTTTCTTTTATTTCTCCTAGGGCCGTCCTTATGGCTGACAGCTCGGCTGTGAAAATGCTGCAAGAAGTGTGCAGTTTTTTCCTCACGACTCCATGGTAGTGGGACACGACCGCATAGGCACATGCAGATTCTGACTTTGACCCGTCGGTGTAGACTGGGACAAAGTCAGAAAGTGAGCTGAGGACGGCACTGAAGAGCTGCTGGTATTCGGAATCAGTCGTTTTGGCTTTGCGGCGTGCACTGGCAATGAGTTTAATATCCGGCATTGGTGTTAACCAAGGCGGATACTTAGCATAGGAGACGGGGCATATTTGAGGAAATGTAAAATTTACCTCATTAATAAAATCATTAAAACGAACGGCAAAGGGCCTAGTTGCCCTTCTCCGCCTGTTAAATAAGTCTAAAAACCGTTGGTTAAAAACTATGTTAAAACAAGGGTGGATTGTCTCTGATAAAATTTTACAGGCATAGTTGCCCATTAAAATCATCCTGCGGGTTTCCAACGGAGGCTCCCCTGCGTCTGCAAGTAAGCTTGGGACTGGGCTTGTTCTAAATGCCCCGGTGGCCAACCGTATCCCAGCATTGTGGACACATGTGAGTGGTCTCAAGTAAGACTCTCGTCCTGAGGAATACACTATGGAACCATAGTCCAGTTTGGATCGCACCAAGCCTCTGTACAATAAAAGCATGGTGGAGCGGTCTGCTCCCCAAGTGGAGTGAGTTAAAAACTTTAAAACGTTGAGGGTTTGGCGACACCTCTCGCGTAACACGCGGATATGCTCCCGCCAGTTCAGCTTTTGGTCCAGGATCATGCCGAGAAAGCGGACGGACTCCACAAATGGAAGAATCCTACCCAACAGGGTTAGGGTCGGGGTAACGTGGTAACCGCGAAGACGGTGAAAGTGCACGCATTTCGTTTTCTCCATGGAGAAACGAAATCCGTTCTTTCGCGACCACTCTCCCAGTTTGTTTAGAGTCACCTGGGCTTGCCTGGAAGCGTTTGGCAGTCGTGTCGACCGGCAAAATATGGCTAAGTCGTCCACATAGAGCGATGCCATCACCGGGGCATTGATGCATTCCACCACGTCGTTGATGGCGATGGCAAATAACGTCACGCTCAGTACTGAACCCTGGGGTACCCCGTTCTCCTGTGTAAAAGATCGGGATAAGTGCTTCCCAGTCCTTACTTTAAAAAGGCGGTTAGTTAAAAAATTTCTGATAAATAGGGCCATGTTGCCTCTAAATCCCCACTTGTGGAGCGTGTTGAGGATTCTCCATCGCCACACACTATCATAGGCCTTCTCCAGGTCGAAAAAGACTGCTATGACGTGTTGACGGTGGAGAAAGGCTTCCTGGATGAAGTTCTCAGTGCGCACCAGATGGTCTGTCGTGGACCTGCCACGCCGAAAGCCGCACTGAGCGTCGGAGAGCAGGTGTCGACTCTCCAAGCACCACATGAGACGTCGGTTTACCATCCGTTCCATCACCTTGCACAGGCAGCTGGTGAGAGATATGGGACGGTAGTTGTTCGGGTCATTTTTGTCCTTGCCCTGTTTTGGGATTGGTATCACGATGGACTCTCGCCAGGCATTTGGAAAACTGCCCTCGTTCCAAAGTTGGTTGAGGGTATTTAGGACCTCCCCAATCGCAGTTTCCGGAATGTTCCGGAGAAATGCGTTGTGGATTTCGTCCGCCCCTGGCGAGGTGTAATGGGAGTCTTCGATGGCGGATTTAAGCTCCCAGGACGTGAAAGGCTCATTGTAATATTCACTTGTAGGACCTGCACCAAAATTGAGAGGGACTCTCTCGCATCGCCTCTTCAGGTTCGCAAAGTCCGCGGCATAGCCCTCGTCACTGCTATTGGCCGCGAACTGACTGGCAAATATGTTGCTTATTTCGGCAGGTGAATTAACCACCCGGCCAGCAACAAGCAATGGCGAGATGACAAATGAGCCCTTGGACCCGGAGATTTTCTTGACTTTGTCCCATACCTGACCAAGCGGCGTGCGATGGTTGATGGTAGAGACGTATTCTATCCAGGAAGCCCTCTTGGCCTCCTTCACGGCCCTTCGAGCTCGCGCTCTCAGGCGGCGGTACGATGCCAGATTAGTTGCCGTGGGATATTTTCTAAAAATATTTAATGCTTTTTTCCTCGCCCGAATCGCCCGGTCGCATTCCCCGTTCCACCAAGGGACAGGAGCTCGATTAATGTTCCCGGACGTACGAGGGATACTTTTGGTAGCTGCCGCCAACAGCGTTGAACTTAGTTTATCGACGTTGTGCAACGCGTCGAAACTTGCGTCGTGTTTATATGTAAACGTACGCTTAAAAAGTGGCCAGTCCGCACGGTTAATACGCCACTTTTCCGGAGGTTTTGAAATGGTGGGCGAAGAGTCTTCCTTAACGAGTAGAAGAGGAAAATGGTCACTCCCACAGAGATCGTTGTGGGTGGACATTTTCAGCTTTGGGGCTAGACTTCTCGAGCATAGACAAAGATCTATTGCTGAGAATTCCCCATTGAAGCTGTTAAAGCGGGTTTTTTCGC
The DNA here is from genome assembly GCF_022747635.1 of Hetaerina americana. Lineage (NCBI taxonomy): Eukaryota > Metazoa > Arthropoda > Insecta > Odonata > Calopterygidae > Hetaerina > Hetaerina americana. The sequence goes on from NW_027286403.1 coordinate 10,454,589, forward strand.
CGCTATTTAATAAAAACAGGTTAAAATCCTCAATAAAGTTGGATAAAATTCGACCTCTCCTATTGCTTTGGGTTTCTGGCCCTCCCCAGAGAGGATCATGGGCATTAAAATCTCCCATCAAAATGAACGGCTGAGGAAGCTGGTGGACAAGGGCTTCAAGGTTCAGGCGGGTCACCGGTGCACCCTCTGGCAGATACACGTTGCATAACGTCATCCTCTCAGGGGTGTGCACCGTGACAGCGACGGCCTGGAATGGAGAGTTCAGTTGGACTCGCGAGGTGTAAAGGGCCTCACGGGCCGCAACTGCTACTCCCCCTTGGGCTCGTTGGCCACTTAGGTCATCCGTTCTAAAAACAGTGAATCCCTTCAGAATACCCTTATCTTCAGCCTTAAAATGGGTCTCTTGGAGACAAATACAAGAGGGTTTAAAATCTTGGATTAAAATGGCCAGCTCCTCCTTGTGCCGATAAAAGCCATTGCAGTTCCACTGCAGAATGGAACACATTTAAAGTGTTAAATTAAAATAAATAAATAAATATATAAATAAATAAGATGACTAAAAAGGGAGATGACCAACTCTATTGAGGATATCGCTTGAAGCGATGTTTCCTCTTCCACTCGTTTGCGAAGACCTCAGTATCAGAGATACTCTGGTCCTCTTCAATTACCTCCGGCCTCTTTGGCTTCACTGGAGGCGGCGGGGAAGGTGTATTCTCACGCCCTTTTGGCGTGTTCCCCTTGGTGGTTTTCTGTGGGCTCTTCTTTGAAGGGCCCACAGGAGTAGGTGGCTCCTTGTCCACCTTACTCTTCCCATCCTTCACCCTTTTGGGTTTAGGCACTTGCGTGTTTTCAACTGGGGATTCTTTCGGTATCTCCGTCTGCGTGGCGATGGTACACTTTACACATTGCGTCGTTGCAACGGAAGCAAAGGACCGGGAGAAAGTTGGAGCGATTAGCGCCCTGTATTTTCTCCTCGCTTCCGCATATGGGATTTTTTCAAGGGTTTTTATCTCCATGACTTTCCTCTCTTCTTTCATCTTCGGGCAATCACGAGAGTACACTGGGTGTGTACCCTCGCAATTGACACAAAGAGGTTCCGAAGAGCACTCTTTATCCTCGTGCGCGTCTTTGCCACAGCGCGGGCAGGTGGCCTTACCCTCGCAACGCGACGCGACATGGCCGAACCGTTGGCATTTGAAACAACGCACGGGATTTGGGATGAATGGCCTCACTGGTACCGATTCATAGCCCACAAACACCTTGTCGGGTAGTCTATCACGCGCAAACGTCAAGATCACGGAGGTGCTGTTTACGTTTTCTCCGTTGCGCCTCGTGGTGAGTCGACGACAATCAGTCACTCCCTGAGAGAACATTTCTCTCTTGATTTCTTCGATGTCCACGTATAGGAGGTCGTAGTGACTGATGACTCCCCGACAGGTGTTAAGAGTGCGGTGCACCTCCACCTTGATCGGAATGTCATGGAGCATTCCCATAGCAAGCAGTTTATCGCTTTGTGTATCGTTCAGGGTCTCTATAAGAAGTGTACCATCCCGGAGCTTCTTCACGCTCTTTGGGTCCCCAGGCACAATCTGTGACAAAACTCTGCGAATTAAGAAAGGAGAAACCTTTTTCAAGGTTTCACCTTCCTTTATGCACGACATAATTAAATAGCGCTTACATGCGCCTATGCACTTTTCTCCCCCGCCGGTGTCCGGACGGGATCTTTTTAGTGGTGGAAAGGGTTTTTCCTCCATAATAATTAATTATTCGTCCCTCGGCCTCCCCACCCGCCACGGAGCCACACATTTGGGACGCCACTCCGCCAAACCGGAGCGGTCGCCAGGGCTAACTCGAGGGATATAGCGCTTCAGGAGTGGTTGTCTGTTTCGGGGTGGATCTTCGGTGCAAGGGCCCACCAAAACCCTTACATCTCCGACCTCCCTACGCAGACCCCCACAACCTTGGCACTCGCCACCGGAGCGAAAACGCGACGGAAGCCGATTGACCGGGAGTGGCTAGCTCCCGGCCTCCCGTTTACACGAAATCCGGGGCCGAAGAGGGGTATCACTCCCCGGTCCATACAGGGCATCCGACACCCTGCTGGGAACCAGAAAGCTCACCCTCCAGGATCCCCTTTTCTCCCTTACGGGTCTCCAGGCACGGCAAACACCTGGGCGGATCGCAGGCCAGATGGTATGGCCGCTCACAGACAGTGGATCCACAGCACTGTCCGGACGCATCCCTTGCTGGCTTGGGGTTTGTTTTCGGGGTTTTCTCCCCGCCCTTTTAGTCGCCTCTTACGACAAGCAGGGATACTGCGGGAGTATTCTCTATCCCCCTACCCGCGGGGGGGAGCTTTCACAAGGAGGAAGTAATTGATGACAGGGACACTGAGTAAGGATGTTAAGAAAAGGGTCAATTAAGCATTGATATGGAACGTAGTTAATCCTTAGGCTTCCGCAACGTCTATCTGATGAATTCATGCTGCTTCCGGGAATTACCGTCGAACCAACTCACCTACGCGACGGTAGTTCCCGGAAGCAGCATGAATCCATAAAATGTAGTTATGTACTGTGCAGAAACATGTTCATTGAAGCAGGATGATAGGAGTAGATTAGATGTTTTAGAAAAGTGGGTGTGGAGAAGGATGGAGAAGATGATGAAAACAGAAAAGAAAATAAATGAGGAAGTGATCAGTAAGGAGGTGGAGGAGAGGAGAGTGAACAGGTACCATCATAGTAGCCAACCATGTTATTATACTAGGTGCATTCACAGCAGCAAAAGGGTTAAATATTCTAACAGCAAAGCATATTTCAAGTAAGCAAATTTATGAATGATCATCACTCTCTGAAGTTGACTCTTCCTCATCTTCTAGCACCGGCGCTCGTACACACACATTCACCATACTGATAATTAGAAACTCTAACAGTGATTCACATAGTATTAACAACAAATATCAAAATATAAAAATTTATTCCTATAAACATCTTACATTGCTGGTGAGTTTGTGCAAGCAGGGAAATTCTGATATTTGTATTACAGAATTTTGCAGCCAATGCTTTAGTTTTCAGATGAGTTTATTCTATTTAGATTTCCTTCCATAATTTTCATTATCAGCAATATTGCTATCAAAATGAGCATTTGGGTTTATTATGCCATCAGAGGTTTCAACACAATCTAGTTGGCCACAGGGACAGCAGATTGAGTGTGCAAATGGCTAGCTTTCTTTCAAATATTATAAATTTAAAGACCAAGTTATAAGAGATAGAAGTTATAAGAGATAGGTAGTGCATGTGAGTCAAAAAGGCAGATATTTTAAAATTGAGAATATGCAAATGTAACAAAATGCACAATACCCATATCATATACTGTAACACATATAATGAAGGAGACTCACTGCAAAAAGTGTATCAGAAGTTTCTGGCCTTATTTTGTACACAGAAGTTAATTAATTGAACAGTTCCATAGATTTCATTGACCAACAACCACATTAGAATGTACAATGTATGTACGTACCTTGAGAGTGACATTCAAGGAATGAAACTATTCTATTGTTTCAGGCTTCACTTCGTGGAAGTAATTGATATCCATTATTGAAATAGAAAGAAAGACTCGTACTTTTCCACAGATTTTATTATACGGTACAACGCGTTTCACCGACTTGCGGCATCATCAGGTACAAATTTGCAAAACAGACAGAGCAAGCATATATACCCTCAGGACAGAGTGGGGGCGGGGAGGGTTGGAAGGATTTGAGGGGGGTGGGGGCTCGCAGGTGCGTTGATGGATTGTTTTGACCATTTCCAGGCTAATTTCTCGGAGAGGAGTGGGGAGGGGTATGGGAATAATTGCTCATTACAAAGTGTCGTGTTGGGGTTCACCAAGTGCCTTCTAATCTCTAATTGCTCGAGAGCGTCCATTTTTAGTATATCGTCCACGTAACGAAACCAATAGTCCACTTTTTTGTTATGCTGATTGTCAGCATTAAAAAGATGTTCTTCTACAGAATTGAGGAAGTCTTCGGCTAGGAAGGGGGACAGTGGGGAACCCATAGCTAACCCATCCGTTTGGCTGTAAAGGGTGTGGTTGAAACTAAAATAATTCTGGTTAACTGTCATTTTGCAGAGGGGGACCAATTCGTCTGAGATATTTTGGGCAATGGTGGAATCCTTGAGTAGTTCTTCCACCCTAAGCAAAGTTTCCGATATTGGTACGCAAGTAAATAAATTGCTAATGTCGAAGGAGACTAGCCTCGCTTTTTCCGGGACATCAATATCTTTCAATTTCCTCACTCAAAGCAGCCTTCTACCCACCCATAACCCTCTCCAAACTTCTAGCCAATGGAAAAGACACCCAGGATAGCCTTCTCAAATCAGGCATTTATAAACTGAAATGCGAGGATTGCAACAGCGTTTATGTCGGTCAGACCGGCAGGAATATCAAGTTACGAGTCAAGGAACACGCTAGGACATGTCACAAAAATCAGAATAACAACTCTCTCTTCGCCAAGCATTTACTAGAATTCAACCACAGCAGTGACTTTGTCCCAGAGATATTACACACACTCCCAAAAGGATTAAAAATGGACGCTCTCGAGCAATTAGAGATTAGAAGGCACTTGGTGAACCCCAACACGACACTTTGTAATGAGCAATTATTCCCATACCCCTCCCCACTCCTCTCCGAGAAATTAGCCTGGAAATGGTCAAAACAATCCATCAACGCACCTGCGAGCCCCCACCCCCCTCAAATCCTTCCAACCCTCCCCGCCCCCACTCTGTCCTGAGGGTATATATGCTTGCTCTGTCTGTTTTGCAAATTTGTACCTGATGATGCCGCAAGTCGGTGAAACGCGTTGTACCGTATAATAAAATCTGTGGAAAAGTACGAGTCTTTCTTTCTATTTCAATAATGGAATGAAACTATGGTTTTAGGTCAATAATAACTGCGGAAAAACTGAGTAATATTTCCAAATATGGAGTAATTATAAAAATATCTTTCTTGGACAACATTGAAAATTTTGTCTTGAAACAATCACGTAATCTTTGACCAAACACACATCAAATGCACAAGAAATAGATAGATTACTTAATCGATTTTAAATATTTTAAAGAGAATATTGGTTGGCAACACTATAGTATCTGTTTCATGCAAACCAACAACAAACTTTTGTCGCTGTAAGTTATGAGCATAAATTGAAGGGAATTTCAAGTAAATACTCATCATACACAAGGTACACAATAGCAAAAAAAGGAGTTTCCAATTTTCTCTAATAGAACATTTATACCACCAGACAAATTAATGTGTTAATTGTGCATTATTTAAAATAAAAATAATTAAATATACGAGAGGACAAAGTTTTTTCATTGACAACACTGAAAGTTTAGAAGATAATTTTCTATTTTGAAATACCGAATATGGAAGGCATGGAATCTTCAAAAGAAATGTTAAACTGAAAGTCTTTCAATTCATCTCAAAGACACTAGATTGTTTTAAAATTGAGCACTCTGCTTATGATTTCTATGGAGACCAGCTGCTCTTTAAATATCTTCCCTTCCTAGGGTCACTCATCTTGAATTTAATTTTGTACCATGACTGGATTACAAGCAACGTTGTTTTGCTTAAAAATCATAGAAACAAAAAAGTTTTATCAAATAAAAGTATTTCAACATAGGAAAATAAAATCTCAGCCACTTTATTCCGTCAAATCAGTCTTTATTCCATGCACATAAGACTTTTAATGGGTGCACAATCCGCATGGGAACAATCGCATTCCATTTCATTATCGGGAAAGGTAGATTTATTCAACACACAATGGCAATTTTTGATTGATTTATTTCAGTCTTACATATAACAGTCACCTTTTTCTTGTCGTCAGGCAAAACGTAATCAGTCGAGTAAAAAACTTTTACATACCTGTCCAGCAGCGGTAATACATGTTAAAAATGTACTTTGCAAGGAGAGTGCCGAATATAATGTGGCCAACAATGTTCCTAAATAGGCAGAAGTAAACGGAAGTCTTTCAGTAGAGAACATTTGCTGCATACAAGCCATAGGTCCCCAAAGAACTATGAAACTAAAATTATTGGAATTAGACAAATGCGAGAGAAAGGAGCAATCACACATACTCAATGATTACGACATGTCATATAGATAAAAGTATATTGGTACCTGCACACGAAAAAAAAGCTTCCCAAAGTATATAGGAGGGCAAATTTCCTTGCTTTAAATATCAAGACAGGAATATAAAACGAGGCCACAGTGAAGCAAAATATACCCATACAAATGAACACGCAAAATGCAATAAGCCTCTGTAAACGACTCTGAAAAGAAATTTTTTTAATCATATTAAGATTGTCAGGGGTTACCAAAAGAAAAATTTCAATAGTTTTTGCTCACCATTGTTGGAAACCAGCTACTTTGAACTGTGGAATCGAAACCATCTGATGAATTATCTGAAACTTTTGACTTTGAATACCACCTTTCAAATGGAAGCGCGTTTAGTTTGAAAGGGATGTTAATTTCAACGGAAGACCTTTCCTTCGATGACAAATATTCATCTAACTCCTTCTTTATTCCAGCCATTGCCTTTGATTACAGACGCCAAACTGCCTCACCAGAAATATTTTGCTATTCGCTCATCAACTGTTTTACTTAGCTCGTCACCAGAAAAAAACATGAGATAAGGGACGGTTATCCCGTATAGATCGCAATATTCAATTTGCTTAAAAATTCCATCATAGCATCGGCTACGAGGATCGGAATCAGAAGTTATTCCGTGAAATTCGCCGATACCATTGCTGGATGCTGTTAGGGTGTGGGGCTTGCGAACCCGTGAGATCGTTGAAATACCAACCACAAATTCATTGCTTTGTGATAGTTAGTTGTCAAAATCATCCTATAAACACTGGAAACAAAGATTAAAGGAAATTCGGGGAATTGATGCAGCTAATTTTTATCCACTTGCTGCCGGATGTAAAAAACGAGTGTTAATAATTCGAAAAAGAAAGCTTCAGGATTAATCAAACCATTTCATTGGGCGCCACGAAGATTTTGTCCTTAGTATTTGAGCTCTCCAAAAATATTGAAGACAGTGATTGATGGGAAAACGTTAGGCAAGCTATGAAGGGTTGGAATAGGATAGGAATTTTGGACTAATGAAGAAATAATGCGTTATTGAAAAGTGTAACTATGTCGGATGCCGGGTTATTTTGGTAGAAAAGGTAAGTGAATGTAGCGTCGTACCGTTATATCCATCCAAAATCCTATTTTTACCCGTGAATTATATACATGACAATTCGAAATATGTTTAGCGAATATGGTTTAGCAAAGCTCAGCGGCCAAACGGCGTTTGGATGCTTATCAGTTGAGACCTAGTTTGGAAGTCAAATTAACACACATGATGAACTAATTAAAAATTAACTATCATTCCCTCAAATCCACGAAGTCATTTCCTTATGTGAAGTTTTGATGAAATTTAATACTTTCAATATATTTAAATCAGGGTTAGCATACAAGTATGAATGGATTAAGTTTAGCCGATCCTTGTGATATTATCATTGATTGATTACCTGTAAATAATATTCCGGGAATGAATTATATAATGGCTTAATTATCCTACATTCTTATTTGTGATTTTAATATTTAATTAAGTATCTCGAAGGTCTAAATGCAATTCTTCGGTGACGGAGTTGAAGGGTTCAGCGACGAGAGGTGGCAAACTTTGTCTCAGAGGGGAATAGTGTATCGCTGAATTCACTTGGTCGTATTGGAGATGATTTCAATAAGCCTTCTTTATCGTCCGCTCTTCTCTCCAAGCAATGTCGGTCACGATGTAAAAGCGCGTTGCATCGTCGGCAATAATATGCTGGAGTATTTGAGCGTCAAATTTCTAAATTCACGCGGCATTTGTCTGTCACAAGTCGTCAGAATGGCATTTGCTAATTATTTTCATGGTAATCTAATGTTGGAGTAGCCGTCGGATTGGACATCAAACTTGTCTGACCCCAAGGCGGCTTTCATTCAAAGGCGGCTGACGTCGAGATTCTCTCCACCGCGCTGCCATTGCATTATTATTAGATTTTTTCACCCACCAGCATATTTGAAACAGTGGAAAGTATCTCGTTAGTTCGGACCACGTTGCGATCACTACGGGTTCTATCTTCCCAGCTCAGGCGTGTATATGGACTTACTGGAAGGTCATGAAGCCTTGATGATGCCTTGCTTTAAAAAAAGCTAGCTAACCCAATTCTATTTTCACAATACATCTGCCTTTTTATTGCTTAATGTTTTATGCTAACTTTTTTTAACGCAAACATGACGCTTTGTTACTCATTGCAAATTTATTGAAAGTTGCTTTAACATTGTTCTCAATATCCAGAAGGATGTGAGTGGAGAAAAGCAGACAAAAGGTATTCTCTTTTGGGATAGTCATATTCTGGCACTGTAAAAAAGTATATCAGCTGTATGTGTAGAATCACAGCATTCTTTAAATTTTCAAGACATTGTTTCAGGTTTTTCTACATCTTTCCTTTCATTACTCAATGATTGATTGCAAAAAATCTATCATTTATTTTTAATGAGTTCAGATTTCGCTAGAACTGAATTTTTCGTCCTACAATTTATAACTTTTAGAAAAATTGTCTCTCGGCTCTTCTTGCCATTGGCTATCCAGTGAAATGTTGCCTCAAAATTTTAATTTTTTCTAGTAATGGCTCAAAAGGAATGCAAATGATCCTTATCACTGTAGCACCAAGGTCCAATGTGGAATCCTAAGATTTTGGATAAAATTCCATGGATTCCTCTAATTATATTAACATTATACCCTATGAATCTACCTCATGGGTGTACACCAAGGGAACTAAACATTGTAAAGTGTTTTGGTAGTATGCCAGGACAATATATACTTAGGGTTTTGGCACTTTTTATTTAATTTCATTGGGAATCATAAACATATGTAAATATAAATTAACATTAACATTAATTATTTTAGCATTTTTCATGAAGCAAAAATTGTCAATTAAAATAAAGTGCCCAATGTGAGGCGAACATAAATAAACAATGACATTTCAATTAATAGCATGGATACATATATAATCACTGGGGAAAAGCTCAGGAGAGAATTTCATTTTGTGGTATTAGATAGCTTTTCATAAATTAATTTTTCATTACCCAGGTCAAATTAGCATTTTGCGATAAAGCTACTTTTGCTCACCCTAAAATTTATGGCTTACGGTAGCTACCAGCTAGTTGTTGATTGTAATTCTGTGCCAAGAAGTAGGTTAACTTTTAAAACCGTAAAAATAATAATATTTTGTCCACTGACCATACATATGATGTAGGTAAGGGAGTTGTCAACCACAAAGAAAAGTACAAAATAGTTACATTTTAAGACAAAACCTGCTTGAATAAACATACAGTATATTAGAGTATGAAACCTACGCACAATTGCTTGTCATTTGAAAATTCATTCAATGAGGAATACCATGTTATTAGTATATAAGTAGGTTCATGAGTTTCAATTTTAAAGAAAATTACTATACTTTAGGTTTGTCTTAGTTGCTTTTACTTTTTGATGCAATTCCGTATTGAAATGTAATTTCTCAACTACCTTGTGATATGAGTGATGATTGCAGAGGCAAATGGATGTACAAGGCCAACCTTACCAAATAGAACCACAGATTTCTTGTTTAACCATTTCATATCAGACTGTATTACCTACCACAAACTATCCATGTTATAAAAATGCTAATCATAAAACATGAGGTATGCGACTAAAAAAGTGAACTCATGAATAAGTAGATTAAACATAGTTATTCAGTAAACATAAATAATTTGCACTTGCTGTCTTTCAATTGCAGGACACTATCATTCCAACCAATGGTATTAATTGAATGAAAATGCTTTTTTTGTCCACCTTCCAGCAACTTGGATCAACGTGCATAAGAAATTAATTTTACTCTACCCTGTTTCCTCCATGGCATCCAAAATGGCATTAGTCATTTCCGATGTCACTTGCCGATGCTGATGCCGGCGGCTTCTATGGAATAACTAACGCTGCCATTTTAGGATGTTGTTTGAAGAATATCATTGGGTGACTTAAGAATTACAGAATTACCAGTCCCATTCATCAGATGAGATGTTAAGCTTTTAACCCCTTGATGTCTTTTGCTAAGAGTAGGCTAATTGCAATGCTGGGTTTCTCTCCACACTTTCTCCTCTAACATCCATCCCCAATGTCGCAAATGACCTCAGCTATTGATCGGTCATTGTTAGTTGCCCCTAAATTTACTACTACTTGAGCAAATTCTGAAATCAATGAATGACCAATTAATGGCATAGTTTTCGGTGTCATAATACTTTTCGGTGTCATAATACTTACTAGCATTAGGTATTTGCACACAAACATCTAACCTAAGGTTAACAGTTGTAAGTTTCCCAAAGTATTTACCTAACTCTTGACCTGGGCCAGTTGGGGAAATCACATCATACACAAAAAATATTTCACCAGCCAATTCCTTGCTGATATTTGACAGCAGAAATGTTGCTGTAAAAAAATTTGAATATTCACAATGCAAAATTGCACTTCATCTGTGATATTCACTTCATATTTTCTAACATTTCTTGCCATATCATATAATAAAACTCTGAGGAGCAAACTTACCATACTTTTGCATATGAGGATGACTTTACTTTTGTACAGCATGCCAGTTTTAATTATCTCTCTGGGTAAAGCGAAAAATTATGCATCCCTACAAAAAAGGTATTACTAATACTTACTTATTCTCAGAGAGTTCTAGTTTAAAGTTATGGCAAAGTACATTTTTTCATTGGCTATTTTATACTTGGATCCTTGTACCTATACTAAAGGTCTTTATCTACCTCTATGTAGAGGATTACAATCTAATGCATTTAATAGCCTGCATCCTTGTGTTCATTCTATATTCTGTTAATTCAAAGAGGATTATGACTCATATTCAGTGAACTAACACAATTATGTAATGTTGCATGTTGCTAGGGAGGGTACATCTCCCAAGTGCATCTGTACTAATGTTTTGGAAAGAAATGAGGCCACTTCAATGTGTTGAAAGTGAATACAAATTAAATCGTAACAATATTGCTTATTTGATGATATTTGTACGGCACATAACAGCTCTTACATATTAAAAGAATGAAATGACACAGATTTTACTTTTGTCTGTATTAATATATGGAGAATGTCTTGCGAAGTGAACTAGCCTTCAGTTTGAATGCCATTGAGGTTAGTACGAAGACACAACAAGGACTTATGAAATGAGGAATTACATTTTTTACAAGAGTATTTATTAATGGCAAATGATTTAAGGTTCAACATTTATTATGCTTACTAAATTAAAGTACATGAATCACAAAACAAGAAATTCATAAAAAATAATGGCATGTAGAAGTATCTGAATCATAACAATACTCTAATGTATCACATATTCCTTTTTTAAGCTAGTGACTTGATGCCAATTTAGGTAAACTTGTATTGTCTTATCTTGAAGACAAGAAAAAAATCTGTATACCAAATACTTCAGTGACAGCCTCCTATACACATAAATAGGCACCGATACATGTAAAACAATGATCAAATAAATTGAGATTTTTACATGCATGTGAATGATAAACATTTTAGTAAATCCATCAGTAAACTAATATAAGATGAGATTTCTTAACCAGCCCAAAAATTAAATCTTTAACAAGAAAAAATTTATATGAATATGTTGAAACAGCCCTTAGTTAAGTATTTCAAGTTTAGTTTAACAGTAGGACCAAACAGTAAGGTGCAGAGCAATGAACCTGCTATAATTACATCCTCTATTAATAGTTTGAAATTACATACTTTATACAATTCTCATAAAAAAGTGACACATTCACATGTGGATAAATATACAAGGCATTCAGACAACAGTTTACTTAGGTGTACATGTAATGGAAGTTTTCAATTTCTTTATTTTTCCCACCCTAATCAAATAAAAAATGGAAAAAAAATATATTCAGTATCCTTTGATCACTCAAGAAGGTTTAGTTTGCTGTTTGTTTTCCTTAACTGTGCTCTCCAAGGAATGATTTGGGGATTCTCTTCTTCAATACAGATCTCCTTGCCAATTTTTTCATGATTTCCATTGTGAATTTCACCTTTATCATGCTCGTGAGTTTTTGATGCCTCAGGCCTATCATTTTCCTTGTCATTCTCTCCATTTGTGCAGGCTACATGGGTAGTCTTGACTGTCTCAGTTACATGAGTTTCACCGCCACCTGATATTCCATTAGCAATGCTAGGTCTGAAAAGATTTCCCCAAAAAAAGACAAGGGTTGCTTACAATTGCTGTAAAAACTTTTGTAAGTTAAAATACCTATTGAAGCAGCTGTTTGGAATGTGAGTTAGGCAGCTTACTCAAGTTAGATCAATTGTGACCACCAATTTTTCTGAAAGATGATGTCCTTACCATAAATTTCTTTCAGTAGTTTAATCTTAACTGAGCTCTTAAAATATAGACCTTGCCATTTGACTAAAAATCCCATCTCCTTAGTATAGGTTGTTGTTTCCACAACTCAGCACATTACATATAATTACAAACACTAGGTACTTAAATTTGTTTCACTGGTGACATGACAAGGTTTAACTATTTTCTGACACTTAGTAAGGTTACAAGCATTCACTGATTATGGTGTATAGATTCATTAAAGTTAAGTTAAAAAGGGATCTAGAAACATAAATCAAGGCTCAATAATCATGGATCAATGTAAATATGTGATTGGCGATATGCACTTTAATATTACATCCTCCAGTCTTCAGAGAGCCATTCACAACTTGATGATAAAACCATGATTATTTTAGTCCTTTGTCCCTCGATATCATTTAATGGGATTCTACTGAAATCATTCTACTACTATTGACATATATAAATGAGCATGTTCTTTAGCAGGTCATAATGTCGCAGATATGCCTATTTTTTTATCTTCATAAGATTAATTCAGCTAATGTTGTTTGCTTTAGTTAATTGATGATTTAGTGACACTATTGAGGTTTCAAGAGATGTAACCTGCCACTATAGGCATGCTTCACATTTTCTTATTGAATTGGTCGTTTTGAATTTCTATCTCCCATTTTTAAACAAATAGGCCAATGTCTAAAGGATAATACATAATCATAAATTAGACACATTTCAAGTTTTAAAATGGGGATAAATATTTCATTCCTCCAACACAGAACCCACCCACAGTTGAGTTATAAATTTTATTGAACCACGTCGACAGCATGTTAAAAAATGTAGTTTACATCAGGTTTTAATTTTGTTCAGTGGCATTACAACTGCTCAGTTCAAGAACAGTATAGCAAAGTATGTAACCCTGGAAAAATGAATTAAAATTCTAGCCAATAATTAATGCTGCTTCTCCATTTGTTTAAAGTGATTTACCATGGAAATCAAATGTAAATTAACGTGGAAAAATAGTAACTGATAACCAGCTGGATAATTGAAACACCCATTTAGTTAATGGAGCTCAGAGAAATAACAGGAAATAAGCATGACTGCACTAGGATCTAGGATGAAAGAGTAGGTCAAGGTGAAATTCAAGTTAGCAGCTCCCTTATTTCTTTGCATATAACACTAAAACTGAATATAAGATCTACTTTTGGCGATTTTTCGTTTAATTAATTTTTAGGTACAATAAATAAAAGCGTATATTCATATTTTTGGCAATAATATTTTTTACATCCGCATTTTATCTATTTTCAGCCATTGGAAACATATAGTGAGCTCTTGTTATGTTAACTTGCAAATACATTGCCCACTAAAAGGCATCTCCATATTTGAAAATTTAACCCAAGTATGACAAGATACACACTCAGGTTTCATTTTAAATAAAATATTAATTTGCTTTGATTTATCAATGTGAAGAAGTAGAATTCCATGCAGTAAGCGTAAGGGCAGTTGTTTTTATGAGTGAATATTGTTTTGTCCCAACTATTCACTTTCCCATCAAAAACATCAATTTTTCTATTCTGCTTCATTCATGAATGAAGTTCCTTGAGATATTGAAAATCAGGGATTTGGTATAATTTCAAATAATTCAATTGGACCCTTTGAATAAGATTCATCAAATTTGAATCAATGACAGTAATAATTAATACTGAATTAAGTTAAGCGGTGAAATCAAAAGTTTAATAGGGTGTGAGTAGGTATTTCATATTTTCATTTAAATCAATATTTTAGTTATGTACTTACAATATTAATGCATATTTACATGTTGTGGAAAGTAATTAGTGCCTAATGGTAGCCAACACAACTATGGCAAAGTAATTGTTATTTGATAAAATTATATTTTTTACTTAATCTGACCATTATTAGTTTATTGCAGTGATATTAATGGTAAAGTATTTTAGAGCTAATAAATATTAAGAGATGTTTTAACGAGATTGTTTGTTTTAATGCTGATTCGTATGACCCTGCACTAAAATGCAGCTGAGTAAGATAGCCTGGTCAAAAATAAAGAAGATTAAGAAAATGACATAAATAATCAAGCACAAGGCTTTTAAGAGAAGTACTGAAAAATGTTGGGCATTGGTTAGAAAAAAATCAAATAAACATGAAATAAGGTATTATATGGTGTAAAAACTCTGAAACTTTGGTATCACACAAGACAATTTTGCTAAGAGTGCATGAGAAGTGTGAAATAAGCATGAATAAAAACTTCAAACTTTTATCTCAATGATGTACCGTAAGTATTTTAGAAGCATGAAAGAAGAATACTTGGGTGGAAAAAATGGTGAAAACACTGAATAACATATACCTCCTCCATAGAATAGAATACGACTTTCACTCCTTATCTGCAAAGTTGAGTAATAAGCATTCAGCATCTCTCTTTGGTTTATGCCATATGCCAAAAATGTGTAGGGAGTGTTCAGTGAAGGATTAAATAAGTTTGGATAACCTTTTTTAGATGCTTATTCCATTCATTTTTGCTGTAGAATTTACATGTATTTGCTTTGGCTTTCACATGATTGTGTCTTGGCCATCATAATGGTGATATGTGAATTTTTAAATGCAATATGTATATATTGTGAGATTACCTTGTTATGTGTTATCAAATTTTGTTATAATTATAGCATTGTAGACTGTTTAAAATACTGCCGTAAATAATTACCAGCCTAATGATTTTTATGCCAAAAATATAACCAATGGAAATAAACCATACAATTACTATTAGTAAAGTGTCAAATCATTATGATTTGTATGTTTTGTACATTATGTCACATTTACAGCAAAGACCTATTAATGCGTAAAAGTTATGACCTACCTAATCTTCGTCGATCTGTTTGAATGAGTAGACCACAAGCTTTACCATCTCCGTAGAATTTTTTAGCATGCCCCCAGTTATAAAAGTGGATTTTTCACTTGTTCATTTTACTACAAAGTTGCATTTATGTTTTTAAACAATTGGAACAAACTACCTCTTGTAAAATGTACACAATCAACAAATCTCAAATATGTAGTGAAAGTCTCTCAACCATTGCCAAGGCATCCAATTTAGATGATTTTCCAATAATTTGTGACTAAGCTATTAAAATGAATATGTGTAGCACAGCTCCAAAAACCATGTGACTCTTATTTCATACTCATATTATTAAGGATGGGATAGCTTTTGTGTGGTAGGTACCTAGATATACCTAACACAGCTATCACCATACCAGGTCTGTTCAAAAAGTTTCCAAACATTATGGTTTTTGAAATGTAATGAAATAATTGACTTTGTAATTCCACACACTTTTTGTGCGAAAAGTGTTTGGAATTACAAAGTCAATTATTTCATTACATTTCAATATGTTATGCAAATTCCATAAAGTTACGCCTGAGACAACAAATTTTATTATAATTTTTGATTCATGTTATAAATAGTGTACATTTTTCATTTGATACAATTTTATTAACCCCTCAACGTGGTTCTCAGTATGTGATACGTTGCATTCGGCAGGGCCTATTCGTAGATCAACGTACGCTGTAGGCTCCACATTGCTCCTTTTGTTTTGAATGGTTATTTTTAAAATCAATATTTAAAAAGACATAAATTATTTTCAACAATGCTGCAACAGGGGGAGAATATATAAAAATTAAAGGTGGGCGAGTGGGTCTCAAGCATTTAAATACTTATGCCGGTCTATTGCCAGCTTGTTAAATAATCGCACATATTGTTTACATATATAACCTTTCAATCTCTTTTACAAAAACTAAGCCAAATTATTAATTTTCATGCTTTAAATATCCCCAAAAATGTTAATAAAGATAATTTTTTTGGCTTAAAAACTATTCTGCCAACCTTTTCATTAACTGTTTTCATTGATATTTGAACAGAAACCTGGATTTTTGGTTCTACATCTGTTTTTGATGAAGTGATAAAGTTATTTTTAGGATTATCCAATTAAGTCTGGTTGTTAAAACTTTAATTTTTTTCTTATTTAGATACCTTTTTCACAAAGATTCTTACTGCATCTGAACATTTGTATCTATTATAACCCCGGAAAAGAGAATAATTTATAGCAATTTAATCCATGAGAATAATTAATAATAATTGGCTGAATTGCCAATCACAAATGAAAATAAAGCTTGCTGAACTCGAAGACGCTACATGAAAGTACCTTGCAAGCCAAGTTTAACATTTATGAGGGGCATATATGATTTTATGGTGAATAATTGCAGCATAAAAAGGAAGGGGACGGTAATGCCAGGGAAATTTGATGTAATTACGATGTAAATTTACATAAGACATTAAATGTGTATAACCAGACATTTGAGGAACAAATTTAAAAAAAACATAAAGTTATCAACCAGGAGGTCGGTTTGAAGGGTGCTGTTAGAGTTCACTTGATGCTCAGCGCTAATGGCAGTTGATTTTCACAGAACAGGGTAGGGGGGCCAGATCTTTTCCCTGTCCCACCCATGGTTTCCCAGGAATTTCTGCTACCCAATAAAACATATTCAGGTGAAGCTGAGGGAGTCCAGAGAGGAATCAAACCTGGGCCCTCCTGTCAGTAGTCCAACACTCTCCTGCTAAACTACGTGGACAGAGTATTTATAAAAAATATATACAGCCGTAATGCATATGTTACACAAGAAGAAGACGATCATGTTAATACCATTTAAAGTAGATGTATTACTGCGGCATTATGCATTGCATCATATATAGGACTCTTAATCTACGCATTAGGGATACTTTATGAATGTTTGCTATGGATAAAAAATTAGAATTTTTCGGTGGACTAATGGCAAACTTGTATTATTAGTACAAGGAATGTCTTTTGGAAACCAAAATTTTGGAAGATATAAATACAAATATGAAACAATTTGCAGAGATTTTTATCATAAAGTTTAGGAAGAATACTGGGTTTATTATATCATGTACGTATGGACTTAATATATATATAGATTCATAGTCAATTCCCACGTACTGTGGGAATTGAAATTTATCTTTTGGAACCTAAACTGGCTGTATTTTCATAATGCTTTCATCATCTTTCAATTTTCTTTTAAGTATTGAAGCGCAAAGCTTGATGGGTTGATAAATGAAACAGAGAACATTTCAGGCTTATAATATAAGAATTCAACAATACAAACTGAAACCGCCTCCAGAATTAACTGATAGCAGAAACAGATACACAGATATCAGACCAAAGCATTTCATTTCGATTTTGCATTACATTTACTAGCTAGAATAAATAGCTGTGAAATGGCAACTGTTTATTATCAAAATATTGTCCCACCAGTTATATTCAAAGTTAACACTTCATGACATAAATATTTAGGAGGATAAACAGAATCAATTGTTTGCTAATTATGAAAGTGGAAGAATGTAGTATCTTTATACATATATCATTTCTACGTTAGGAGATTCTCCATCTCTTTGTTTATTTCAATATTTTTGTATATAAAATACCCTTCTGTTTTGGTGTAACTTATGAACTCGTCATGTATTACCAAGAAAATGTAGGTGAGGGCTATAAGCCTAAGGTAGCTATAAGGAAAAATACATGAAGAAAATGTTGAAATAAAATATAGGTTTTTATGATAGGTATTTAAGCTATCCAAATAAAATTGCTTTTTTCGTTTTATCTCTGAAAAACACATACTGTACAACATTATAGCTAAGGTGGGAAATACTCCATTGATGAATTCGAACAGAGACTAAAATTTCTTTATAACTTTAAGTTTTCATGTGCTGTTAAGTAAAATATATTTGGTTTTGTTCATTCTGCTAGTGTTTTGTAGGTATTTTATTCACCCATTATCACTACCCTTCATTTTAAGATCATTTAAAACTTAATGAATTTCAAATTTAATTGTAAAAGAGATGTGTAAAAATGCACTTATTTTACAGTAATGATAAGAGTTAAATATACAATGCATAAGCTAAAGGAATTACAGTCAGGCCACCAAAATGGTGATTAGTTTCATGTTATCTTGGCTGACTTGTAATGAGGTTGACTATATTCATGCTTTTAGTACAGAAAAATGTAAGACAGGATTTGGACAAGAAGCACATTAGCCCCCATCAGAGTTTTACTAGTTATTTAAACAATGGGAAAGGAGATTCTGAATGGATAGTGACAGAGAGAATGAAAGACAAGTTCTCTGTTTTTGTCTGATTTGAATGATGGTCTTTAATAAAGTACTCTATTTCACAGGAAGGGTTTTGTTATCCCTCATACAAGTGGTGACTTACCCAATCTCCATTCTTAAATACTCTCAATCCTCTGGGACAAAAAACTGAAACTTCGACTCTGTTTCTGATTGGCATTAAACAGTATAAAGTTTTTGTGATTTTTTGGATGTATCATATTCCCCGGCCCATAAGATGCACTTTTTTAAATAAAAAATATGGTCTAGAATCAGCCTGCGTCTTATGAGCCAGGGGTACATGGGAATGATTTGGACCTATAAACACAAGTTGATTTGCTGGAAAAGCACTTACTATTACACAGATTTTTCTAAGGCAGGCATAGAAAATGGTAATCATTATTACAAATGCCTATTATATCACTGCTTTGAGTCAGCAGTAAGCAACAGTGTTAAAAGAAGAATAATTTCATCTTTTTTGCCTGACAAGTATTTTTTTGTAAATTCTGGCCTGAGAAATTGAGGTGTGTCTTATGCGTCAGGAAATATGGTAAGTAATAAGCATTCAAATAAATTCTAATCACCAAGTTATTCAATCATCACCATTTAAGCATACGATGTGGAAAAATTTGAAAAATCTTTTTTACAACTTTGGAGCTTTCTTATGCTATCATTCATAAATACAGAATGATGATTTAGGGATCATACCATAAGTAAACAATAACCCTTCCACCACATCTAACTCTTTGTTATTTACCTAATCATGTTGCCCTAAACCAATGTAAAGTTCATATCTTGAACGATTTCTTAGAAAAGGTGAGAGTTAATAAAAATAAATTGTAATTAATGCCAAAATTATTTAATTTATATTTAAAGATGGGATTAGGGAGAGGGGATAAGGCCCCATTAAATAAAAGGTAAACTTTAACTGAACTTGTGGAGGCTGAGTCTACTATGCATGTTCATTCACAGTCACACACTTAACAAACATATTGTCTATGCTCACAGAAATGAATTAATTCAGGAGTTAGAATCATAACTGACTTTGTGTGTGAAAGTTGCATTACCTCAATTCCAAGTTCAGTGCTTGAAAAAGGCTTCTGAAATTATTACCTTCCGTAATAACTTTAACTCATAATGGGATTTGGATCAACTTCCACCATCATCTTTACTGCAGTTATGGATGGTTTCCTTTGTCTAAATTGGTGTTCAATCAAACTAAGGAAATAAAAAGAATTCAAGGTGGGCAAGTGTGATCTTCTAACGAGGAGTTATTATTTGTTCACTGAGTGAAGGTGCATATGTAATATATATATCAGATACACTTTGTTCGAAGAATGAGTCACTACTTTGCAACATTTAGCCTTTTGGTTCGTGAACCATATGCTAATGAAATACATTCTGAAGTTCATCTCGTGGTAGTCTTTTTTAGTGTATTTTGATTTCCTACAGATTGCTCCTAGAATACGCACATTTTAAGTCTTAGGGGAGTAGGTTTTCTTGAATTCATTTATTTATTGATTATACTTTTTTAGTTTGAAATTATGCAAATATGAACATTATATTTTGGTTTTCTTAGGGGTGTTAGGTGCATTTTCTCTATCATAGCCATGCATTCTGAACCACTGGGGCATGTACAATCTCACACATTGGGGAA
This sequence comes from Hetaerina americana, assembly GCF_022747635.1. NCBI lineage: Eukaryota > Metazoa > Arthropoda > Insecta > Odonata > Calopterygidae > Hetaerina > Hetaerina americana. The sequence goes on from NW_027286403.1 coordinate 10,474,881, forward strand.
AGTGCAATCCTGAGTCAAATAATACATTTAAATCATTTTGTTTAAACTTGTTTAGTTCCTGTATATTCTTCAATAATATTTCTTTTTGTTCTCTTATCTATCTTATATTCATGCTTTAAGAAAGTTTTAACTAATTGCTTTAGAAAAAATTCATATTAATAGAACAGTTCAACATAAAATCATATTTGAATAGGCATTGTAAAGCTAAAAGTTGGAAGAAATTGCACTTACCCCATTTTAATAATTATGGCAGTAAGTAGCCTAGTACAACAAAAATACACACTTTCCCTGTTAATGAGGGGAAAAAAGGACCATCTGGTATGATTTAGTCAAAAAATGATAGAAGATTATAATATCAGATCATAAAATGGAAATCAAATAACGTTACTTAGTCAAGTGAAAATCAAAATAGTTACATATCAAGTTTGCCACACATAGGTAGTCCAAATAGAAATAGGAGTTAGTTTAAATGGATAAAAGCTCTTTTGAGTTTACACGTACCTATTCTTACCAACAAATATTTTCATACAATCAACTAAAAGGTGGGTCTTTTTTCAATGTTTGACATTAATTATACTCTCAGTTTTCTGCTGCTTCGATGTGCTAAGCTACTTGAACTTTGAGTTTCCCTCCACATTTCATTCTTTTGTTCAAGGCACTTTTTCTAGTCATCTTGCTGATGTAATGTGCATAGGTTAAAAGTGAGTGGAAAGTGACAGGATGGCTGTGGAATCTGTCATCAACAAAAGACAACACAATGCAGAGGAAACCCCAAAAGATGAATGGTTAGCTTTATATCTTTGACATTGAATATTGAATTTGCTATTTTTTTGAGTATAATAATCAAACAGCAATTTGTATATCCATTTACTTTGGGGGATCGAGATGGTGCGGGGGCTAACGTACTGGCTTCCCACCCAGAGGGCGCGGGTTCAAATCCCGGCGGTGTTGAATATTTTTCAGAGGTATCTCGATCCCTACTTGAGGTGCTTTGTGGAGGGCACTTTGGGTGAGTACGCCGTCCGTCGGATGGGACGTTAAACTGCGGACCCCTTGGCGCCTTTCGTAAAGAGTAGGCTAATGCCGACGCCGGGTTTCTCTCCACCCTTCATCCTTTCCTGCCCATCCCCTATGGCGCAAATGACCTCAGCTGTCGGTCGCCTCCCCTAAAAACTACTACTTCCATTTACTTCCAACTAAGGATTAATATTTATATCATTAGTTTAATCACGGACAACAACATTTTAGCACTGTCAAAATTTTGGCAGAAAAATTTGTAAAAACATGGCTTATGGTATCGTTTATTCCAGCCCAAACTGCTGTTCTTAATAAGGGCACATGTCAAAAAAGATTTTAGGATGAAAAGAAAACTGCTTTATGCTAAGTCACAGGTATCATTGAGTGAAAAATTTAATGCCAATATGTGGATAAGAGAAATGGTTTCATTGTTAGGAAAAGTAGACAAGGATCTGAAATAATAGATTTGAAAACATTGTGCTGGAGATAAGTTTTGAAAAAAAGTGGACATAACAGAAAAATGAGGACATATCCATACCAGAGATTAGAAAATAGAGTGAATTAAGGAGTGTTGGGTAGTAGAACATAATATGAACCTAGCTGAGACAAGGAATTTGGAAAGAGCATAGTGGAAGAGAGAATACATAGGCAGATAAATGATAAAAGGGGCAAGAGAGGAATAACTTAAAACAGATCTTGCTTGTTGTAGATATCATGGAATGGGATTAAAAAGGATGGCCATGCTAAAATTGAGAAATTTTAACAAAACTGCTGTGATCTTACTTCTTCTGTTGTGGAGTTGACTTGGTTAAAGCTGCAGTCTCTGTTCCACATGGGCCTTGCTTAGAAGCAAGTAGGTGTCTTTTCCAGACTGGAATTGATTGCAACCTCCTTTCTTCAGCTGCCCTCTGTACTTCCTCAGCGGCTTCTCTCCTTGCCTTTTCAGCTGCTTTTCGGGCCATCATCTGACGCTTCCATTGCGGTATAACATTTCCTGCAGCATCTTGCTCTGGTATCTGGATGATAGAATTGTTTGAGTCAGAAATAACTTGAAGAATATGGACATGAGTGAACCTTTATTCTCAGTTCATTGTTTTCTTGTACTTGTTGGATCCCAGTAAGTCTTTGCTTTTCATCTTGTTTCTGAAAGGACTAACCACCACACCTTGTATAAATTAAATGCCTGAAATAGGTCCTGAGCACAAAATCATTTATCTAGCTGGTGAACATTAATTCTTTTTTTCATAGGTGCTTAGGGAAGCACACATTCAGATACCTACACACACATTTCCTTGATTGTTCTAAATGGGACAAACAATCATTCATATTGATAAAACCTAAAAACATGATATTAACTTATGCAAGAAAAAATGTAGGTACTTTTTAAAAATTTTTCAGCTATGTGTATCTGTATACACCCATCACAATTTACAGAAATATTGTACTTCTGTTTCAACCATAGCCTGAGCATTCTTTGATTGTTACATTCCTAGAACATGTCCAATTTGAAATATTTTCATGTTTCTCAATCTCCTGGTCCACCAGTATATAATTCAGGAGATTTTAGTACAGTTATTAAATTAAGGGATAAGTAGGGCTTAGCACTAAATATCAAATCAAATTAAATATACATTTAAAACTTAATTATTATATTTAATTTACAAATTACAGAATTTTCAAGATTGGTTGAATGTTAAAAAATAAATTTGCTTCTCAGAAAAACTTTCATGAACAAATCCTTGTGATATTTACTTTTTGTACAAAGCTATCTGCTGTGAGTTGCTTTGAAATCTCCACAAAGAGTTCCTTTTCATGCAGTTCCTCTTCTTTAGCCTTTTCAACTTTGAGCTTCTTTATCCCAGATATGTCACGTGACATCTTAAGCTCAGCTATCAGGTTCTCTTTTTGGGACTGGAATGCTTGAGTTGGAGCTCCTCCAGATGTGGAGTTGCCTGTAGAATGGATATTGATACTTATGAGTCAGTGGCTCTCCTACTATGCCTGAATATTAAAAGAAGACTCCATACGATCCAAAGGAAAGGAAAATAACATGAAGTTTCTTTTGAAAATAATATATATTATCCATTTATATTGTTTTAAAAGTGATGCCCTCACACACACTTTGATAAACTGATACTAATTAGCATTCTTGTAATCGTTAAATTATTAACAAGGGCATAGCAATATATTTCTTAAAAATTTAAAACATATTCTTCAGTTAGGATTTACAAAATTAATAATTCCATGTCCAGGCACACTTTGATGCCAAATAAAAAAAATATTTAGAAAAAACAAATATGGTCACAATATGGAAATACATGCACAATTTTCCACACGTATGAGAGCATGAGGATAGAAAGATAGAAAGGGAACAGTGCATCACAGGATTTTATAAGTCTTGATTCAGCTTATTTTCACTCTGTTGCGCACTGCTTCTATATCCAGTGAAGCGAAGTTTCACTGTGCAGACAGATGTGATTTGCTAAGATAAATCAAGTCTTAACTCACAGACTAATTGCCTGAAAAGTGAATGAGAGGACGATAGAGATAAGCAAGAAAAACGGAGCACATCAGTAACCTGAATGGCATCCTCCCTGAGATGGACTGTTGCTTTTATCCTCATGGTCTGTGGAAGTTGCTGCACCACATTTGAAACCCGCCGGGAACAATTTACAACAAATGGCAGGAACACACAAAAACACACACTCACTTAGTGCTTTCAGAGGGCCCGAAGTTGACGTCATCGGAGGAGCAGACAGGGTCTTGGTAACCCTCTCAGTGCGACGAAGTTGCACACTGTTGAGGTCGTGGATACTGATGGTAGCCAGAGGCTGCTGCTGTTTTTGTTTGCTGCTCGCGTAAGTGGGACTGGAGGGACGGTCCGGGCTCGCAGGCGACAAGATGCCGGGGAGCGGAGGGGGTGCGGGGCCGCACCCCTGAGTCGCCGCCTCGGTGTCGCCCGCCGCGGCCGCCTCGTCCTCCTCGCCCTCCTCGCTCCCTTCTCGGGAGATCTCGACGTGCGGCATCGCGGCCGAAGAGGACGCTGTTGACGGTGGCGGACTGGCCACGCCGCCCTTCCCTCCGCCGATGCTGCGCAAATACTCCGACGGCTTGATGAGCGCGTTGTCCCCGACGGGAAACTGCGGCGGGATAAAGAGCACGAGTTGCCGATGGACCGGCTGCGGGGCCCTCTGGTGAGTGACGTCGCCGCCCTCTCGGGCCACGGGCGATTCCGCCGGGGCGGCCTCCGTGTTGGCGATGGAAGGCGGTGTCTGCGGGATGGTAGGAAAACCCCCAGCGGGCTGCGGGGGAGGCGGAGGCGGCGGGGGTGGTGGCTGGGACGGAGCCGGCGTCGTCTTCCTGCTGCTGCCTGCGGTCGTGTGAGAGACGGGAATGAGAGCGGCTCGGGTCGATGTCGGGAGAGGGGGCGCAAACAGGGGCGTAGTTGGTGGGGGGGCGACGACTCCGGAGAAAGGGGATGGTCAGCGAGGCGTTGAGCAATGGGGGGTACCGGAGGTGTTGGTTGGGTGCGGTGAGCCTTAAACCTTCAAAAAGCACACGTCCATGAGCATGGGAGTTGGAACACACGGCTGTCGCGCTCCACCGAAGGTGCATAACGAGCTTCTTGCTTTAGGCATGTGGGTCAGAGCGGCGGAGAGCGAGGGAAAGGGGAGAGAGCGGGCCGTGATGGTGGCTATAATAATGGTGTTGGAACTCATCCGACGACACCCTTTTCTCGACTCGCCGGTTTCCATAGGAGTTCACGGGGCGATATAATTAGACGCAGATCCTTTCGACTGACTCCTAGGCTGAGGATTACGGGCGCTGGTTGAATCCATGAAATGCGACTCTGAGAGCGGAATGATTGTTTAGACGACGACTGCAAGACGGAATGAGAAACTTGATTTCCCCTCGAAAACAGCACCCGTCCCTCCTCGAAACCTCAGGGAATTCATGCCTAATTTGACCAAACCCTTTTTTAACTGCGGTGTTCTTAATGGTTATTATTTGTGCGAGGAAGGAAATCAGGAATGAAAAAATAGTTTGGAATCTATTGTAGGCTTCAAAACGGGAGGAAGATGTTGTACATGATGATATTTCATTTCGGGAAGTAAAAGCGAAGCAAGTCAGATGACCGCTGCAACTAATAACGCAGGCAACTTGGTATAACAGTGAGGGGTTGTAGACTGGTTATTTACACCTGGATAATCCAGTCATCCAATCCACTTCTGCCGGAGTGAATGCCCACTTAGCCATGGAGGCTAAATTCAATGAAATACGAATGTTACAGTTACAATTCCACGACTAAGTTAAAAACTATACGCACAAGAGAAACTTGCAAGGGCGTAACACTCTTCTTGTCATTTTCCTTTAATGTAATAAATGCTCTCATTTTTAAATGGTATTAAAATGTAATGAAATGCAAAAACAACATATCATCACCAATGGAAACTACATAGGGTTTTACACACTCTTAACTTTGATAAAGTTGTTCAAGTAGAGGTACAAAAAGGAAGAAAATTGAGGCCAAGAAAAAATGTCTTTTTTTCTAATCGCAACGCTTTCCACTTGCTGGTACATTCACTGATTGTCGATGAAACTTTTGATTTCTCAGAATATCATTTTATTGCAATTTGTGAGGAGATTCTGTATTTCCCTCATCGTTTCGGATATACCTCTAATTCCATGAATGATCTTCCGAATGATCTGCTCATTTGCACGTTTTTAACAGAATCACATTCTCGGAACAACATTCAGCAAATCCAAGTGGTAAGGAAAAAGAGAGATAAGTAATAAATTTTACGTGAGTTTTTCTGTTTGTATTGTCTAAAATTAGGTTTTTTCGCTTTCAATCATTAATAATGTAGGTTTCCTTAAAAGTTTTTTCAAGATTAATTGCTAAGCGATACCATTTATAAGATAACACGTAAATTGATTTCCCAGATTAATCGCAGTGAGTCCACGTTTTATATTAACAAATTGAGAGAAGTGCTACCGGTTCATGGTCCTACACTAACCAACTATCTTGAGTGTTCGACGCATGGCTTCACTAATTATTCGCGAAACGCTTTCTTCTTGTCGACACATTCTATTATTCCCAATGAAATTGGTGGTTGCCGACCCATTCACGAGAAAGGACCTCGCCGATTAGCCGTGCATCACTGTCTTCTGGTGCAGTGTCTGATCCAAACATGAGTTGACTTCGACTAGAGATAATGGGCGTCATCATCTGCCTAACTCCATGGACGACCGCTTTAACGTTTTACATTTCATCGAGCTATATATTTTAAACCAACTACAAAGCACCCTCATCATCATAAATATTTTAATCCGAAGAATGGTTTCACTGCAGCCCTAAATTCTACTCTATTTGGTGTTAAATCCCTCACGTCCTGCAAGACTCTCCGCTTTACGTCCTTCTTAATTTGTCCTGTGATGCAAATGTCTCTTGGTATTCCTCATGGAATCTTCTTTTCAATTCCCCTATTTTTTTCTTAAAATACCCGACCAACTTTAGAAGTCTAAGATTTTCAACATTTTACAAGTTCGGAAAATTGTGAAAATCTTCCTTTCGATGCCTTTTCAACGTCTGATAACAGCCAGAGTGAATCGCGACGTTACAAATAATAATAATTTCAAGAAATTCCTAATAAACCTCCATCTCTGATGCAACAATTTCAGAGTGTAAAAATCATTCGCCTTAACATCTAGTTCCTTTAAAAGCCCCAAAATTTCAGTTTAAGAGGACGCCTCGATAGCTTAAGTGGCTAAAGCACTCGACCGGATGTTGAGGGATCTGGGTTCGTATCCCAGTCAAGGCGAATGATTGTTACACTCTGAAATTGCTGCATTGGAATGCACATTAGCGGATGACTCCGTTAAAAGTTACTGTTGCGGCATCTCCAGCAGTTTCTTTGGAATCTCCACCTCTGATATTCAACGTTCCCACAGTTCAAAATGCTGATTTCTGACAGATTAAAGCAGTATGTACGAGAAAGTGGATTTGATACCACCACACTAACCGTTGCGGGTATTTATCATAGCGGTATGTAACTGGACCCAATAACAGTCGTGCCCTTGCTCGTAAGTTGGAACATGACTGTTATTTTTTCTTACCAACGCCAGTGAGTTGGATTAACCTACGGCTAATTAGGTTTGGAGTGACGTCATGAAACATTTATTGGAGAAATTATCTAGACGATAAAAAAATCTTTTTCCTCTTTATTGATTACAGTGTGACCGCGAGGCCGTTTTCGAAAAAATAATTTCGGATATATCGGACAAATTATCACAAAATAAATGTAAACAAATGGCTAAACTCTTTCATTAAAAATCTATGTAGTCACGCATGCGATGGCATTTTAATCACGAATCCTTGGACTAATTTCACGTAACCTATACATGCAACCATAACATGAGAAATATGAAAACCGTTATCACGCATACACAAAATAGTTTTCTTACTTATCCATTTCAACGTATAATGATAGCATTATTATGCATGTTTTTCGATACGAACTCTGTCCCTGTCTTAAATAAGTTGTATTTTCGCCTTTAAAAATGTTATCTTTGGCGATTTATGTGAAAAAGAGTTTATGAATAACACTAAAATCGATTTCATATACTTCTGAATACCCCATGGTATCTCAACATTCTTCAGTTACTGAGAGTGAAGATTCTATTTTGTGGGTTCAGAAATATCATTTATATTATTTTTAAGAACAAACGCATTGAAAAAGTGGACACAACACACCAAAAAATAATGATTAAAAATATAAAAAAACTAGAATTTCTTCAGTTACTAACCATTTACAATTAATTTTCGGCATTTTAAAAAGGTGACATCGATATCCATCACATTTTTATGTAAAATAGAAACAATCATGAGGTATTAAGTCTGAAACACCTGGTCAACCAATACTGAAGTCAGTAATAAGTAATTACTGAACAATCATTTTTCAAAGGAAAAGGATCGTTCAACTGCAGGTAAATATTATCCGGATCAATAAAATTTCTTTCTGCCAGTAGCTCATTATTAATGTTTTTAATTTAAGATTAAAATATTTGGTATAAACTATTTCCATTCGGGCATATTTTCACGAGGTTGAGTCCGACATAGATCGCTAACCATGAGGCCTTCGTTTTGAAACTGGTGCTACGGAAACCATGGCATTATGAGCCAGGCGTGTGTTCCCAATAAAAAAAGAAAGCTGATTTCTTTCGTTTGAAGCGACTTCGTAGTTCATCTCTAAAGCGAAATGGTATTTTCACTATGCTATGACGTAAAAAAATCGGATATGGGTTTCTTTTGGCGATTGGAGCAGGAAGTCATTTCATGAATGCACAAGGAAATTTTAAATCCGGTGGCAATTTCCCGGAGAGGAGTCAGAATACCCCCGAGTTCACCTCGCCGTATCCCTGATCAAAATATTCTTCAGCAGTTTTAGAGATGTTTTCACTGGAGGTAATTACTAATCTTTAGGCACGTGCCAAAACTCAATATAGACGCTCATTCATTATTACCACAGATAATTATAATTGATTACATCCGGTCTTAGTGAGAAGTCATTATAAAACTTAAACAATGAACCTCAAACTTTACAGATAGATTGTCTTTCTTCCAACTGGAAGTGGCGGGATAGTTCTTCAATCATTAAGCATTGAGTTCATATTCCATGCTCATGGACGGTTTCCTATTACAATGCAGGCTGCTATTCGGCTGAAAAGAGCATAAAAATATTGTGGGATACCTGAATGAATAATTACGTCCAATAACACGTAATTATATCAAATACCAACGACGTGATACGACTAAATTTACGTCTTTCGAGTACATCTTTAAACTGATAACGTTAGCACCGTAATTAGCGTTTCAAATCCAATTCCTTCTGGTAGAATAAAAAATTGGTATGTAGAATCTGCAATTGGCAGCTATATCGGGAAACCAAGTTTTTACGTAACATTTTCAAAATAGAACAATATAGAGCAAAAACATCTTCCGCTATTATTACGCTTTCTTTCCAAAGTATCCCTTACTCTCTCCTGACTTCATATATCCAAGATTACTAGAGAGACGCTAGAGAGAGGGATTTATGATTGACGTTTAACTTCGACAAATCAGGCTTCTGTGTCAATAATGTAGAGAATGGTGAGGATTCGTAAGGGTGGAGAAACAGCCGACGTCAGCCTTGGTAAATTAATTTGTAAGAAAATGTGCAGAGAGGAGAGCTTAGGAATCACGTAATTCTTCTTCACAGAAATTATTTGCACATTGAAATGAAACGCTTCATGGCATAGGAGGTCAGAGAATATTGTGAGAGAGAAAGAGATTCATTCAGAAGTGAGGAAGAAAGGAGAACACCGCGATAGTAATCAAGCTGAGTTAGTAGATGTTGTCATCATGGGTCTGATTGATTGCCAGAAAGACGAAACTAATTTCAGTTCCGCTCAAACTTGGATGTTTGGGTTGAGTGCTGGGCGTAAGACGTCAGGGGCGGCTGCCAAATCCCTGATTCTGTTGCCCCATTTACGGGGTCGATCTAAAAAAATCAGTATCTACAAGGGGTATTTATCTGGGGACGGCTAAGCTATTGCAAATAAAAAATGTCGCTGCATCAGGAATTTGAACTTGAGTCCTCGAAGTGGGAAACCAGAATTATTGTCGATAGCGATAAGGAAGCGCGGCGTTCCCACTGCATTATCGAAATGATTGTCGATGCTTGTACCATTGATAGGACGTCGCCTTTCGTTGTAGAGCGCTCCGTTTGCTAACGAAATTCACTGATCTGCCAAGAAGGCAGTGCCGTTTACGATTAACTAAGAAAATCATGTATTTCTTAACATCAAAGCTTAAATGAGATCCAATAAAATAATGTGAGTACTGCAATGCTTATAGATTTTTTGAGGAAATAAAGTTACATAATTAACTTCCAAGCTAGGCTGCATTTACGGTTGAGAAAAATTTGGCGCAGTTGATAATTATATTGAAGGATTCATCGTTTTACAAAGAAACTTTCTCACTTTTCCATCAACTAAGAGATCGAACTGAAATAATGTGGAGAAAAATGCCCTACTTCTCCATTCGCGTGTTGGACTAAAGCGCAAGGCGTGACGGGAAAATGAGTCAAAGCTAACTCGTTCTGAGTTTTCCACGCAACCACTCAGCTAATTGGTTAATTACATACCGGGTAACGGATGCTAAGGTGTGGGAGTTTTAAGTAGTATCAGGCATTACAGGGATTCGCATGAAAATGCTACAACTCCAATTCTTGCTTTAGCTCGCTGAAAGTAATCTACGTACTCTAATATTTTTACCAAGGAAGCCATCGGCCAAAAGGTATACTTTTTTACGCTCTGATAATTAATGAATTCATTTACATCGAATAGCGAATGGTGTTGTTCACATAATTGAAACAAGTGAAATAATGATGATAACAATAATGGCGCAATTGCAGAAAACAGAACAACCTCGTTCATCTACTGACTTATTTTATTTGAGGAAAATAAGGCCCATAGCCTTTCAAACACATTATTCTATTCTAATACATTAATCTTGATGATTTTCAATCAGGTTGTTATCCAATGGTAGTCTTACGCTCAAGCTTCCCCGTATGTTTAACGGCACTAACCTATTTTTGAAAATGTTCTCACGTTACTGAAAAATTCAGACATTTGATGACCTAATTGTGATAAATAAATAAAAGTATTACGGATTTTTATTTGAAATACATCATAGAATTCTAGCGTCCAAGCAACATGACACGAACTACATTTTTTCTACGTTTAATGCCTTTCACTAAATATGTACTTGCAACTGATTCGGTTGATTTATTATTTTTTAACAAATTTCGCTTTTTGGTAGGTCCTTCCAATGAGGTTTTTAGAGTTCACGAACAAGTAATGATTCGGGAACCGTTGGCACAAGCTCACGCGTAATTAGACTAAATATGACAAATGAAATGATGCAGAGTCATTGGTATCAATCTGATCCGACCAATTGTACATACTGTACTGCGAGGTGATGCCAGATTTTCCTTTGGTTTATTGAACTTGGTAACTTAGTATCTAGCGATAAGGGGAAAGTAGTAAAAAAATTCACAATACCGTGCGTCGAGTTTTTGTGTTAATTCGTGAGCTCATTGCGCTTTTCTTTGAGACCAGGGGTCTGTTTCCCAGATATAAGGTCGATTTACAAGTTCTCTGAAAACAGTCCTGAATGGAAGGTAAAATTTTCTAATTCGTATATTATTTAAATTAGGCAAGCAACGAATTCCGCATCATCTATTGCTATTTAAAAACCATATTTTATGTTACAAGGACTAGCAAACTGAATTTCACAATTGCCAAGTGGATCCCTGGATGGTTCTTTGGTCTCTCTCCTCCCTCTTTAGTCTTCCTGTCTTCTCCTAATGACATTAACCCTCAATATCTTAGAAATCGTACGCTCCTCGCAACAACTCTACTTGAAGAGATAATTTCCTCATAGGTTCACGTTTGCCTTGACAGTGAATTATTGGCAATTTTAATGGAACTCCAGATGATAATTGTGAAGATTATCTTTGGGGGCAATGACGAAAAAGTGAGCTGGACGGAATGTAAATATTTGATTATGTGAAGTGGAAATCAGTTATAAATTAGTGTTAACTGTCTGGTGCAATATTTATATTAGTAAATATTATTGGCCCAATACTCAAATTATGGTGGAGGAGAAAGCATTTATTCAACATGAAATTCTTTTATTTTTAAAAGTAAGAGACGCTGGGAGGTGGAATGAAAGTGAGTTACTTGTGAAATTAAGCAAATAAAGCCAAAACCGCAAAAAAAGGTTGCTCCCTCTATGAAGATGATTAGAAACATTCATCGCAGTGGCTTTTTATGTCTATAATAAAATCCTAAATATTAACATTTTTACAACTAGGCTTTCATGGTATGTGGCCACGACCTTTTAATGTGACCTCTTTTACCACTAGACGCAGAACGGTAAGGTCTAGAATTTTTTTCTGGAACAGTACTAGACAGTCACCTTAAGGTTTGGTGTCCCTTCGTGGAAAGGCATGTTAAAAAGAGGTGATCACAATATTTTATTAAATTTAATTCATAAAATTTATTTCCGGTTGTGAATGAAGCGACACGATATTTATATACTTGGAGGCAGTTGAAGGGAAGTCTATAGCTTGAATTGAGTGAACTTCACGATTTGTGTTGAATCCCTCGTCACAAATTTTATTTCCTGAAAATTTCCCAATGTATTCAGAGATGCTGACTGAACGCGGCGTAAATAACGATCAAGTTTAAAAATCATTGAATGCAAAGCAGGTCCACTTGGACATTGCCCACCGAAATCCATTAAATATCATAAAAGATCCTGAGGAACAGTTTTCCATTACTGCGTTATAATCCTGGATTGCAGTAATTCATTAAGGTTACGTCGAAACCTACATTCTGCCGGTGCAATTTTGATAACACTTGATGTGGAATGGTGCGTTCTCTACCACCCGCGCGCCATACTACTCATATGATATAGCTGCGAAGCTTTACTGTGGAATAAAAATTGTATGAACCCGCTGACCTCACGTCTTTACGTGCCGTTAGCAGTTTTATTAAAATGATTTCGCCCAAACCTTCAGGAGAGAAATTTAACCCTTCAATTACTTTTAATGAGGGAATCGGCATGGGAGCGTGAAATGAGTAAAAATGACAGGAGAATGAAGGTAGTGATATTCTCAGCAAATTTGAAGGCTAAGTTGACCATTACAGTAGGAGGGCGTGAATTAGAGCAGGCACTTATTTGGGAAGAACCCATTTTAGACGAAAACAGTGAATGAGAAGAATAGCGAGGATGTAAAATCGGGAATTACTTTCCGCAAAGATTTTTTGGCAAGGACTTTTAAGAGGATATTAAATAACGCTTCGATATAGGAAACAGTGCATCATGGTTCCGAAACTAGGTCGTTGAAGAAAGAGGATAGGTAAAAAAGAAATTCATCCGTTCTTCCCTTCTCCAAACACACATGTTACTAGGTGCTTGTGGGGAGAAGAATGGAGAAAATGAAATGGGAGGAAAAGCAAACACACACGAGGCACCTGGCATGGCGTGAGAAGAGAGAAGGTTACTGAGAGTGAGTCGAAGATGGCGGGAAAGTTGCACTGAGGAGCTACTGAGAGACCATGTGATGTTAAAAATTGGTGGAGAGGAGAATGCTCTCTGTATGTAAGTGAAGAGGAGATGGGGAAAGGATAGGAATTTTGGACGGCACGAAGGTCGGTAGAAAATATGTGGATCTAGAAAGTGGTTAATCTGTGCTTAGGTCATTTAGTGTCACGCTAAATGGGGCCAAGAGATTTGGCGGTGCTTAGTTCTCTACGAGACCAGTACAGCGTGTGGGAATTATTCCTTCCGGTCTCATCAAAAAACGTACCTTGGACACCATACTGCCGCTGATTCAAATAATTGGTTGAAATAGATATTTACGACATCGTGGATACCCTTAAAGTAGCGAGCACCAACAGAGAATGGTTCCATGTGCCCATTCGAAGGACGGGTGGCGAGGAGGGGAGAATTAGGACTCACTTTTCGGTGACTCGCTGGAAAGCCTTGGATGCCCGGCGTCCGTGGCGTGGACTTCCGCCCGAGCCCCGCCCTCAGGCTGTTGACCGGCTGATTTGGCGTCCCCGGACTGCACCGATGAGCTGGAGGACGTGGACGGCGACCTGACGGTGGAGTGCTTGAGCTGCCCTGCGGGGGAGGGTGGCAGGGGCGGCGGAGGAGGGGGCGAGACCGCCCCAGGCTCCGATGAGACCCTCTTTAGAGCTCGACTGCAAATTACAAAATAATGGAAGATTGGCGGGTCCGCCGCGGTTATGGATGGATCCCATGTAGGCCCGTCATTAATACGTAATATCACACAACATGGAAAGGGTCTTTAGTCTATGATGATATAATGAAAATTCCTCAAGCTGCATGTGGAGCGTTCAAGGAATCAAAACATGCTGACGGAAATGAAAATATTTATGCAGTGGATATTACCCCAACATGTGGTCGTTCACTTTCGACTGAGCTGAATATCAGCTGCAATCAACTGCCCGTCCAACGGGAAGAAGAAATTAGGGAAAATTGTGTATCTCAATATAATTCCCTCATCATAACGGTCGTATTAACTAACAATCAAATGTATTTTGCTAATGCTTTTGGTCAAAAATAGGGGATTTATCAGTCATCAACGTTGCGCAATTTCTCCATTTGACCCTATGGAAAATTGTATCGAAGGGAGAAATGAAGTATGTAAGTCTTTGTAGTTCACCTATTTCATATAAAGTGAATAAAACAGCTTGGATGGAAGTCGGAAATTTCTCAAAATCCTTCCATAGTTAGTAAAATCATATAAAATCACTGACATGGCAAAGGAACACAGCAGCGACATTAAATATTTCCATACCTCAGTGAATAAGATTAATGAATGCAGTTCAACGAAAGTATCGTAAGGATGTATACTTGGCAAGCTAAAGGAGCACATTAATTTAAATTCTTAATGATCGAATTAGTGGAAAAATTAAATGCTTCCAAAAACATTACTGCCTAAGTCAAAAAGAGCAAAAATAAACCTCTTGATTTAATAAAGGCAGGTACTCGCTCTGCAGGAATTTAGTTAGCATTTTGTTATGAGAAACATCCTGAATATTATCATATTAAGACAATCACTAATAATAAAAAACATTAATGAGGTGAAATAATTGTGGATTAATTCCTGGGAATCTTACCAACTCCATGCATAATGGCAAAATGTCAAAACGGCTCACCTGTCTCTCCGGTTATTGGCATCTCTGTTCAACGTGGCTGATTTCTTGAGCTCCGTATCGGCTTCATTGAGCACGGCGTCAAGTAAGCTGATACTTTTACTCTCAGACGATTGACCACCTACGAAAAAATTAAACATTTAATATTTCTCTTTCTATGTTAAGTTTCACATATTACAAGAGGTTTGGAACTATTTTTGTTCGTGGTATCCTCTAAACAAAATCACAGCCATGCTTTGATATTTCCTATGATCCCATTAATTCACATATGTAAATAGTAGACACCATTGTGTATCAAGTATATATCAAATCAAGCAAGCATCAAATACCTGTAAATACCTATAAATACCTATAAGTCAAGTAAGTTTATTCATAACGATCCAGCTTCTTCTATTCTACTTCAGTGTCTTTCATTCTTACAATTCATCTTTCCTAAGTCGTTACAAACTGTGTTTTTTAGGAAGTGAACGTCAATATTTTCTTGATAATATTCCATCCAATTCGACCATTGCAGGCCCCGGTGGCAGGGCAACGTCCTCGTATGCGAGCACAGAGGTCGCGAGTTCGATACCCATCAAGGCGGATTTTCCTCCACCTAGGGTTTGGGTATTTGTATTTGTCTTTAATGTAGACAATTAGTGGGAGAAGGGGCTACAGTATCAATCTCGCCCGTATAAAGTCGTTAACTAAATAAATAATTTGAATATATTGGGAGTATGGTGCCAATTTCATTCAGAGTCGATCAAAACTTTGGTCTTTCTGAACTCTTTGATAATATAATTCGAGTGATTGAGGCATCGTATATTGTACAATACTGCATATTGTACACGTATACTGTATATTGTTTTTCTATACATAAATGCGGAACGATTGTCAAAAAAATAGTTAAAAAAAGCCCTTGAGAGACGAGACCTATACAGGTATAAATAATAATCAAAGATAGTTCACACCCTGGTTCTCAAGAAAATTGAACCATCAATATTATGTGTCAGTCTTGAAATTTCATGGATCAGGCATGACATAAGCTCATAAATAGTCTACAATTACCCATTCAACTATATTTAATATACCCAGAGATGTATATTAAGAATTAAGTCGAAAATCTTTCAATGAGTAAACTGACCATAAAGGAATATAGAATACAACCAGGAGGTATTTGCCTATTTCGTAGATTTAGAAAAAGCGTTTGACAGAGTGAATTGGGAAAAAATAATGAGTATATTGAAGAAAATAGAAATAGATTGGAGGGAAAGGAGGCTAATCCGCAACCTGTACATGTCTCAGACTGCTCAGGTGCGAGTGGGGAACGGGGAGTCCGGATGGGCAGTGTTAGGAAGAGGTATAAGGCAGGGTTGCCCATTTTCACCGTTGCTGTTCAACCTGTATGCAGAGGAAATGATTAAAGAGGCATGGGAGAACTGGAGGTAGGAATGAAAGTGGGCGGGGAATTCGTAAAATCAGTTAGGTTTGCTGATGACCAAGCTTTAGTTTGTCAGTCAGCCAAGGGGTTGCAAGCGTTGCTGAGTGGGCTGAAAATTCAGTGCGACAGGTATGGGATGAGAATCAACATTAATAAAACAAAGGTTATGCGATTTTCTAGAAAGAAAAAGGCTAAGCTAAACAATAAAATAGGAGGGCAAAAACTAGAGCAGGTAGAACAGTTTACGTATCTCGGAAGTGTTTTGGACCAACACGGTCAAAGTAGTAGGGACGTAAGGAGAAGAATTGCGCTAGGCAACGAGGCTTTCACAAGGAGGAGGGAGTTGATGAGAGGGACGTTGAGTAAATATATTAATAAAAGACTCGTAAAAACCTTGATACGGAGCGTAGCTATGTACGGCGCGGGAACGTGGCCATTGAAGCAGGAGGATAGACGTAGAGTGGAGGCTTTTGAAATGTGGGTGTGGAGATGAATGGAGAAGGTGAAATGGACCGAGAAGAAAACAAATGAGGAAGTACTTGATATGGTGGGCGAAGAGAGGGCTTTGTTGAGAGAAATCCTATGGAGGCAGGAAAAGTGGATGAAGGGGGTATTGGCTGGCAGTGGGATGTTGAAAACTGTAATTGAGGGGAGAATGTTAGGCAAACGAGGAAAGGGAAGGAACAGGATAGGCATATGTTGGACGGGATGAAGGGAGGAAGAAAGTTCTCAGAGATGAAGAGGGACCTGATATAGAGTAGGATGCTGGATTTTGTGTTTTGTTAGGAGTCACAAAATGTTTTATTTAGTAGCTCTGTCCATCCAAAAGCCTACCTTAACCGGTAGATTACCTAATAATAATAATAATATTGTCCGGAATATAAAAAAAACCATAAACATAAGCCACCAAATGTTTCCCCCGAATCTCTACTATATAGGGTAGCACACAGTAATCAACCCGAAGATCGGTTTTGTATGTGATGTTTGTAGAGTTCACCCAGTACTAAGCCCGACGGCGTTTGAAATTCACACATCAGGGTAGGGGGCCAGTTCCTTTCCCTGTGCCGGTTATGGTTTTCCAGGAAGATCTGCTACCCGAAAAATCACATAGCTTGGGTGGAGCTGCAGGTGCCCAGAAACATGCCCGGAATCGAACCCGGGACCCTCCGGTCAGTAGTCCAACGCTCTACCCCCTGGACTACCGCGACCCACATTTTCCGAAATATATGGCTGGATAATTTATAGGGGTTTCTGATGCCTTTTGTGCACCCAGAGTCATGACTGGTCGTAGCTTGTAATGATTTTCTCACAGACCATACCATCAATTTACTAAAAACCGATTGATTCTCAAAGTGAAGCACAAGCCTTTGGCCTGTGACCATTGGATAAGCAGTGGGGTGTGTTTCTCACCAGACAAGTTGATGTTGGGAATACTTTTACGTATCTTACTTATCTTCTGGAAAATTATCAACAGTAAAAAATGACAACTATCAGGAAAATATTTTCCTTATCTCCGAGAGTTTCGCGAAAACGGCGTGCGACGCAGTACAAGAATACCTGTCCATGGAAAAACTTGATTCAAAACAGATTATACAACCAATGCCTGTAAGTATACTGATGCGCTTTCTGATTCAAGGTCCGTGTCACGTCGGGGTGGATGTGAACCACGGCGATACACCGTGTTCACAACCCGCACTACGAGTGTGTCGGTCCGCCGCTTGCTGAATGATCCAACCTGACAGGGGAGAGTTACTCGTCCCATAGGAATTGTTAACAGCATCCTATTCCTGCAGTAGCTTGAATCAAGTGGTGTGCCAAATGATCATTGCTAATTAATTCATTTTTCACACAACAATATGATATCACTAAATTCTTTACCAAGTAGACTAGACACAAATTCGCCATTTTGGCTTCAGGCTATGAGATCAAAGTTTCCCTCAATTTGATCGGAAAAATACACAAAATTCAGGAAAATTATTCATTTTGTTGGTCTCGAGCCCTACCGTTGTACAAAACGTAATAGTTTTCAAGACTTATAAGACTTAAGAGAGGTACAGAACACTTGAGTTCTCTTGTGAAACCGAATGAGTTATTGTGGTTCCGAGTTTTATCGGTAGATTCGACCAACGGAATTAAATAAGAGAGACGGACACCGTCATCAAATTCAAGGACTCTTTCTTCCACCACACGATACGCAATCATAACATAATCGAACACGAATCACACGAATGCATCAGGCAAGCATTTAATGATTAAGTATAGTACTGCATGGCGCATGTAGGTATGCATTTGTGCATGCGCGCGGGTGTTTTTGTGTTTGAGCTAATACTACCTTGATCAAAAGTTTCCCGGAATTTATTCAGAAAATTAAAAATACAAGTTTATTCATCTAAATCTATATTGTCCCCTTCAAAGTAATCCCCATCGACTGCAACACACTTATGCCAGCGCTTGATCCAATCCTCGAAACATTTTTTATATTCGGTTTTCGGTATGTCCATCAGTGCTTCCTGCGATTTTTCCATTACTTCCTCTCGGCTGCTAAAACGCGTTCCCCGTAATGGTTTTTTAACTCGATTGAACAGAAAGAAGTCACAGGGAGCCAAATCAGGTGAATTCGGTGGCTGTTGGATGGTATTTGTTGCATTTTTCGTCAAAAAATTACGAATAATGATAGCACTGTGCGACGGTGCGTTATCATGGTGCAAAATCCACGAGTTTTCTGCCCACATTTCTGGTCTCTTTCGGCGAATTGCTTCACGCAAACGTCTCATAACGCCCAAATAATACTCTTTGTTTACTGTCTGGCCTTCTGGCAAAAATTCATGATGCACTACACCGTTGTAATCCATGAAAACCGTCAGCATTGCCTTCTTTTTTGACTGAAAACGACGTGGTTTTTTTGGTCTCGGCTCATTTGGTGAACGCCATTCACTTGCCTGATGTCTGGATTGCGTGTCGTACTCATAAACCCACGTCTCGTCTCCAGTAATGATCCTTTTGATGAATGTGGGATCGGATTCAGCCTCGCAAATCATGTCTTTTGCGACGTCAACACGGTCTCTTTTTTGCATGAAATTGAGGTCTTTTGGCACCAACTTTGCTGCTACACGACGGAAACCCAAATCATTAACCACAATGTCTTGGGCGGATCCATAGGCAATGTTCAAGTCCTCCGCTATTTCTCTGATGGTTAATTTGCGGTTATTGACCAAAATTTCTTTTACTTTATCAATTTTTTCACCGACTTTCGATGTCGATGGTCTGCCACTGCGTTCATCATCTTCGATTGACTCACGACCACTTCTGAACCGCTCGTGCCACTGGTAAACGACCGTTTTTTTTAGAGAATCGTTGCCGAAACACTTTTCCAACATTTCCAACGTCCGTGCGCCACTAAATCCGTTTTTTACGCAAAATTTAATACAAGTTCGTTGTTTCAAATTTAAATCCATTTCTGCAATTGTAAAAAATCGCCAACACACACAGAGATAGATGTACTCTAGGCTACGTAACTTTTGCAAATGTCAAGTTATGACACTAAGATTTAAAGGGAATATCAACAACAGATGTACCAATTTAACAAAAAAACAGAACTCAAATCGGAACGATGGGAGCGGCACACGGTGGTTATTCCGGGAACTTTTTGATCAAGGTAGTATATATTGAAATGCATGGATGAAAAAAATAGTTGTGCATTTCCGGCTATTATTCTAGCATTCCTCGCCACATGCTATGGCGGTGGCATGTTAACAATGCCGCCAATGACACGGCAGTGAGTCGGGACACCCATGAGTCACGCTTACCGTTCAGATCATCATCAAGGTCCACCGAGCTGCTGGATAAATGCGCCGTGGACAGCTTCTGATGAACTTTGGCGAACTCCTCGACGGATCTGGAAGTGGAAGAAGACCCATTGCTCCCGGTCCTCGTAGCGTACACAGACCTCACGGACCCGTTGATAGCCTCTTCCGTCTTGATCGAGCCGATCGTCAGTCTTCCGCTTAGTGCTGGCGAAGGCTTGCCGTCGGATGTCCCAGGTGACGCGGAAGTTTTCACTTCTTCGCGGACCTGATATATATCCTCGTAGTCGTGGTCGTGTTTTGAGTTTCGACGGATGTCATTTGGACTCTCAACTAGGTGAGCGACTCCATTAGTAGTGTGCACCTCCGCCTTCACTGTTGGATAAGAGAATGGAGAAAAATTAGCATAACAAATCACTAATCGATCTTGGATTTGGATACACCGAGACAACGTAAACGACGCATGACCCGTCAAGCGACAAGGGTTGAACGATTGGTGCGCGTTCAGCAAAATTTCCATGGTAAATGTGGGCGCCAGTCACGATGCCATAGGGCGAACATAAATTACTACGGGAATTAACAACTATTTCAAATAAAAGCAAACATGTTAGGAACGTGTTTTCTTGATTTTAATATTAAATTCAATTGTGAGATCAACCAAAAATTTAGAAAACCATGTGCACATTGGGAATACACTAAACGGATGAACTTTAAAACATACAGATTTCAGATATTATAAGATAGTTAACATTGAAAACAACAGTTTTTAAAATTTAGCACATTTATCTACTCAAACGCATGAATACACATGTGCATGCGCTAGTGTATGTGTGTGTGTGTGTCTGTGTGTGTGTGTGTCTGTGTGTGTGTGTGTCTGTGTGTGTATGTTTATATATATATATATATATATATATATATATATATATATATATATATATATATATGTGCTTTCGTAGACGTAACACGGAAGTGCCGAATAGTACATTACACAGTAACAAACAATATAGAAACACAAAATTCTACTCCGTCTTCATCGGAAGATAGAGAAGTAATCATATATATATATATATATATATATATATATATATATATATACGCAAAGAAAGGACACTCACATATGTTGTTTTGACGTTTCGACGGCTCGGCCATCGTCTTCAGAATCAGTGATTTTATATATTTGTGCATCGCAGATGAGCGTTCCATTTCGAAGATATTTATATACTATATATTTAAACGATAAACATAGCAATCAACCCGAAGGTCAATTTGGTAGGTGAAGGTTGAGTTCACCCCGTACTAAGCCCGACGGCAAGTGAAATATATATGTATACATATATTTATATATATATATATGTATATATGTATGTATGTATATATATATATATATATATATATATATATATATATATATATATATATATATATATATATATATATATATATATATATATATATACAGGGTTCGTCCGGAAAATAAGTGTACTGACTCCTGGGCTGGGCGCGCCGCTCCAGGCGCGCCCAGCACCGCTCTGACGGGCTGCGATTGGAGGGGGGTATGTTGGCAAGCGACGCTGAAAAAGGCAGTCGGCTCTGAGCTGTGGTGTAGTGAGGAGCTCTGTTAACGCGAACCTCCACGCTTCGACCCACGTCACGGAACGCGATGCCGAAGTTTTTGGAGCAGCGTTATTCTATCAAATTTGCGGTAAAGCTTGGGAAATCGTCTACTGAAACTGTCGGTATGATTAACCAGGCTTACGGGGAGTCAGCCATGTCCAGAAACATGATCTTTCGGTGGCACAAGATGTTCGTGGAGGGCAGAGAAGAGGTCGACGACGAGTCTTCGAGAGGTTCCCGATGATGCCTTCGCGGAGGCGTTCCAGGAATGGGAACGCCGCTGGAACAAGTGTATCGACTCACAAGGGTCCTATTTTGAGGAATATTAGCTTAAGATATGTAAAAGTGTAATAAATTTTTTTCCTGAGCTCAGTACACTTATTTTCCGGACGAACCCTGCATATATATATATATATATATATATATATATATATATATATATATATATATATATATATATATATATATATATATATGTATATATATATATATGTATATATATATTTATATATATATCTATATATATATATATATCTATATGAACATAACATTTATACATGTATTTTAATAGTGTGTGTGAGTTTTGGATACGAAATTACTCCTCAGGTAGGAATTTACATTTAAGGACCATCAGAGACCAAATTTAATAGAGGATTAACTATGATTAAAAAAACAGTTGAAAAAAATGTAACAGCGTCCAATACCAAGGTCCAATTTAATGTCTCGGTCTTCGGGTTGTCGAATATTTGTAACATTTGACAAAAAATCGAAGTTCAGCCTGTCTCAAAATTCATGGTAGTTTAACTATCAGTCAGCAAACTGATAAGTAAAAAACTTTCAATGTCGACAGATCGGCTAAGAAATTGGCGAAATATGAAAGGAAAAATAATTGCTTGGAAACGCTTTACTACACCAGGTACAACACTGTCTTTCGATTTACATCGCCTTCAGCTTGTCAGCCTTTTCCGCATGAATACACACACGAGCTTCTGTCATTAGCTGTACAATAATTCCATGATTGCCGTAGCAAAAATTCCAGATGAAAACTAATCCTCGGAGATGAGTCAACTGCTAGCCAAAGTCGCCTTTTGATGGTCAATTTATTATCTTAGAGCGCCATTGCTCGTAAAGTTGTAGTTTTGCTCTTAAAGTAGTATTATTTAGTTGCCTCTACTAGGTCTGATGGCTTAGTTAGATACCTCAGCCGCAATTGATAATTTAGAGAATTAAATGTGAGAGCGACTTTATTCGTTTTCAATGCATCACAAAACTTAAGATGTATGTCCAAGAGGTAATGAAATCTTAATGTTATTGAATAGACTGAACAAAACAAATCCAAAGTTATCACTTACGGGCAGCATCTTGTTAATGACATAGCTGAGTCTTTTTGGTTTCGTGTTTCCCGAATTTCCCAGTTGCTGGTTTATGGGTCGTGTTGTACATATCTCACAGTATGTGTAAATAATTGGAGAGAGACATAAATATTTCAAATTTGCTTAAGAAAAGTAACACACACCACAAATCACGATAGAATAGCACAGCAGGTATGACGCACGGTACGAATCCTCCTTGTTCCCACGCTAAGGAAACAGGTTTCCGTGAAAGAGCGTCGTCCTCGTTTTTGCGACCGAACATTCTCACCACTCATTTTTTGGAAAATATTGAACAGTGAAAATGATGAACCACGTTTTATTATATTAGCGATGTATGCCATTGCATCTAGGTTGTGGCATTATGAATACAACATGGAGATGAACTGATTTTCTTTTGCGATTCGGGGCTGAAATCGTACTCGATACCGTCTCATACCGTGTGAAGACGTAACACCTCGCATACGGAGGCCTATATTGACTCAGACAATATACTTAGGGGCCATGAGGATTTGAATGAAGAACCAGAAAGATATAATCATTCCACAGTCACATACTGTAGCTACGGTAGCATAAGCCTGTCGAAGGAAAACAAACATTCACGTATCCAACATAACTTAGGTTCATTTCGGAAAAAATTGAACACATGAGAATTTATTTGAATGATGGAGACCACTTTGGATCAAAAACAACTTGAAATGGCCCATGCACTGCTGTGATTCAATTTGTTCAGTTTTATGGAGTCCTAAGCACGTCCTTAGAATATCCTTCAGAATTGTCGCTGCGGTCTCTCAAGTTGAGCTCAACCTCACTTTCTCATTGCACTCACGTACTGGCACAGAAGACAATACTCTGAGAGGAATTCCGTAAAGATAAGCCTCCCTTTGAAGACTTGCTTCCGACGGAAAGCTACTTCGAGCTGTTGGGCCCATCTTGTAAAAATAACACACAACTCACGTCTCCGAGATCAACATTTTCTTCCTCACCTTCATTGTCATCGAACGGAGTCTTGCTCTTCGAACAGCAGAAAGATCTCCACATCTCTATCGAATGGAATCCATTAAAGAAAAGTTATAATCGGCCGGAATCAACACATTGGCAACGATGCACTCTTTCCGATGCTCTGAAGATCGCTGTCACATCCGACGAGCCTCAGATAGGGTATCCTCAAGGCATCAGTCTCTCATAACAGACGAATGTGCCTCTAGTTCAACACGATCCGACTAAATGAATCAGATGCTTCGGCCCGCGAGCGCTTATCTGTGTCCTGTTCTCCACGTCCACGAAGGTCGGATCACAATCAATCCAGGTAGCAGGAATATGGAAGATAAATGTGTTCAAGCGATGCTCGCGGATATGCGTGTTATCAGTCAGAATTCGATCGACATGTATTGAGAATTCCCCTTCCTCCCCCGACGTCACACCCGCGCACTAAGCACAAAGGTGTTTGATAGCTAATCGCTCCTTATTGTTGTCGCGGTTGTATCCATGGAAATGGCTCACAGGCTACCCACTATCTACTGGCTGTGGAAAGGGATTTGAGTAATGGAGCTTAGAAAAATCGTGATTGGAGGAGATGCATGATTTTTCCATCGAAGCTAAGAAATTGTTTGGCTTTCTGAACTGGGATATGTTAATGTCGACAGGTGAGTCTGGTGGAATGCATTAAAGATTATTCAATCGTCGTTATTTAATTGAAGAGTATCATGGTTGACGCTTGTTTTCATACTAGAACATGCTCAAAAACTTAAGGAGATACCGCGATATTCACCTTAAACGGTGTCATTCACTGAAGTGCACCAAAAAGTTGAAATTTCACAGAGTAAATATTATTTGTGTTGACTAAAATTTAAACCCTGGTCTCTCGATTGCTGGCCGATAAGGAATTTGGACTGAGATTTATGCATTCCTAAAACATGCTGATCTTCTCCCAGCGAGTGGAATGAAATTGTATTGCATGGTCATCAGAATATATCTACTCGTGAACAGTATAATTTATAACTTGATACTTATTTGATAATAATTACCAAGCAAGGATTTTAACTTTGTGACCTTTGATTTTCGACATTAATTACCGTAGCCTTTGGTTACACACATACTCTATTATTCTCTCAGTGAAATGAAGTTCACCAGTAAAATTCAATAATGAGTGCTGAAAAACAATTGATATCGCATTCAAACGTTTCTTATGCAAAAACAGATCTTTCAGTAAGCAATAACTTATCAAGTTCTTTATAAAATGCTCGAAATGACGATAAGAATATTTGTTTGATTGTGCTCATCAAAGATATTACTCTTTCTTCATCAAGAGAAATTAGACATGCATGATATTAAATTAATTATTCACTTCACAGCGTAATGGGCCAATTTGCCAACGGTGGGAATTAATTTTACGTTTCTACACAGAGCTTCTAAAATGCATAGACTGCGTTTAGTATAGGCTGAAAATATTTGACGCTACCCTAAAGTTGCCAAACTTGGATGCAGCAAGAAAGTCAGAAACGTTCAGTTCCTGGATAAACCAGGGTGGAAGGTCTCTCTGATAGCAAAGAGTCCGAAGTAGGAAGTCAAAAGTTACACGCCGAAGTCTTCCTCTCACAGCGAAATGATTGTTCAGATTTGAAAATTAGACCACGTGTAAAAATTAAAAATGAATCCCTATACTGACAATTTTATATAATTGATTTTCCTTCCCAAACTGAATGATGCACACTCTACACTTTCCCTCCGTTTGCTTCAAGCAGAATGAACGTCTTCCATGAAGTCAAACCCGAAATTAATTAGAAATTGTCAATTTTCCACAAAATAAAATTTAATGCGACCGGTTTCAATGTAGCTACATCATTATCAGGTGTGGTTACATTGTAACCGGTCGTGTTAAATTTTATTTCGTGGAAAATTGCCAATTTTTAATTAATCATGATATTCCACCAAATCACCCCTGAAACGTCTCTTTCTATTTGACCCGAAAGTGTATAAACATAGCCTTACCTTATTTTTCAATGAAAAACTACGCTAAACAAGACTAAAATCTGTCATTTAACAAACCTTTTCATTTTCCTTGTTTTAGATTTCATTGTCTAATAACAAATGTTATAAATTCCTTCATTTATTTAATTTATGCCTGAGATTTCAACTGCCACAAGCTACTTGAATTCTTGGCGCATGCACTATTAATAAACTAATTATTATCATCTCAAAGTCTCTTAAGGGTGACAAATTTCCTGCCCCCTGTGCAAATGATACTATGAAATATGATAGCATTCAAGGTATTGTTTTATTATTTCAATTCATTTGCATGAATGTTATCACGACAGAAAAAAGAATATTGTGCCAATATTATCGAAAGCTCCATCATTCACGGAGATCGAAATTAAACCAAGGATTACATGTATCACCTCACCAAACACTATGTGAAAGAACGGCTGCTTCAATTTTAATTCCTCATCCAGTATCATCCAAGAGTAATATTATTACAGCGGTCTTATTTCATCAAAGATTACACATAGATAGATGCCCTCAAAATCGCATTTCCTTTTGCGTAAAATGTAAAAAAAACAAAATAAATCGTAAACGGATGGAAGGACACCTTGTTGGACGTTATTCAAAAGCATGACACTTACAATTAGGTTGCTTTAAGCGCTAACTAGTAAACGTTCACCAAAGCCGCGAGAACAAAACTAAAAATAATTGCAAGTACTACCAAATTAGACCATTTTTATGATTTGTTCTTTAGGAATTGTTAAAATACTTCATCAGAAAAGTGTTGACAAGGTTCTATGTAACACTGATTCTCCCTCTAGAATGCGAGAGTTTGTTGCGGTGGTATACATCCATATTCTCTTTTGTTTTCTTCAGAAATTCCCGCTTGCCTAACATTTTCCCTTCTAAAACAGTAAAATTCAACACCCATTACGCTTCCTCCTCCACCATCCTCATTTTCTCAGTTTCATAATTCCATCACTAATACTATCACAACACTGATAATATCACATCGCTAACAACATCACCATCTTCCCGCATCGAGTGCACTCTTTTACCTCTCTTCTCAGTTAACTTCCGCTTTAATACGCAACGGCATCACCGGACTCTGATCAACCTGTAAGTCCATTTCCTTTACTCAAACGAAAGTTTGTGAATGAAAAAGCAGACATCTATGCCACATTTTTTCTCCACGTCTCTCTAACGACTGCCAGCCATCAACTTGTTCCATTTATCGAGGGATCCAGGTTTGAAAATCGGTCAAGGCGAATAATTTTACTTTACACTTGGAAAATGTTGAATCAATTGGTTCCTTATTTGATTTCGCTTCCGAGAGTAAAGTCAATCTTCTAATAACTTTATTGTACGGTTTTTGCAATGCCAATTCTATTTGATTAGCTCAATGACACAGATAAATTTGAAATTATCTATAATGGAACCAGATATTATTTATCTATGAATAATAGGGTTCCAAGTCAGAAAAATATCTAAATAACCAATTAAAAACATTGTGGTCCACTATATTTTTATATTAAGTTGAAATGAATTAGGATTCGATCTTTTTCCCAGCATAATGTACCAAACGATAAGTTCAACAGCTTTTTCTCTAAATGTAAAGTTAATTCACATGATAGGTTAGGAATTAAGTATCATGCATAATGAATATTTATATCATCATACACATAAGAATCTTCGAAACAATTCAATTTAAACAAATTAAAATACAAGTATGTATAAAATATCGTTCCCAATTGTTTCCTGACGTGCGCGTGAAGTGTTGAATTCAGACCTTCGGCTAAGTGTGCACATGATTGCAGATCGTATTGGCATCGATAAGACGACAGTGCACACCATTATCACTGAAAATTTTACAATGTGAAAAATCTGCGCCAAACTCGTCCCGAGGTTCTTGACGGACGACCAAAAGCAGAGTCGAGAGTCTGCTCGGGAACACCTTCTGCAACGGCATCGCGACGATTCCTCAACCCCATTACAGTCCCGAATTGGCACCAGAAGACTATTTCCTATTCCCAAAAGTAAAATCCTCCCTCAAAGGACACTATCATGGAACCCTAAGTGGCGTCAAAGAAGCTTGCACGCGTACCCTTGAGGACCTTCTGGAATCCGCCAACCAGGGAGTCTTCGAGCCGTGAAAAAGCCGCTGGTAAAAGTGTGTCGACGTTCAAGGGCTGTACTTTGAAGACTTTTGAGACAATGTAGTAACATCTGCAAGACATCTATATTGCCAAAACTCCTCCCGATACATTTTATGCAAGCCATGCAGTAAAAAAATCCGTAACCGGCTGCAATATAACAGAGTGAGAAGATGAACACTTGCTCGATATTAAGAAGGAAAATAATTTCAAATAATAATCTTTAGAATATACAAAGAATTATCGACTACCGTCACATTGAGGTCCATTTATGAATAAAGATAATCACAAATATTGAATAAAGATAAGAATAAATCACTCAAGTGACATGGCGTGAGTCATACATGGAGCCAAATATTCCCAAGAGGTGGGAGGAAAGACAGAACTTGGTAGAAAATATAACAGGATTATTGATACTTATAATAGCCATTATAATAGCCATTATACTTCAAATAATTTTGACCTCTGCCAGTATGACGGTAATGTTTTTAACCATTTATCGAAGAAACATTGGAAACATTGACTACTGTCTAATTTCTTGATTTCAATTCCACAAGTTGTATGGTTTTATTTTCGGCCTTATGAATTTCACGGTTTTTAAATGAGGACCAATTTGGATTTCGAAGAAGTAGAGGAACAAGAGAATCTATTTTCGCTCCCAGACTTAGCATAGAGCAAGGAATTAATCAAGATCAACCGACCTGTATTGTATTCATGAATGTGGAGAAGTCTTTGACAATGTGGACTAGAAGAAGATGCTTCGTTTCCTAAAAGAAATGCGAGTGACCTAAAACGACAGGACAATGATAATCATTCTATAAATAGAACAGACGACATCGATTAGATGTGAAGAAAGCAGAGAAGAAGCCAAAAATAAAGGGAAGAGCAAGGCAGGGTAGTTAATTATCGCCCTTGATATTTAATGTGCAAATTGAGGAGGCAATGAACGAGATCATGGGAAAGATAAAAGCCACATGCGAGTGAACCGAGAAAAGATACGGAAGCACGCTGCGATTTGCGGACGCCATAACTACCTTGGGGGAGAAAAAAGTGGACCTGACAAGAAACCAGATGGTAAGATGAATGGGATGAATAAGTATAATCTTAAGATGCACAAGAATTAAATGAAGGTGATAATTTATAGTTGAAGTAGTGAAGATAATTTAGAAATAAGACTATGTAAACAAACTTTGGTACAAGAGGAAGATTTCTGCTATTTTGGCAGCAAGTTTTCTAGCAATTGAAGAAGCGAGTATAAGGATAGAAAGTAGGAATGGCAAAGAAGGCTCACCTTCAGAAGACGCAACTACTGACGTTATATAGCCCCAGTTTTATATAAGAAAGTGATTAATTACATATATTGAGTTTACTCTTGTACAGCTGTAATTCATGGATGATTGAGAGAGCATAGAAAAGTTTGGATGTATCTGAAATGTAATGAATAATGACGATGTCTTGAGAATATTGGTATTAGATTGATTGGAAGAGTAAAATATGGTGAAGTATTTCGATGAGAGGGTGAAGAGAGAACTTTTTAGTGGACACACAAGAAGAAGAAGAAGGAGCATAATAGGATGCATTATGAGATACGATAATTCATCTACTCAAATATACCCATAGTTTCCTAGACAAGTTAGGAGTGATAACAACAATAAATGGGTGTGGAAAAAATCAGAGGAAGACATTGGGTAATAAATGAGAAGCTAGCGATGTACCTTAAAGGAGGTATGACGGAGTAATGAATACGGTAAGATGGCATAAGTGGCGAACAGGACAGTTTGGAGAGCTGCAACAAAGTAAGTTTCGGATTGAAAACATGGTATGATGACAAATTTTCCTATTATTTATCAAGCGTAGAGCATTCTTGTAGCATGACTTTAATCTTGATGAACCACATGACGTTTAGAGTGCAATATGAACTAGTTGTGGTATATATTGCAGAAATACGTGTATCACACACATATGTGTAGAGCCCTTTAATATTCCCGCTGAAAGATTTCAAGAAATTTCACGCATGAAAATGGCGTTATCAATGCCTATTAGTTCTGCCATAAGAATCCATGGCTTTACATCACCAAAAAATAATTATTTTATAAAATCATAAAAACGCGAAGATATATAAAATTTATCTGCTGACCGTTTGCACTTAAATAATGATGATGCATTTATTTTCCTCACCAAGTTAAAATTTACTAGATACTTCTTAAGGAACAGGTTTTTGCTGAACTAAGCATAGTACCTCACTAGAATACCGTTGGTTAATTAGTTGACGGTGGTATTTATCAAACAGTTTACTGATATACGTACATAGGAATCCTATAAATTGATGATCAACATATCTTGCCCATGAAAATGCTACAAAGTAGGCTACAGGCCCACTGATTTCATTAGGCTCATTTTATCTGTAGTAACATTTAAGGTGCGTCGTCGATAAAC
Source organism: Hetaerina americana (assembly GCF_022747635.1). Taxonomy (NCBI): domain Eukaryota; kingdom Metazoa; phylum Arthropoda; class Insecta; order Odonata; family Calopterygidae; genus Hetaerina; species Hetaerina americana. Next base: position 10,505,470 of record NW_027286403.1, read on the forward strand.
TAAGATATTAAGTGCTCCCGAAAATATATTTGGCTTTATTTTTATTAACATTACAAGGATACTATCACAGGTACTATTTGAGGAGAAAATTAATCGTGGCTATGGTTAACTAATGCTTGAGTTCAACGCGCATCCGCGAAAAGAAATGAACCTTTCGAGGTTTTCTTTAAATTAACAAAATTGCATCAATTATTTCAATAAAATAATACAAAAAACCCAGTTATTATTGCATTTTATTTAACTCAGGGTATTAAAGATTTTTGGCTCAAAATTTACCCAACTTGGGTACCCAAGGAGTTAATATTATATAAAATGCTGATCAATTTATCGATATTTTAAAATTGCACTTCTTAATTAATGTTGACGAGTACAAAGGAATTTGCATAATGATAGAAATAATTAGAGAAACTCATGAAAGTCTGCAGGTAGCTTACCCGGGCGAGACTATAATTGCTATGGTTCTGGGGATTGATTTACAAGGGATGTTATCACAGACGTAAACACATTTGCATGTGCGTTTTTCAGAGGGCACTTGAAGATCCTAAGAAGAACGGGGTAGTCAAGGAGAGAAAGTTAAGATTATCTCGAGATCTGAAAAGCCATGCTTATAGTGGCTGTGCATCCTAAAAAAACACGGACGCATAAATTATGGAGAAAGGAGAGAGCAATCTAATTACCGTGTTGCTAGCTCAGCCAAGCATATAAATAAATAGCCAACTGAGAGAGGCTCTTATAAAATCTATATCTAAATTGAGTGCTTGGGTATAATTAAGATACCTTATACTCAGGCTAGTTCAAAGAAGCCATGGAACAATTAGACAATGACACTCATACATTTTAGCTACGTAGAGGTTCCCTTTTCTAATGGGCGCCGTTCTCTCCTCCAAGGTTTAAAATGATGCTAGTTTTAGTTTCGCTCAGAAAAGCAATGTTAGATGTCCAATAGCCTTGAAACCAACAGCACACAATAGCAGTGGTAAGATTAAATAAGGGCGTTGCCACTGGCCATACATTTATCATCTCTGGCGATTCCCTGCTTAATCTTACTCCCCTTCGGCTATTCGCCGAGATTCAGATACACAGATATTAAAACTTTCCGGCAAAAGCATGAAGTTTAAGGAATGAAGTTAAATGGCATTTATGGATCTGCTTGGAGCGAAAGAATTTTCGAAACCGGAAAAAGTAATCGCATATGCATACACTTACACGAATAACTCGGAGGTTGGTTTCACTAGGGGAGGACGGAGCTGAACACGCACAAGCCAATAAAACGAGTTAGATTCACGATATTAGGGGCCCAGATACTTTTGAAGGTAATCTTTATGGAACTCCTTAGGTGACGCCGCTTGGATTTCAGTTGGGAGTGCATAGCTTAGCAGTCACAATCTTGCGGTCAATAGTCGAACAATCCGCAGACCACGTCACCGCGTTGCCCGTTAAAAAAATTTGATAAGAGTCACTGTTTCACAACTAAATACGAGATGACATTTATTTTAGAAGATGGAGTTTGTACCCGAACATCCTCAGATACGAATATTCTATATCTGTACACTAGAAACTTCATAAAATCTATTTTAGTAGAGGAGTATGAAATGGTTTAATAGAAGGCAATTGGAAACAGAAATTCCGTAGCCATAAGCCTAATGGGAATACATAGTCGGAGGGTTCAAAAGATATATTTGGAATGCGACCTAAAACTACTACGTGGAAATCAATGCCAATTAAATGTAAACTTGCACAGAAGAATTAGCAACGCTGAGCAATGCTGTTAAGGCATATTTATGGATATTTAGACAATTGCTAGCTTCCATGCAATGTCCTACACGCCTATGGCATAGATCTAGCGTTCAATTATTTTCTACCGTAATCATACCAAATTCCAATCTGAGCATTATGCCTTTAATATTATAAGTAACCTCTTTTCTTTCCTCCTTCAATTCAATAAAATTTCTTTTCACGGCCATCCGCTAGAGAGAAGCAGTGAAGAGCCTAGAAATGAATGAAACTCGTCGACTCCCGAGCAATGCGGTGACGTACGTATGTTCGAAACCAAAGGCACTCCATTGAGAGGGTTGCGATTACCTTTGGCACCGTCCAAAATCGTTCTTCATCTAGACCCTAATGGCATTCATTTATTGCAGGAAGATTTTCTGAGGCACATATTCACTCGAACAACCACCCAATTCGGAGATTATTGAGATTCCAAGCCAAATCAGGAGATAAGGGAATACAGATGAAAAAGAAAAAAGCCTGACTCGCGAGATAATATATTAGAATATTCTCACGAGTCACGATCACAAAAAGTGAACACAAAGAGCGCAAAACCTTCAGTGAAAAGACGTCATCTAGCATAGGTCTCCGGTATCCGAACATTCCCGGCCAGCTCAGTGACGGCTCTCAGGATATGAAGTAAATGTCTTTAAAGTTGTCTTTCACGGATTTCATCAATCTACTGCATTTACGATTCGCTCACCCGATAAGACTCATCGCGTACATAACATTGGTCCTTGGCGTGTCCTGCTCGTGAAATGAACAAAGAAGTACCTGATGCTTCATTAAAGAATATACCACCAGCAGCGTGAATTTCGAGGATTCGTTAAGCTGTTTGGTGCATGTGGAGTGAAAGAACACTTGCGAAAGGATAGATGGTAAATGAAAAAAAACTATTCAAATTGAACTTAGAACGAGTTGAATGATGTAATAAACTTCTAAGTGATACGTTGTTTCCAACACATTATAGGGTAATCAATTACAAAAAAAATATTTATTTCAATGCTTTCAAAGAGATGATATCGATGGCATTTTGAACAGAATGTAGGATCGCCATTGCACATTTATTTTATCCAATAAGCGCTAAGGAATGCACCAAACCACTTAGTTATACTCATTTTCATTCCTCGTCGTATTTATGTAAAGGAACACGATTCCATGAGAAGTAGTCACCATAACACGGTCGAAAATGTTAGCTGGACAAAATGCATTTCATTGATTTCATTACTTAATTTAATTGAAGTAGTTACTTTCTTCGCCAAAATGTAAATCTTTCGACAGACCACGAAACAAAGTGCAATTCCATAGTAACGCAGATAAATTCAACAAATAACGAGGGTACCTATCATTGAGACAAATAAATAAAATTGACCTTACCAATATTTTGTTCATGCATAATTTGGATCCCCAAATCAAAATCATTAATTTAACATCATTTTATGTGAATGTGTACGTTGATATATAAAATATATGTATACGTATCTATGTATATACATGTATATGTGTGTAATTATATGTATATATGCATATATATACATATATATGTATATATATATAAATATATACATATAATGTGTATATTACAAAGCCTAGTCTTTCCAATAATCGTTTGACTGCTGGGAAAGCTGGGCTTTTGTTCAGGGTCACAGCCGTAGACCCGTCTCCCATAGATCCGTAGGTCCTATGGCTCATATCCAATTATGACTGTTTTTAGAAAACCTGGGACATTGTTGCGGCCTGAAGAAAGTACCCTGAAGCTGCAGCACGGAATTCTGGACGTTGACAAGATTTAAGTGAGTGCGACGAGGCAGCTGATTCCAAAAAAGGATTTCGCCAATTGCTTTGAAAAGTGGAAGAGACGTTAGGATAAGTGTGTGAGATCCCAAGGGTAGTACTTAGAAGGGGACAAAACCTTATTGCTATAGATAAGCTATTTTTCTCAAATTATTGGCTGGAATTCCGGAGAAAATATTACTCAAGATGTTCGAGATCTCACTGGACCACTTTTTTTGAATTCTTTTAAAATAATTGCGCATTTGATTGATGGTATGATTGTTCGGCGTTTCGGCATGTTCCCCTGTAAAGATTTTCCACTAGCCCTAAAAGTCAATTACGAATTTTTACGGAAACGATAAACATGTTACCCACTTGTTGGTGAGTATTATTATCTCTAGGTATTGGAGATGGATTTCATCAATTTTTAACCAAACCAGATCAAAGTATGATTTCTTTAAAAACGACCTTCATGAAAATACTCATGTAGTATGACACAAAAACAATTTTATTATATATTGAGTCCATCGCTTCGGCCTAGTTTTGGCCTCATCGAGATTGATATCAGACGAGCCGGGAGGGTTAATTGATTAAATAGGTCTTTCTCCCTCCAGTCTCCCCTCCCACGCCCTTTCTCAGCCCCCTTTCCCGCCCCCTCCAACCTCCAGAGACGGTTTGCTCAGGGGAGCGAGACGCTTAGCTCTGATTCGTACACCTGGCTGGCCAAGTCATTCCAATCTTCGCCGTGGCAACGTTCCCCGAACTTCTTAGAACGACATAGGGTGAGGCTCCCCAGTCTTCCTTCAGCTGCGGCTGCCTGTTCGTTTTCTTTTGCCTCTGTGAGGCAGTAAGGCGACGAAGCAAGCCATTCTCTTCCGCGGGTGAAGGCAGAGCAGGTATGAGGAAAGAAAAGGTACTCGCCTGAGTATCTTTTCTTTCCTTGAATCCTGACGGGTGGCCACCTTAGAGCACATCTCAATTACTCCCATGGGTAACTAAATTCTAAAAATTATTATTGAAAATTTCAAGCATCTGTAGAAAACGTGTGAGATATTTATTTTCCTTGCGCTAATATGATCAATTATGAATCAAACAGTGCGTAAATCTGTTGCTATTCAGCCCCATGATGTTGCTTGCGTGTTTTCTGAGAAATACCCACCAAGCCGCTGTAAGGAAGTGTGGCGGAACACAGGGTGCGTTCCGAAATTAATGCAATTAAATTTTCCGTGCCACTCTTATTGGTCGGAATGGGATCCAACCGCTTGGAGTAGGTGGGGGAAACTCTATGATTTACCACAAAACCGGTCTCAGTGCTCTCCAAGTTGTGAAAGCAGCAGGACGTCAGTTGTTGTAAACCTCTGAGCGCCGAACGTGTCACGAAAAAATGGAATCGATGAACCCGCAACGTTACGCGATTAATAAGTTTTGTACCAAACTGAAAAAAACTCTTGAGGAGACCAACAAAATGAATTGTGAGGCTTACGGGGACTGCTCTGTCCTACTCAAAAGTTTCGAGGAGGTTAATGGCCTTAAGGAAGGCCAGGAAGAGGTTCAAGTCGAACAACGCTATAAGGGACCGTCAATAATTTAAATAATTTCGGCCGCGAATATTTCAAGTGAACTTTTGCAACGTATTGAAAATGAACCTGATTATTTGGAAACGCCCTCACTGCTGCTGAAACCTGGGTCTTTTTTTAATTTGACCCAGAAATAAAATGCCAAAGCTCTGACCGCCGACATGCCTAAAATGCCCACCGACCAGTCCCCCAACCTCAAAAAGGTAACAATGAGCAAATCAAAAGTGGAAACAATGCTCATTGTCTTTTTCGACAGTAAGGGAGTGGTTCATAAGGAGTTTATTCCTCAAGGAAAGACAGTTAACGCTGCCTACATCGTGGATGTTCTGGAAAGATTCCAAAAAAGGGTAATCAGGACGAGTAAAGACATCTCCGCTACCTGGCAACTCCACCACGACAACGCGCCTTGCCACGAAGCACTATGAGTCCGCGAGTTCCTGGCCAAACAACAGGTGCTAACGTTGCCCTACCCCCCCTATAGTCCTGATGTCGCCCCAACTTCTTTTTGTTCCCTCGGATTAAGGCAGCCCTGAAAGGAACTCGTTTTCCGTTCATAGAAGAGATCCAATCAGCCGTGACGAAGACCTTGCGCGACCCTGATTGTCGATGGAAAAATAGGTCGAGTCCCAAGGATAATACTTTGATGACTTTTAAGTGTTTGTACAAATTTGTTCAATAAATTTCTTAAAAATAAAAGCATTACTTTCGGAACACACCCTGAACATATAGTTATGCACGCAAAGCTATTAGTTTATTAATGTATGGGATAAGAATAATTTCATATACTTAACACTGACATACACACATAGATGCCTACATGTATCATGCAATAATTGACAAAATTATTAACTGTTTCCTTTAAAAGTTCGGTTGCAAGGGTCTGTTTCTGTTATGATTATATATCGTGTAAGGGAAGAACGAGTACTTGAATCTGTCTGGGATGAATTTTATTTATATTATTTTATCATAGGAGTCAAATCAACCAATGTAATTTGGCACAATGCTAATATTCCCAATGTCTCAGGAATACTCGTGTGTCATGTACCTTTCTATTAGCCTTAATTTTACCTACATTCTTCGTGAATCAAGAGTATCCCAACCTAGTTCCACAATATACCCTCACGCTCTTCTTGTTCCATTTTTTTTAACAAACCTGGCGTGTTTTCTTTGAAATACCTGGGAGAAAACTTGATTCCAAGTCCTGAAATAAAGTTTTCTCCCATGTAATTCCGAATACTTGCAATTTATATCAAATGTAAACTATAGCGAAGTAATATATCTCTTTTACCTTTCGTTTCAATCTACCTTAAGAAACTTAGCATAGTAAAGCTGACCAGCATATTCTCCTGCTGTGTGTCCCCCACGCATGCAGATGATGAAGTAAAACATGCCATATAGTCAAATGCGAGGTCAAATCTGTAAATCCACTGAACAAAGTGGAAATATATTTATGCTTATCAGTTATCGCGAAAATCTATCACGTACGATGGATGCATGCATGCCCCTCTCTCGCACAGTCTCGGAATATCCTACAACTTAAAAAAAACAGGTTAATAATGAACATGGAATGACCACCACATCAATATTATAGCTATAATTAAAATTCCCATATCTGTTTATGATTATTTGATTTTGGATATCGATCGTGAGAATGTGACAATTGGTGCAACTGCACTCTCTCCCCACGTTCACACCAAGGACAGAACAATACAGTAACTCAAAATTCTCTCAATCGCGATATTACTTGAGATTACTCGAAATATAACACACATTTATTGGTAAATAATAAAAAAAAAAACTTAATGTTTGATATAGCGTTTTTGGTGTTGAACCAGCCACGCAATCATGTGGTGCGTTTCAAAATATCATTCAAAAGTAGGAAAAGGATAATTTTCGAGTGATGAACGATTTCGAAGGCTGCGAATAATCACAAATATTCAAAAGTTACAATTCATTGTGCGTATTTTCCTCTTTTCCACAGGTGGTTTAAGAAAAGACTTGGGACGGAGAGTAAAATCCACTATGACAAATACTAGGGTGATTATTATTATTAATATCGGAAATATACTGTAATTTAAGGTTTTCGACGGCGACAAATTTCTTCTCTCTCTTAATAAAACCAAAACCGACACCCAACAGTACAATAAGATCAGAATGCTCATGAAGCTTGAGACTCTACCCTCAGGCTTTCTAGGTGGAATTTACCATCCTACCGCCATGAAATGGCCCATTAACCGAAAAAGAACCTTCCCTGCTACGATTTAGAAACCTTTTAGACGCAATTACTCAATTGTCACAGCTATGATCTTATGAAACCTATTTAACGCAGTAGCAAACGAACATTTCAGGGAATGAAGTTCGAACATATTTTTCTGAATGTATAAAGTTGTAAAAAAGAAAAAATGCAATAATGTGTACGTTTACAAAAAGAATTATGAGACGGCACGGTTCCACAGGTATGACCAGATTAAGTCAAATAAACAGCACTAATAGGTATACTTTTACAGAACAATTGGACAAGAAAGTTAAAATGCAGCTGATAATGCAGATACGTTTTCCGACCTATCTGGAAGCTGCAAATACTATACTTCTATCGGTTCTTTCTATAGCATGAGAACCCACAAAGTTGAGGCTGGTACGATATAATTCGCATAGAGTTATTTGCTATCGTTAGCAATTGGTGCTTTAAGGCTCTCCAACATGATTTCACAGGTGATTCTAACCTCAACCTTATACTGAAAATGCAGTTTTTGTCAACACTATAAACATACACAAAGAGGGATTTTAAACAGCGACCTTCGGGTTTTCCGACAGGGGCGTTAGTCTGTTTGGACTATCGCGGGAATAGAGTGTTTACTTTATGTTTTCACGTAACAGTAAGGCGCCGTGCTCAATTATAGTAGTGCATACTGAAACGGTAAAAATATTTTGGAATTTTTCTAACTGTACTAAGTTCATATAATTCATTGCTACAAAGGCTTATGCGATACGTGAAATGATTCCGAGTTTGAATGTTGTTTAATGAGCATCCGGTGAAGGATGGCAGACCACACAAACTGCGGGAATCTCAACAACTGACCTCGATGCATTTTAATTTCCATATGTTCACGGTTATTCGCTTTAGTTCGCATTAATATTTAATTCCGCTTTTTCCGACCAAGGAAATTGGCAACTGGATCATTTTTCCCTGAATTTTAACTCTAAATATAATAATTCACTTTAAATGCCAAGAGTAATTATCCATTAATATTAGGAACAAAATCGGCAAATAGAGAAGCACTAGAGGAACAAACTATGAGAATTTCCAAAAAATAGTTGAATAGTGAATTTTATACGTTTGCATACCATTGCCGACTTACGCTGGAGAGCACTTAAGAATGATACAGAATCCTACATATTTCATGATGGAATAGAATTTACTGAACGGAATAGTCATTATAGGTTTAATGGATGTCATTGATATCGGTTGTGCTTATTTCCGACTTTCATTTAGCGAAAACAATCTCTGCTAATGACCCATTAAATCCATATTTATACCATATACACAGTAATCAACTTGACGGTCGTCTTGGTAGGTAATGGTAGAGTTCACCGAGTACTAAGCCCTAAGGTGTGTGAAATTCACACATTAAATAGGGAGGCTAGTGCCTTTCCTTTTGCCGGCTATGCATTGGCATGAACATCTGGTACCTGAAAATTGACATACCTTGGATGGAGCTGAGGATGTACTTGAAAGACGTACCCGGGAATCAAAACCGGGCCCCCCGGTAGGTAGTCCAACGCTGTACTAATGGACCAACGCGACCCGCTGAATCCATATATGCACCCAATATTTGACAAAGCCAGCATAAGAATATAATATGTTAGAAGCGATATGGTGACACTGGAGGGTAAATATTAGGTATTCATTAAACATGAAGTAAACCCTACTTAAAGATGCCATTAGGTCCAAGGCTGATTATTTTTCAGCTAACGATAAGGGATATTCATTAATAGAATAAGGATTATTCTAATAGGTTAGGCAAGGTTTTGATGTGTCTTGGACTCCTAAATCTTAACTTACATGACAAAAAATATAATTCAATCCCATACGTCAAAAAACAATAACTCAACCTTCATTAGTACTTTATCAAATATTGGGTGGCAAAATGAATTTCAATGAAACACATCAAATTTCTCCATGGGAGGAGATTTTAGACTTCCCATCCGAAAAGCATGGAACCCATACGGATTAGCGCAGAAATTCAATAGGAGGAATTACGCGCCCCTAGCCTTCCCTCTCTGGGGAAACATTGCTTGGTTAAGATAGAATGGAAGGAAAAAAGAGGGCGAATAGTTCACAGAGGTCACACGAGAGGAAGGTGGCGTTTCTCTCTACCTGTTATCGCAGACACCGGAAGGGGCGGCGTGACGTCGGAGTTGCTCCTACTATTTTCTGGGGAGGGCGAAGTGGAGATGGCGGATGAGCCAGACGAAGTGAGGGACGATGTCGACGAATTGGACGCCGAGGATATGGGCTGCCCGCTGGCCGAGATCCGACGCGGCAGGTTAGCGCAGCCGGCAGCATCAAACAGTTCCTTCACCCGATTGTACACCACTTCCGTGGGGTTATGCAAGTAGAAAGAGTCGCCGTGCGCCAGGGTTGCACTCCCCAATGACGACTGTCCGATGCTCACCCGGCAGCCGTTGGTACTGGAAAAGGATTACAATTTTTGGTCATCGTGAGTGCAACAGGAGATAAAAACATACAAGAACAGATATTCAGGCACCTGTCATATGAAATTGACAGGTGCCTGAATTCTGTGAATTCATCCCAGAAAAAAATGTAGAGGATTTTTAAAATGCAATCATATACTAAAGAGTGAAGTTCTCATTCTTGTCACCAGAGTTGCGCGTTCTATAGAGCAGAAAGCCTGCCACATTGGAGCGCTCAATCATTTAATTTATCTTTAAACCTTATCACGAACTTATATTTTTCACATTAATTCATGATAAATTAACAAAGTTCTTTTTATCATGGAACAAAAGGAACTATAAAATTGTATGAGACTCGTGGGTTGCAGAATTCAATTTGAGGTCACACCCATCTTTACGATTACCATGGTGATTAGTTCGATATTCGGGCGGGGATTATTTCGGTAGCTCCTTTGATTTTTTACATTTAAAAAGATGAGAAAATTAATATTTTATACAACCAGGATAAGTTTTCTTTTTCCTCCCATAGGACGATAATTATATTTTAATAAATGAGGATCTTTTATGAGATGCGGGTTTACCATTGCATATGGACTAACAAGGTAAATCAGAATAGAAATCATCGTAACAAAAAGAAACCATGTTCCTTAATGATCTCTCCCATCCTGTTAGATGATTGGACAACTCATTACCCGGCGTAAAGCTTGGTTTTCAAGAACGACGGATCCGTGATTGAGTAACGCATGATGCATGAGCATGAATCACTTTATTAATGGGCGCCGTGCGCTTACTGTTTCCAAGCATCGCTGACAGCAATCACGTCCGCGCGGACGCAGAACGGCACCACTGATCCAAATCGACCCGCTGCCTCCAGTCTCCTCTCGCAGGCATGCATTGATGCTGCACTTATTTTTTATTGCATCAGGTTTCGCTGTGATTCAAGTCTCCAGACGTAAAAACCCAATTATTTCATCTGCTAATAAAAAAGTTAGTTATTTTTTCCCACGGAATTAATCGCGGACAACGCGTTTCAATGCACATGCATCATCTGTTGACACAAAATATAATTTTATCCATAAAACCCCGAGAATATATAGGATAAACTGGGAGGTTTGGAAGATGTGGGATGGGAGGAGAGGGAGGATGGCAAAGATTTTCGTCATTCTCAGTGAGGCACGTTTGTTAGCAAGAGAGGGGAATGATTGACAAGTGTCAAGTCAAGTCAATAAAAATGATGACCATTTTTCCGACTCCAATTCTAGCGCGTGTTTCTCAATTCTAATGCTAAAACTTCTTCCAATTTGACCAAATATTCATAATCCCACAAGTGTCACATGTTAGCCGATAAACCCCATTTTTATTTATTGGATCCAATTCGTCGTTCTTGTTGCTGAGAGAAGTGGTAAATATAATCTTATATTTATTTTCATTTCAAACCAAATTCGGGTCAACAATTTCCTCCGTAAAGAAGATACATGTGCATTGTAACGGGAATTACGTCATATATTCTGTGGAAATCCGAAACTAACTTTTATTATAATGAAATATTTCCATAAACTGGAATTGGCCTCGATTACCTATATTTCACTGACGCAGAGATTTGAATATTACGTAACACAAAGTCACTTATAAAAATTAGGAAGACCACATGTCAAAAATACTTTTATCCTGAGGGAGGCAAAGTAAGGCCCATTGGTGAGATACACGAAAATATAGTAAGGGTCTCGAAAAAATGTAACTTTAGGTGGCGAAATGCCCCGACGAAACTTCATGAATTGCGCTCTTGTCACTTTTATACTTTACGTAGATATGTGTATACCCGTGATGTGACGCCAGACACCGGAACAATTTCAAAAGCCATTTGAAAAATTTTAATTTTATACAGTGGGAGTGTTCGACAACAATATTTTACCACTTTCGGGTCTTTGAGGCGCTACATCAATGTCCAAACGAACGAAAAGTACAATAAAATATTATCCAGCGACATTTTTCAATCTAGGAATCATTCGAACCAACAAGGCGCCAATATACGTAGTGATGTGTATGCTCGCTATCTATTCTTTCGGCTCGCGTTAATCGGCCATCTTTTTGACGGACGATGTAATCTAAACGGAGGAAATTTTAATTTATGAAAAAATTTCCATGTCCATCGATTTTTATCGCTCCCAATTTTTCCTGGCGGCGATACTGCACCGCATTCATTAGAACGGCCTATACGAATTGTTCTCGAATACAAATATAAGCTTTCCACAATGTGTTTGAAATTCCATGTACATTTGATTTGAGCAGAATGATAATTATCATTGAGGACTAAGAGAGAGACAAAGATGCTCGTTTGTTTAAATTTAAAAAGTTCATCATATCTGAATTTTCTTTTCCTATCATTAATAAACTATTAAATATTGAAGGATTTTTCTTCGGTCATTAAGTGGACTAAGGGACCCTGGAACTAGCTAGCATTGTTTATAATGGGAGGATGATGAGCGCGTAAGTCAATTCGGGCGTTTCAATCCATCTCGATTCACTAGACAATGGCGGCTGCACTTTTTGGGTCGAGGTCGAGATTGTGAAAATCGTGTAATGTGCATATATTATTAGGGAACTTGAACATATATTATTAGGGGAAAAATCTTATCAAATACTTGGAAAAAACCTCTAGCTGAGGAACTTTTCTTTCTCTTGTGGGAAACGTACATGGGAAATATGCAGGAAAGATAACAGAATATCAGGGTAAATTACAAGAGGGTGAGGAAGGACTGAATATACAACGTATATAAGATAAAATAGCATTGTTAAATTTCACTGGTTAGCGTATCTCACATAAATGATGCTGCAATGACAAACGCTATTATGCTGACTGGCTGGTATTGCTGTTAGATAGACTGCAAAGGAGAGGATTTAGAGATGTACAAAATGTTTTGATAGCCTTCCAACTATTAGTATGACGAGATTGTTAATAAATGGATTAAGTGGAATTAATACTCTTACTCTTTGCAAGACATAACTAAGGTAAACTTTTAACAAGAAGGCCTCCACGTGACCTTGATTATAATGCATTACAAACCTCATTGCACGTCCAGTAGCAGAGATCATGAAAATGAGATCACGGAGATAAGCAGCGGAACTGAGAGGTTTTAAATTAAATACTGCCCGAAAGATAAGATACCAGAATAATTGTCACCGAAGCTACGTGGAGGATAATTTTTTTAGACTGCGTAGCTTCTTTCGTAACCATGAATCTATCTTATTCATGTTCTAACATTTTTGGCAGTATGCCTTGCATAGGTAGTAAGGCGTTCGGTAATAAGTTACTGTAAGTGTGGCTCATGCATTACTGGTTGTTACATGCATTTTCTCAATTTATATTGTATAAGTTCGTAGTTATTAACATTAAGGCATTATAATACAAAGTTTGCATAAAAATTATCGGTAACAATTTTTTCCTGACGTGTGCGTGAATTGTTCAATTTAGACCTTCGGTTAAGGGTGTGCATGATCGCACATCATATTAGCATCAATCAGATGACAGGGCACACCATTATCATTGAAAATTTGGCGATGCAAAAGATCTGCGCTAAACTCGTCCCGGGGGTCTTAACAGACGACCGAGAGCAGAATCGAAAGTCTACTTGCGAAGTCCTTTTGCAGCAGTATCACAACGATTCCCCAGCCCCTTTACAGTCCCGACTTGGAAACAGCAGACTATTCCCATTCCCTAAAGTGAAATCCTCCTTCAAAAGACACCACCATGGCCTAAGTGCCGTCAAAGAAGCTTGCACGCGTACTCTTTAGAACCTACCGGAATCCGCCTACCTAGGGAGCCTTCGATTCGTGGAAAAGCCGCTGGAAAAAGTGTGTCGGCACTTAAGGGATGTATGTACCTTATCGTGTACCGAGAACTTTGAGTAATTGCAGCAATATCTTAAATAAATTTATTTTTCCAAAACTTTTTATACAAATTATGTGTAGAGGTATTAAATGCCTGGTGTGAAATCAGGAGTCGATTAACATCATTAATTAACCATAACTCTCTCATCGGACGGCACACCACGCCTCTTCTTTGAAAATGGGACGGACGAGCATGATTGGCGGACATGCGGTTAAAAAATAATTCATTACTTCCTAATCAAATATATGCACCGTTTTATACACGCAACTTGGATTTAACTCAATTTTTCTTATGAAAATATTTGATATTTTAAATCTTTATTGATTTATTAGATGCGTTATGCGTCGTGGCATCCTAGCCTGTCGCACCGGAGTTCTAATCGGGGTGACACCTCTGGGCACCCAAATGATTTGAATTTTCTAGTACTATATCTTTCCAGGAAAGTTCAGGAACACAGGGATTGGAAAAGGACCCCCTGGCCTGATTGACTGTTGCGATTGGACAAAGTTATGAACAACGTTAAAAGACATGCTTAATGGGTCTTCAGCGCGAACACGTAATATGAACGCGAGAATGAACTCGTAACCGATGATGAAACGTTGCCCAAAGATTTTGGCTCGTGACTCAAATATTGAGATAGAGAATTAAAAATGCTAACAATATTATTTTGGATTTCTCGTAAGCATATCTGCGAAAGATGGTAGGGTGGATTAAAATGTCTAAAAAGTGCGAATGCCGGCAGGAAATTTAAGTTGTTGGTGGCTCGTGAAGTGTATAAAAAAATTTTTTTTCTGAGACAGCGACGGGTCCAAGGAGGGGAACATGGCAGTCATGGCCTTCCCCCGAGAATATTTTTTTATTTAATAAAAATTAATTTCAGTTACTCATAGGCCAGACACTATTTTTTGTAAATTTTGTCTAAAGAGCATAAAATTATCTACTAAAGAGTTCTATGCGGTCTCTACATTAGTTCAATTATTTGCAAATTCAATATTTGCATTTGATTTGATTTTCATCTTTCTGTGCAAAACAATAGATACAAATTCTTAATTTCATACACGAAAATGATGATACGTGGTAGAACAAGGGTAGAACGTTGGACTATTAATCGGAAGATCCGGCTTTGATTCTTTCTTTGGGCACCCTCAACATCACCCGTGTGATTTTTCGGGTAATTTCTGGGAAATCATAGGCGGCACAGGGAACGTTGCCCTCTCTAACTATGATGCGCGAATTTCACACGTCGTTGCCGGCTTAGCATTGGGTGAACACCACCATCACCTATCAATCAGACCTCCGGGTTGACCGTGTTTTTACATGAAAATGCTCCCTCTTTTACCTGCCTTCTAGACCATTTACAGGCCACAGTTTATATTCTTCTGAGACATACTTTTTTTATCAGCCATGGCTTAGGCGTTAGAAGCGGTGGCAGAACAAATTCGATAGGCGTCGCAGGAAAAACAATATGTTTTTAAAATCAAGATGACAGAAAAATGCCTAAGTCAGAAAAAAATAGTGACTCATAACAGTAATTCATCCCCGTATTATTGTATGGCAGCAAAAATTGGGTCTTCCAGGGTAAACGTAAATGTGGTGGTTGCTTCAGTGATGGGGTACTTGCGGAGTGTTGGCGATAAAAAAATTGTAATTTTTTGTTTTAAGAATTAGGCAGTGGTAATTTTTTTCCTGAAGTTAAGGTGAGAACTTGGTGGAATGTGGAGTGCGAATGAGATCCACCGATAACAGGAAAATATGAAAGAAGTGTACTACACGCTGTCTTGGTCATGATGAGAGGGTGGGCGAGAGTGGAATCACCAAATACCAAGTCATCAACGAGAAAATAATAAATGATTTGAAGGGGAAAGGGCAGACCGAGAAAGTCATAGGTGAATATGGATCTAGAGAAGAGGAATATATATTAGGAAGAGATGAGCGCGTGTAAAGCACTGTATGAATGTGAAAGAAGTGAAAGAGGAATAGGGGTTATGGCGGAATTTCACGTTCCAATTAAATAATAGCAACATGTCAACATGACTATAAAATATATCAGCAACCCAGAATCGCCATTTCAGGGAGAATTCCTCTTTGGGGTTGGTAAATAAGTTAAGATGCCAGAAAGATGGCAGCGGTGGAGGAATACCTAATATTTTTTCGCCAGAAACAGCATCGGCCGGTACCGTAGAGAGAGGGAAATTGGCAAAACCTCCAACAGGCCGGAGTGCATCTCCCATCGAAACACAGCGCAAGGGTCATTGCGGTCTTCTGTTTCCGTCCCGCATTAACCGTTAAACGGCAACGCTACTTTTTTCACCCTATTCTGGTAAAAATTTTGAAAAATTCGTATCTCACACCCATTATGACTACGAGAGTCCTATGGGGGCTCATTTTTTTCGTTTGCTAATGTAGAATCACGTGAAACAAAGATTTTTTTTCAATGTTTATTGGATGAGAGAAAATTAATTTTATATAGCGATATTATGAACCGCTCTGGGGTGTTTTCAGACCCCAGTTACCGTTCTAGGGTTAATACAGGGTACGCGGCGACACTAAAACGGAGCGCAGAACCGGATGCATGCAAACGTCGAGTTGGGTAGTCGCATTTACCTTGCACGGTAAATGACCTCCCAGAATTGCGCACGTGGCCCAGAACCGCTCCAGCCGGCCACTGGGCACATAGTGGGTGGGCGAGGAGGAGGCGTGGGTGTGTGTGTGCATGTGCGTACCTTCCGTTGGTGGAGGTGAGGACCGCGGCCCCACTGACGGTTCGACGAGGTCGGCTGTCCCCTGCCCCCGGGCCGTTGCTGCGCCGAGGTTGGGTCTGCGAGCGGGAGAGTGGGCGGAGGTGCGAGGAGAGGAGGCCGCTGGCCATGGGGTTCACGTAGAGTCCCTCCTCATTGCCCGGCGGGATGCTGGCCGCCTTACCGCCACCTTCTATGGGCTCCGGATCCGGGGGATGGAGGTAGAAAGGCTCACGGGGCTGGCCGTCCGCCGGCGGCTGACCACCTTTGCTCCGGCCGCCAGCTCGTGGCGACCCCAGTGACGGAATGGAGATGCAGGTTGCCGTTGAGCACTGAAAACGAGGAGGTGGTGGCTAGGTGTCAGATTTAAGGACAATATCACGTAGCAATTTTGGTGAAATATTTTCGCGGAAACTCAAAATTAATTGATTTCCAGTGAACTTCTGTAGTTAAAATGTTTTATGGTATGGTGTAACCATTTGGATTGAAGGAACACCTTTAAAAAAAGTCACTTTAACATATTAAAAAGTAGAGACAAGGGAAGAGTTAATGTTGGGAACAGAGCTAATTTTCACAGCGGGTAAATTCGGTTCAAGATTGACTCTTCCACGAAATGGGAAATATTTCTCTAGCAGATTAAAATCACACCCGTTAAAATCCCAAACGAGGGAAACCGTTTTATTTATTCAGAAAAAGAGCGTTTCATCATTGCTGTACACAGTTAAGTCCAGCCATTTTAATTTTTGACCATGCAAAAATCATTTATAAAAAGTACTGAACTTAATAAACTTTCCTCTCCCGGTATGATACTTGATGTGGAAACGGTGAAAATGAAAGGAATAAAATACAACCAATAAATCTTAAGGGTGTGATGTGCTCACTATTATAACCTGCTTGATCAGCATGACGCTGTTGCCAAATTTTGAAGCTCATGCCCACATATTCACCTGCATTTAAAAGTATATGCGTACATATGTATGTGTGTCTAATGCTACACAGGAGAATATTTGCATGCATATATATATATATATATATATATAATATATATATATAGATGTGTGTATATATGTGTACATGTAAACATATATGTATATATATACATACATGTTAATGGTTTATATATATATATATATGCATATATATACATATGTATATACATATACATATATATACATATATATATATATATATATATATATATATATATATATATATATACATACATGCACATATAAATGTAACATAAACACAGCTATCAACCCGAAGGTCGGTTTGGTAGGTGATTGTAGAGTTCACCCAGTACTAAGAAAAACCACATAGCTTGGGTGGAATGGTGGAGTTGCAGTTGCCCAGAGTGCCTTGCCCGTGAATCGACCGGGCCCCTCCGGTCAGCAGTCCAACCCTCTACTCCCTGGACTACCGCCACATACATACACAAACACACACACACATACACACGCATATATATATACACATACATACATACATATATTAATATATATATATATATATATATATATATATATATATATATATATATATATATATATATATATATATATATATATAACTCCTATTGGATAATAAATAAGCAGTGAGAAAATAGCGAAGAAAATGGACACATTAAAAAGTTATCAAAGGTCATGCCTAAATGAATGCCGTCAGTTGGAAATTCGAAGAAAAAATGGATGATTCGGACAAGGGTGAAAATAAATGAGTGATGCAAGCTTTAATGGGTTATGAAAGAGGACTGCTTAAAATGCCTAAAAAAGTGACAAGACAACTGAAATGAAGAGATAGTGATAGGTAATGGAAATGTGAAGGACGATAAAATAGGGGATATTCTCATTATGGGGGTAATTAAACAATTCAATTGGCATTTTAGATTAGATTAATTAAGACAAAAAACATCAGAGTCTGTGGCAAGTGTAGTGAAAGAAAGAATAAGCACCTTCCTGGTTTTTCCCTTGGAAATTCGTGCGATGTTTCCAAACTGAGACTTTCCATTGAAGTCTTAGGCAGAAACTACATGAGAATTAACATTTAGTCCCCGAATCAGACTTCGATTTTGTTTCCTTCAACGGTGAAAACATGAAATTCTACCATACTGACGAACTTTTACGAGATTTGTTCAGTAAAGAATGATCATATAGTTTGTATTCGCATAATTCAGTGTACAAAAATATAATCTTTTCCTCATATTTTTTGCCTAGTTTTTAATTTATATTTTATACAAGTTCAATCAATTTGGATTTAGTCAGCGGCAGCTGTTGACTCGTCAGCGGAAGCTGTTGAAAATTAAAACATTTTCACTTCGCAAACGCCTGCTTTCTGAAGATGAAAAAGGTTTTCCCCGATGCTGCTTCTTCACACTGAAGGAAAATATAGGCACTTGATACTAGTATGGACTACAGAGGGGTCAAAGAACACACTTCACAACAATTTTCACGAGAATTTTCGCACCAATATTTACGATTTAAAGCCATGCGTTATCATGGTGCAATCCAGCCCGTTACTATGCGGTTTCTAGCGATTGATTAGGTCTGGAAGAATTTTTATTACACCCCGAAGTATAATCCATTTCCAGTGTTCTGTGATGGTACCGCATGCTGAAAATACATTCTCTGAATATTATAAATTAATATGCCCAAAACCTTCCCAGCGATTATACTGTTTTTAGTACTGGTAATGACGCCAAAAATTATACATTGAGTTCTACTGTTTCCTATCTGGTTCAAAATAATGTAGTCAAGTTTACAGTGATGTTGAAAGATACAGTGATAACCTTTGCAAGAAACGTCCAGCTTCCTGCTACATCAACCTTACTCGCGAATTGCGGATTGCAATCTGCGCTGTTCGTGTACAAACAATCTCAGAACCCACCGCGCCCAAGCACGTCGCCTGTGCAATTTTTCTGTTACCAGAATGTGGGTGGCTCCCAATGAAAGATTCATCAATTCTCATAGTGCTCCTAATGATATTTGATGACATATCTGACACTAGCAGCAGCAGTGTTAATTTTTACTGCCAAAAAAGCAGAATTTAACTTCATTGAAATTGTCTCTCCTCTTTTAACATGTAAAACCATTTTCTAGCTGTGCTAAAGGGAAGAAAATACCTCCATTAGCTTCTATTTTTTATATGTGTAGACCTCGGCTGAAAATTGCGCTAGCAAAATGTCAATACAACGTACTGCCCTTCGCATGTTACCTCGATCGTTTTTTTTTGGGCGAACTGAACATGCTTCAACTTGCAATACAAATAACGATAAATCTTTTATTGATCAGACAATATATGTATTGCTTTGGTTAAGGTTCAATCTGAATTGAGTGGGACTATGAGGGATAGAATAAGATATGTCCGAAATTGGAAAACATGATTACATTTTCACTGAGAACACAAAGCCTGAATTTTTCCCTAGAAAAAAAATAATTTAACGTAAAGGGAGTCAATAGGATTTTAAAAGCAGTTGTTGTAAGGCGCTGAATAACTGAATTTTTAGTTTAATTTTGTGAAAATGGGCACAGAATCGTAAACACATGGGGTGGGTAATGATTTAAGAAATATTGCCAATTACGAAATTAATGCACATGTCGGCATCCCTTCCTGTTTCTAATCCATCTACGAATTAAAGGACTGAGTGAGGATGAGTTTCTGAAATATTTCTGAATACTACCTTAAAATAATGTTTCAAAGTAATGTAAATCGTAGCAATGTGGATCTATAATATTAGAGCTAAATCGGTGGAATTAAACCACTGAAATTGGACTAAATCTAATGTCATTCATTTGATGGAAATATCCATTATGGCAATGGCATTGTTGAAGGGGAGAAAATCTAAGATTATTTTCCATTATATTATTATGATGTGAAAGGGAGAATATTTTAGTCGCATGAGGAGGGTTTTTCAGAGATGACATTGAACCAAAATTTCTTTGCACAATTTATGTAAATTAGACGTGGATAACAGTTAAGGGCCGACGATGTTCTCGAATGTTACCATATTATTATTTCAGGCACCAGATTTTATTTATAATATTTTAATTTACAAATTGTTGTGTTCGGTAAGAGAACTCTTACAGGAACAATTAGGGAGAGAAAAGCGAACTAGATAACGCATTTCTTGAGAGCAGACGTTTTTGTAAAGAACGATGGCGTGGATAGAGGAAAAGAGGTCGAATTAGAATCAGAGCTCTGGATGACTTGATTTGAAAGAGAATACCATAAAATGAAGACATTGGCAGAGGGAAGGTGAAAGTGGGGAAGGAAGTGGCAAATGGTTGCCGAACTTGCTCTGGAAGCGTACGATCTATGATGATGCTGAATCCTCGGTGAGACAATCGGTTTTTTTAATCGTTTTGGCTGTTTTATATCGTTCGCTGTTTCTGGTTGATTCGCTCCCTTGCTAGCCGGGGTTAGTGTCAATCATCTAAAACATGCTCACCAAAATTATACACTACATCATTGACCATAATACATATGTTTCATTCACTTCATTATCGAAGGAGTATTATAGCTTCGAGTACTATACCAGAAAGGAGGAGCCGGCGCCGGAGTGATCTCACCTTCCTTCACAGACACCTGACGCAACAAAGGGAACGGCTTTGTCGGGTGAACAAAGCAAGAATGTGTGCCCATCTTAGTACACGAGTTAATTTTGGTATTCGGAGTGATCGCTTAATATTTCAGAGATTACCGTGAAAATTGTTGAACAAATTTTGGTTTCAAGCTGTGTTAAGCGTTAAGTTCTTTGATTAAGATCAATAAAATCTGTAGCACTAATAAATATGTACCAGTTCTTATTTAATGTATATAAATAATTAAATTTTAAATTATGTATTAACCAAATTTTAAGTTCAAAGACATGAATATTTTTTATAATATTTGAAGAAGTCCTCATCATAGGGTTACAAGTGAATATACAACTTTTTAAATCATTATAATCATTTTCAAACTTCGGCGCGCACTCCAGGTCCTTCCGTGGTAGATTTTTGCTAGCAAGAATTCGTTCACGTCGAGAGGCAAAAATCCAAGGTTCGTTTGAACCCAGAGAGAGTTTCATGCTATTGCTAACAAATTATCAACACCTAGTGCGTATATTAAAACTTTTCAACAATGCCGGTTCCGGAGACCATTTATCAGGTAGCACAATTATTCGTTTTGGTGGAAAGAGAGACAATTTTTGACATTCCATTAGTAAATAACAGTTTCAGGCGTAACATGGTGAAAATCCTTCATGACGAAAGATGAAAATTTGCTTTTCCACAGAGAGCAGTTTTATTACGACCCTAGGTTTCGTTACGAGCGTAACATCTTCACTTGAATGAAGATGATGTTACGCTGTAACGAAACCGAGGTCGTAATAAAAATACTCAATGCAGAAAAGCATAGTGTCTTCTTTCATCATTCAATTAGTAATTAAATATTTTGCGGGACATCCTAGGCCGGTTAGTTACTAGGATCTCTACCGACCTCTAACCCAAATGATGTTCACGGACACTTGCAAATTCTTGCCACTTCGTTGAACGTATTTCATTCCGCAGGCTACACAGGTAATATTATTTAAACCATTTAAATATGTGCTTATTTTTCATGCTTCTCTATTTCAATTGGTACAAAAATCAATGTTTTTAAATAAAGCATTGGAAAAGTGAGAGAAGAGAAAAAAACAAAATCGGGGTACTTCTTTGTCATAACCCGAGAAAAGAACGAAAGAAGGGGAGAAGTTTACTTAATAAATAAACGATAATCTGTTTCCCCAGCTTATCTGCTCCGTTTAAAATTAATTTCCTTTGACTTGATATTAAATGCTCCCCTCCTTCAAGCGCTTCGTTTTGCAGGGAAGTTTCGTGGATTTACATTCTATTTACATATATTGAGAAAAAATCAAGGACTATTTAACTAGTATAATATTTTTAGTTAGTTTTGATAACATTTTTCCCACTCTTAAATACTTATTTTGATTTCACATCAAATACTGTTTTTATTTTCTGATTGTGGAGGTAGTCAGTAAATTATCCTAAAATACACTTAGGGAAAGACATGAACGACCGCAACGTAGAGCAGGGGACGACGACCACCTTTCTGTAAAAAATCTAAGCCATTGTATAAATAGTGAAAAAATTGAATTGCGGGCGATAACAGCATTAAACATACGTGTAAGTTAAAATGGGTCTTGTATGAATAGAGAGTACTCGTCTGCGTGGGTGTGAATCGGCATACTATTTTTGTTTTACTTGTGGATACGATCTTTTTTACGGGCGGTGTCCTAATACCTCCCACCACACGACCTTGCGGGGTATTGTGTAGATTTACGCAGATGTATTAACAAAAAGAAGAAAGACGTAAAAAAGGGAAATAAGTACGCCTAATTCTTCGCAGGGAAATAAAAGCATGGCCACAGTGGACCCCTTCGGGGTACTTTCCTTAAAAATGGAAGTCCGATCTCGATCGGTCATTTGGCAACGCGAATATCATTTAAAACGAAACATTCAAATGCAACTCCTTCCCTGCATTTTTTATCTCCTCATGTAAACGTCGCTGTTAAAACATTTGCGAAACAAATCTACGTAGTTGACTCTTATTATAGCCAAATGAGATAACAGCATTCCCTCATGATGCGAGAAGGGGAAGATTCGCGGAAGACATAAAGGCATACCCTTTGACGTGAATCTTCTCCTTTGGCGCATGGGCAGCGACTTGGTGATTTCATGCTTCCTGGCAGTGGTTCCACTGGAGTCATTTTGGGAACAGCTTCGTAGTCTGATGAAGCTCCATTCTGAACTAGGATCTCGAGGCACTGCAAAGATATTAGTCGACATTATTAGACATATTAGTCGACAGCAAAGAAAAAAAGGAAATAAAAGGATCTGCTAAGGCTAATCAACCACATTTCTGCAGAAAATGAGAAACAAGGCGATGGTCACATTATGATCGCAATGAAAAGCAGGTCCAGTTTACCTTCTTTTTGAGACGCTCAATTATTTTTGCGTAAAACGAGTCCGAGCTGTTATCAGATAACTTTGGAAGAGATGTGAATAGCAGATTAAGGTTTCGTAAGAATCTTAATGAATAAAGAAAACGTTTTCGCTAGGATTTCGTTAGTGAAACTTTCCTGGTGGAAGCGGGGTAAGTATTATTTAAGGGTATAAAGAGTATTTACAAAGGCCATAGAGTGCAATTTTCTATGATCCGTACTTTGATTACCTGCCGTGTATATATTGAAATAACTCTTATTTTTTATCACCAATAGATGATGAAAAGGTAGAAAATGCTAAGCTCAATAAGCGTGTGAAATTTCAATCAGAACAATTGAAAAAATTTCAGTGAAAATTATTCTGTTCTATCATATTCTGTCCTTATTTTTCTATCACAGACAAATTAGACGGTCTAAGTTAGTTTGATACACTATTTAAGTTCGTGCTATAACTCAGCGGAGGAGGTAAAAGGTGGCATTGTGAACGATAAGTATTATTTCCTGGGTATAACCAAACCAAAAATTTATAACTGGAAAATTATCTTTAAACGAAAATATTTATTGGAGTTAATTTACGTACAGTTACAAATTTAAAATAACTCAAAAACCATAAAATCAATAGATTTGATGCATACGCGTGTGAACTATTTCCAAACCAAAAGCCGCAATCTCCTTTACTAGCTAAATTATTTCACCATCAGGAGGTTCTCGGTAGGAATAAGACATTTTAATTCATTTCCGAAAATATTCACCAAGCTAGTAACCAGTAGCTGTTCTTAGCATATCATCTTAATCTATCTAGGAATGATAGTTTTCCCTCAAACCTCAATTCAAATCGGACAATCCGATATTCAATTAAACCCTAAAAATTATAATAATATAACCGGAAAAAACTAATACCACAGCTGATTACTCTTTGACTACGATGGTACTTTGAAAACGAATAAACGAATTGATTAAAAAAATGGAAAACTATCGCCAATATTGTGAAGACTTATTCAATAGTTATTGTAAAAGTATGAACATTTCACTTATGGTTTGATATTATTTATAGCAGAAGATCTCAGTAAATCTTTTCTCAGAAAATAATTTTTTGACTACTTACATCAAACCAATTAAATTATGATTGAATATTACAGGATAATGCATACAGATACTAATTTGCAATCAACACGCGACATTTTTTGATAGTTCTTAATGAGGGTATTTTCAACGTTTAGCAAAAACATATTTACTACAGTAATTGTTTTGAATAGTCACTTTATTAGTAACCGTAATTTTCTATCTTCCTCTACGACACAAGTATGTTACGAGCATATTCCTCGTCCTTAGTTCCTAGCCTAGGATATTCTCTCTCGCCACATTTCTTCCCACTTCGTTCCTTCCCAAGTGAAGAATTACGTGTGAGTGCGTTCCTGAGTTCACTCCTGAGAGAATTCCTGAGAGCGAAGCTCTGATCTGATAACTAGATGTTCCGATCAAAGATTTGCAAGCGCACAGCCTACTGGTACTTTTGCAAAAATATTTTCCTTACGTGTTCTTTTGCTACAGTTGGTACAATTGTTAATCCGTTCATGGTCCCTATAGATTGGGCAGAAAATATTGCTACGATATAATATTTTAACTTCTAAATCACCTTCTAACTCTATTAATAGTAAAGTAAGTTCGGTTTTGAACAGTTTCTAAGAACTACTAAGCATCACATGGGCTTTCTCTTGTTCCTTCTATATTACTTCATATTTCCTTTCTTCCTCTTCATTTGTACTTACCCTCATT
The DNA here is from genome assembly GCF_022747635.1 of Hetaerina americana. Lineage (NCBI taxonomy): Eukaryota > Metazoa > Arthropoda > Insecta > Odonata > Calopterygidae > Hetaerina > Hetaerina americana. The sequence goes on from NW_027286403.1 coordinate 10,530,664, forward strand.
TCACCCAAAAAAAATCATTTCTCCCCTTTCCTCCGTCCCGCTCACCCGAAAAGTCTCTTTTCAATTTGTACCTTCAGAATCCCCTATCCACACACTACCCTTCCTTCATCCACTTTTTCTACCTTTCCGAATCCTTACTGGTTAGTTCATCTCTTCTTCCATGTTACATAATGCTACTTCGTTATTCTTACCCTGTAATCAAAATATTTTATCCATATTTAAGTAAATCTGATCTACGGCCATATTCTTGCCTCAAAGACCAGGTGCTCTTATGCTTACAATTATGCTCCATGCCTGTACGGATATTATCTAGTCATTTTGAACTATAAAAGTCATCTGAATCCGTCCCAGGAAGACTTTAGAGTAGAAAATGATATTCCCGAATCTGCGTCTGACCGTGGTAAAATCTTGTGTATTTATGCCGGAGGTATTATTTGAAAAAAGCATCAGTTATTATAATTCTCATTCTCTTGCTCAAGTACATTGCTGTCTCACCGCGGATTTTCCATGTTTGTCACTATTCAAACTCCCTCCCATTTCCCTCTTCGTTTATCGCTGAGTTTTCTTTTAGCTCATCACCATTATATGTTTCCTTCCTGGCACATTCCAAAGTATTTCTTCCGATTAATTGTAGCAACTTTCTAAACCTTCTTACCGGTGAATGGAAATGAAGGTATGCGTCAGCACGCATACTTTCATTTCCACTAAAATTTTCTGATCTGCTTTGAATCACTAACCTGCTATATGTTCATTTCCCTTTTCCCAAGCTCAGTACTACAGGTATGGCTACTCCACCATCTACATCCACATAATACCCCGCATGCCGCCGCATAGGCGTGTGGCGGGGAGTGTTAGGTGGAACACAACCAATGCACAATCAACAAATACATGCAAAACACTACCCACTACACTCACCTTAACTTTTCCCCATCTGTAAATTACTATGTAACTCTCGTCGCCTCAATACCCACTGTTTATTCATCTCAATGACTCCTAACCTACGCGGTATGAGCGATATTGCCAGCAGCAATTGTCATTATTCCTACTGGATGCAATTTATACTTCTCCCACCAGAAGGTTTCTAGGAGAGCGAAAAGCGGTAGTCTATGTGAGGCCTTACCCTTAATATATATGTTGATGATAAAGGTAAACTAATGATTCTTTTCGTGTAATGTTCTCTTTCTCATTGATTTGATAATAACAATATGTTAACAGCTCTTTTCTTGGCTACAAATAAAATTTTTCATTTTGTCATTCAAGGACATTATAGATCAGAAAAATATTTTGAGAAAAGTATCATAAAAGTAGATTCTAGGGTAATACTATTACTTCATAGGCATAAGTTATCGCTGTAGCCGTGTATGGAGCCGAGACTAACAATAATCACAACTGAGGGATTAATGAGCGCCCAAACAGGAAATACCGCGGGGCTACAAATGGAAAAGAACGTATATTAACGGTTCATTATGTTTGAATTCGATAATCACTCGGAATGAGATCACTGGACCTCGCTTGTTTGTCGAGTGAGAGTTCTACATTGGCGGTGGTTTTCTTTCGCTTCCTCACGTTCCTCTCGTTGCGGTGACTTACCTCAAGCTGTTCGTTCTCCGCTGCATCATTCACCGGGCTCTTCCCGGACTTGTCCAGTGTGAGGCGGGCCCCAGCATGCCGCAGCAGCCAGCGGACCACATCGGCGTGGCCCCGGGAAGCGGCGAAGTGCAAGGCGGTCGCGCCGTCGTTGTCCCGGAGGTTCGGGTCCACGCCCCTCTCGGCCACCTGCGGTCAAAAGACATGCAACTTGTGAGGCTCGGAGGAATCTGCCGTTTTTCAGGGTCTCCGCCCTGCTTGACCAATCCCGACCGGTTAGGGGCGAAGTTTTCCCCTATGAAAACGTTGGTGTTCGGAAGAACACCAACTCGGCGTCTTCGGCGTCCGTCGTCTTCGGCGGCGGCGTCTTCGGCGTCTCGCCGAAACCTCTGCTGCGGAGCGGAGACAGCCGTTTGTTGCCTACGCTATTTCCCCTATGTAAATATCGTATTGAGTGCATTTTTTTTGCTGTAATAATTCTCAAAAATTCGATAGGAGTTCACGGAGTGGGTGGCAGAAATTGAAGAGGTCGAAAGTCGTAAAGATCGTCCAAAATCAGTTATTGTGTCGGAAAACATTGATGCTGTGCCAGAACTAGTCAAGAATGATCGTCATATGACTTATCGCGAGATTGAGGCATCCTTGGGGATTTGTATGACGAGTATCAATAAGATATTGCATGAAAATTTAGCTGTGAAAAAAATTTGTTCGTGTTGGATCCCATAATTTCAAGAAAGCTCAAAAAGATTCTCGTGTCAATTGGTGCAAAGAAATGCTCAACAAGTACAATCGCGGCGCATCAGAAGTTGAGTAAAACATCTACACAGGTGACGAATCTTGGATCTATGCCCGAAACAAAACAGTAAACCACTGTATAGGTCTTCAAATTTGAACCTAATCCGACAAAAGTGATTCGTGCACGACGCATATCGAAGCAAATGATCGCCTTTTTCTTCGACATAACTGAGCATGTGGCAACCGTACCGTAAGAGCAACGTAGAACCGTGAATTTTGAATGGTACACGAGCATTTGTTTGTCATAAGTGCTTGGTGAAATACGGAAAAAGAAGCGGCAACGAAGGATTCATCCTTCATTCATTCATTCTTCATCATAACAATGCAAGCTCTCACCGATCGGCTGAAACAACTACCCATTCGACTGGTCAAAACGTCGAATTGATGGGTCATCCTCCGTACAGCCCTGATTAAGGTCCATATGCTTTCTTTTTATTCCCGTTTATCAAGAAAAAATTGCGTGGATAACGTTTTTCGGCGCCTGAAGAAGCGGTAGATGCATTCAAAAACCATGTTTTGGAGGTACCTCAATTGGAGTGGAAAAGTGTTAAGAAAATTGGTTCGAGCGCATACAAAAGTGTATTGATTATTATGGAGAATACTTCGAAAAACAATAAAGCCATTTTAACAATAAATTACTGTCGTTTCATTATTAGGCTAAAATATAAATAGCAACCCTGGTACAAGTTTCCGATGTATTTGAAGAAATCAGGTGCAATGCACATATACTAGTATTTATACAAAAAAGTTTGAGAACCCCACGGAGATATTGTTCAAGGGTGACTATGAAGTGGCCCAATTTCAGATTTAGATTTGAAAACTGAAAAAAATGAGTCAAATGAAAACAGCCACCCACGTTGGGCACAATATGAAGTGAAACTCGTATTTTTTAATATCAGAAGGTGAGCGAGATTTTATTGTCGTTGCAGATATATCAGCATTTTCACATTTGAAATCAGTCTCGATCAAAGCACTTTTGAGAGGAATATCTCACTGAATTTTGATTAGGTTTAATGACGTATTTTATCCTCCCGCACAGTTTTTAAATGAATTACCGCAATTCCCAGAATCCAAATGGGAAATAAATGGAGTCAATGTCTTCAGAAATCACCTATCTAGCAAAGGAAAACATACAAAATGAATCTTGGAGTAAAAGCGCCTTCTTTTTAAGGAAGAATCTAAGTCGAGCCTAAACCCATTTACATTCACTGGAGTGTAAAACTTCACACTGACAGGCATCATTTGGTGCATCCGGGGGCATCGTTACCAAATTAATATAAACTTTGCACAATTAAATTCGTCCGTTAAGACGTCATCTGGCAGAATTTCATTAAATCTATATATTGCCCTTCTATAATGTTTATTGTACCTTGATTACAAATCCATCACCGCCACAGCTTCTATACTCAGCAGTCGTAATCTTTCCACATTAGCTATTGAAATCCAAATTGAACCATTTTCAATTTGACGTAAGAACATGTTCAATGGCGAATTTGGACGTCATAAGGAGTAAGCGGCCATTAACGTTCCCTTATTCCCGATGTGATGAAAACGAAGGGTAATGAAAAGTCTCCATTAAACTCGTCATCAAAACAATTACACCTCTCTGTCATAGTCTGACGAGCACCAATGTAAGGCGTGTACCGTTTATCGAGTTCACCCCCCCGCATGATCTACCCTTGCAAACCGTTAATTGAAGAACCACCTCTAATAATTCACAGTACCGCACATCACACTGCTCTACATTACCATAACAGCAACGCACCTTCGACCCTATTCTCTCTTGTACAGTAATTCGTTATTTTAACCGTCACGCATGCGTAATCCAATCCGTTCCATTTCATTAAAAACCTCGAGGCTACTTAGAGTCGCATCCGTCGCAGCAAAGGCTTCCGAGGAAACGGTCACCGCGACCGCTATCGCCACTGCCTGCAAACAACAAGTTTCGTGGACCTTCGCAATGAATGAATTATCATTGGGAGTTGAATTACGGCTAAAAAAATTACTTGAAAAGTCCATTCATGCAGCTTAATGCGGGGCTGGAGGACCGCAGGGCCGAATGTGAGGCGTGGTGTTGCTACATTTTGTACCACATTTTTTATCACATTCTACGTAGTAAGCTACGTAGAATGTGATGGCACGTATGCTTCATTTACAATATTAAAATTACCGATCACATTAGAGAATATTTTAACAAACTAAAAAGGCTATTTCTGGATTCTCGAAGGAAACTCCACACGCTGTCCTTCCTCTATCAAATATGAAATTATAAAACCCCTCGGTATTATATCAATTACTTCAATACATACATAATTACATAAATTAAAAACCAGAGGTTATCATAAACTCGTTATCCCTCATCACAGAACAACTAAATACCAACAATCATTTGCAGTCACAGCATGTCGTCATTAGAATGACATCATCCGTTATAACTAATGCCATCTCTCCCATCATTCAGGCGCGCACTTCGTAAATCGGGGAACGGGATTCGTGTGATGGCTATCGTACTGGCTTCCCACCCAGAGGGCTCGGGTTCTAATCCCGGCGGTGTTGAATATTTTTCAGAGACAAGACAATACAATACGAGACGAGACAATATTATCTCGATCCCTACTTGAGGTGCTTTGTGGAGGGCACTTCGAGTGAGTACGCCGTCCGTCGGATGGGACGTTAAGCTGCGGACCCCTTGGCGCCTTTCGTAAAGAGTAGGCTAATGCCGACGCCGGGTTTCTCTCCACCCTTCATCCTTTCCTGTCCATCCCCTATGGCGCAAATGACCTCAGCAGTCGGTCGCCTCCCCTAAATACTACTACTACTACTAATTCTTAAATCACTAATTTCCCAGTAAATCAACCAGTGAAAATATAGCTGTAAACAGACTTCAAGATCCTTTTTATTTCTTTCGTGGGAGCATTTATAGTATGTATAGTATAATAATAATGGTAATAGTATGTATAGTATTGCAAGTATGTTGTATATTTTATATATATTATTTATTTATTAACAAGGCAACTAATGCACTGCGTTGCCATATATTAGTCCTAAGATATTATATGCATTAATTTTATTGCTACTTTTGCACAATTTGACTTATTTATCTGTATGTTTAATATTGTAAATGTGCGAAGAGGGGGTTAGGTGGTAGAAGGGACTCAATAGCCTCAATCTCGCCCCAAAATAAAGACTACTATCTATCTACCTCCAGGGTTCGTTCCAAAAGTAATGCTTTTGTTTTTTAAAATAAATTTTTGAGCAGATTTGCACGAACACTCAAAGCACTCCGCTTGGTCCATTACACATTTTTTCCCGCGACTCTGCCATGACCGGTACGCACCCTGGAAGGGGTCTTCGGGGACTTCTCGCAAGGTCTTCTTCACGGCTGATTGGATCTCTTCTATGGACTAAAAACGGGTTCTTTTTAGAGCTGTCTTAATTTGAATGAAGAAAAAGAAGCCTGCTGGGGCGACGTCAGGACTATCGGGGGGGGGGCAGCGTTGGCACATAGTGTTTGGCTAGGAACTCGCGGACTCGTAGCGCGTCTTGTCAAGGTGCGTTGTTGTGATGGAGTTGCCATGTAGCGGAGATGTCTTTTCTCGTCCTGATGACTCTTTTTCGAAGTCTTTCCAGCACATCCACGTAGTAGCTTGCGTTAACTATCTGTCCTTGAGGAACAACTCCTCATGGACCATTCCTTCACCGTCGAAAAAGACAATAAGCATTGTTTTCACTTTTGATATGCTCATTCTTGCCTTTTTGGGCTTAAGGGACTGGTCGGTGTGCCACTCAGAGCGTTGGCGTTTTGTTTATAGGTCGTATTAAAAAACCCAGGTTTCATCATCAATGATGACGTTGTCCAAATAATCAGGTTCATTTTCAATACGTTGCAAAAGTTCAATTGATATGTCCGCACGGTTGGTCTTTCGTTACACGGTCGGCGCGCAGACGTTTACAATAACTGACGTCCTGCCGCTTCCACAGCTTGAAGAACACTGAGACCGGGTTCGCGGCAAAGCTTAGCGTCCCCCACCTTCTCCAAGTGGTTTAATTTTACTCCAACCCATTGGAGTGGTGTCAAAAATGCAATTTTATTGCTTTTCGAACGACCCTTGTACATTCAGAGCGTTAAAATCACTTCAATACACGTTTTAATTTTTCTATACGTCTTGTGATTTTCGTCAGACAACAGCTCATACACAATCGATACATCAATGAGTTAGGCTGGTTTGAAACCCACAGCATAAACGCTAATCAATATAGACTTGCGAATGGATATGTTGAAATGTTGTGTTACCATATTTCCATAAGTAAGGTGTCTTCATTTTGGTATTAGGAGTGAACATTACGCCACTTAGTGGAAACGATCAATATTTTATTAAGAATTCGGTATTTCCACATTTAAGTTTTGTTCCCGACATAATTTTAGACATGTAACGTCATCCACACGTTAAATATGGAGAATGTTTTTGGTCTCAATATGCTGCTTGGAATATGGGAGAGGGTGTGAAAGGAAATGTCGGAACCGATGGAGAGAGTGGACTAAGGGACAGTTGGAGCCAACTGTAACTCAGTTAATCCTTGCCCTCTTCACACCTCCCCTTGGACCGATCCCTTACTCAGACTCCTCCAATACCCCCATTCGCTCATGGCCTCTGCCCCATTGTAGAATGTTTATTGGAATTACATTTTTCTTTACATGGCATGTAATCAAGACGGTACACGTCAAAAAATGATCTCAATCAAAACTTATGAAGAAACATAAAAAAAATTTTAATTTACCACATTACTGGAATCTAACCTCAATCGTTTCTTACCTTATTTGAATTGTTCTACTCACGTCACATCAGCATCTGACTACAACATGAAATTTTTTCAAAACACTTTCCCAAAATTCGCTATAATAGGTACCTCGACAAAATGGATTTATAAAACAGGAGATCCGGATAGGTTGGTTATCACATGGAAATTCTCTGAGGAAAAATATTCTTAAATACAGCGCAAAATTGATTTTTTCAAATGTGAGTACTGGGTTGCTAGTGGGAACATTGCTCAATTGCAATATACTCGTATATCCCGTTTATTACAGTGACTTCAACCTCGTCTACGTTCCGGGCGACTTGCACGGCTGACCTAGTCAATACTCCATGCGTATTGCATCGCTCTACCAATTACAAAATACCAGTTTATGCTGCTAAAACCATGCCAATACATCAGGCGATTTCGTGATGGCATTTAACGAGCAAAACTCTACCTCATACATCACGGAATTTTAATATTTTACTTATCTATGCGTTTGTTCATCGGTAATCACTGAATCTGAATCAAATAATTGCAACTTGAACATATGAAACGAGAACATTATTCTCTGCCTTAGAGCAACCACTCCCAACTTCTAGGTTTAACTTTCTGTTTTCGCATGAACACCCTCCCATTTGCTGGACAGTTGGGGCTATCTAGTGACATGAAATAATAATTTCCATTGGGAAATCGAACGAGTTGTTTCCAAGACTATTTACTCCAAATAAATCGCCTCCACTTGAAAATAATATACATGTATGAAATATTTCTGGTATAGCCAAAAAGCACTCAAGCATTCATCATTTGTAGGTTGTATGTGAGGCCCAAATGAATTTAACACTGTTATGAAGCCACTCAAGTGAGCATTTCTACCAAGGTACATAAAGGTATACTCGCATAGGTTGGTATCACATTGGTAAAGGTTCGTACATAGGTATATGCATATGCCATAAATAAGTGAAATCGGCCAATATATCCAGTTAGCTTCCAAAAACATATTAATTGTTTCTTTAATTAAATTTTATTTAAATTCCCTACATTTAAATTTGGCTCCATAGGATAATCTGAGTGAAAACAGCAGTTTTCAGTGGTTTTAAACGAATTTATGGTACAGAGTAACACCAAATTTTCATTTTTTTGGATTTTATGGTTCATTTAAAAAGGCTGACATTTTTCCTACTCTTTGTGGATCTATATTTGAGCTATGAATCGACTTCATGTATACTGCATTGTCTAATGTCATCTCTCCAAACCAAATATCAATGGTGGTCCCGGGAGAATTCATGTAAAGTTTATTATTAAATGTAACTTAAGAAGCGTAAATCAATGGAAAATTTCTGTTCACGTCCGCTGAACCTGGAATCAAAATTGCATCTGGTGACCGGATTTATAACAATGAGGCAGTTTTGCCAAATCAAATATAAGGTTCTCATGGAATGAAGTGGAAAATGACTTCCTTTTGATGCGTGGAAGAAAGATTTATACGATGAATTATTACTCTTATGGGGAAAGTTTTAAAGGAGCCCATTGATATACAAGGTCTGTTCAAAAAGTGTCGCGACTCTCGTGTTTTTTCAAAAATTATTTATTTATTTATGGATATCTATTTTTTCCCCTACAAAGCAATCCCCATTAGATATAATACACTTGTGCCAACGTTTTCTCAATCTTTGAAGCACTTCAAAAAATCATTTTTTGTGATCTTGTTCAGTACCTCTTTCAATGCAGTCTTTATCTCGTCAATCGTAGCGTAGCGTCGTCCCTTCATGGGCCCCTTCAGATTCAGGAATAAGAAAAAGTCACTGGGGGCCAGATCTGGGGAATACGGTAAAAATTCGCGCACAAGCAACGATTTGTAAGCAGGGGCATTGTCATGTTGCAAAAGCCAATTCTTTTTCTTCCACAAATCCGGGCGTTTGTGGCGGATTACTTCGCGCAAATTGCGCGTAACTTGCAGATAATATTCCTTTTTTACCATTGTACCCTGTAGTGAGAACTCATGATGCACCACGCCCCTGCAATTGAAGAAAACTGTAAGCAAAACTTTCACATTCTACCGAACTTGGCGCACTTTTTTCGGTCTTGGCTCGTGCTGCAGCTTCCATTGGGATTATTGAGCTTTAGTTTCCCCGTCATAACCATAAACCCATGATTCGTCACCAGTTATGACCCTCTGGAGCAAATTTGTGTCGTCGCGTAACACCTCATCAGCAATTTTAATGAGTTGCTGCTCAGACTTCTAAGGTGCGAGAGGGGGACGGAGAGTCCGGATTAGCAGTGTTAAGAGAAGGCCTAGGGCAGGTTTGTCCATTATAACCGGGGCTGTTCAATGTATATGTGGAGAAAATGATTAGAAAATCACGGGAAGACCTGGAGATAGGAATTATGGTTGGCGGGAATTGTTAAAATCAGTTAGGCTTGCTGATGGCCAAGCCGAACTTTGTCAGTCACCCAAGGGATTACAAGCATTGCTAAGTGAATTGGAATTTCAGGGCGTTAAATAAAATCTGAGAAAATATAAATAAAACATAGGTAATGCATTTTTCCAGAATGAGAACGGCTAAGCTAAACATTAAAATAGGAAGGTAAAAAGTAGAGCTGTTAGAACAGTTTACGTATTTCAGAAGTGTTTTGGACCAAAATGGTCAACGTAGTAAGAGTTTTGAAATATGGCTGTGGAGGAGGATAGAGAGGGTGAAGTGGACGGAAAGGAAAATATGGAAGGAAGTGCTGGGTACGGTGGGGGAGGGGATTGTTGGGAGAAATCATAAGGAAGCAGGAAAAATGGATTCAAAGCATATTGATCGGCAGTTGGATGTTACGAGACTATTATGGAGGGGAAAATGTTAGGCAAACAAGGAAGGGTCAAGGATATAATAGGGATGTTGGAAGTAATGAAGGAAGGAAGGAATTATATGGAAATGAATAGGGGCTTGTTTTAGAGTCGGATGTTGGATTGTGTTTTGTTAGGAGGAACAAGATATTTATTTGGTAGTTGTTCCCATCCAAAACCTACCTTAACCGGTAGATTACCTAATAAAAATAATATTAATAATAATATCTATGTCAACGATGTCAACAAATCTAGAACTCTAAAGAAACTGGAGGGCGTGCTTCATGAACATTTGTTATGCACACCAAAAATGTTTTCTTTCACGCCTCATTCGAGAAATCGAAGACATTATCCCGCCTTGCAGTGTGCAGACTATTGCATATAGACTTTTTATTGAGCAGACTGCAATTACGTCTCCTCTGGCAACTCACCGTATGACTCACAACTCCCTCGTACATTAATCACTAAGTGAGACGAGTCTCACTCCCAAGAGACCGTGCCATGCAAATAAATCGCCACTTAACCCCCTCAGATCAATGCTGAACAAAGTTTCACTGGGATGTCCCATTCACGCTCAAAGGCAAATGACATAAAATCATTAAAATGTAAACCATTAAATTTTAGCCAACTTTTTACATTAAAGTAGGATTAAAATTGAAAACATTTTACACGTATTCCGATTGAGGGTAAAATAAACCATATTCTTCATGTGATTCCACGTGTTATTCCACCTTTCCGGTGTTCGGACAATTGAAACATCAGCTAAATGATATCTCGCAAGAACTGAATAGAGAAATAAGGTTATCTCCCGGCTTTGCAGCCAAAAACTTGTAGACGGAATAATTTTTAACCGGAAAAAAGCGCGGAAACAGTCCACTTTCAAATATAACGACATGAACAAAGATTCTAAATTACTGACCACAGTTGACCGAAAGAGAATTTCAAACCTTCGCTTATGAGCGACATATGAAATGAAATCCGTTCGCAAACTAAAACGGTCACAGCGTCCTTAGGAAATAATGGTGAGTATACATACTGGCGTGTAAAATTTTAGACCGACATATTTAAAACCGAATTAGAAAATATTTAGGAACCTCAATTACGATTCATGGAGATCGAAATGTATTTGACTTGCGTGTAGTCTCATTGTTAAATAGTTTGACCCAATTTGAATTATTGATCAACTCTATTTTCAATTTTCCAATGGACATTTTATTTTTATGGGAAAATATCTGTCTTGACACGACAGCCAAGTCTTAAAAGTTATGAATTCTACGTTAATATAGTGACGCACTGCTATATGTATTGCATTTGTAAGCTGCTGCAGGTCGAAGTCCAGATGCAGAAGGTGAAATTTATCATTACTGAAAGCGGAATGGATGACAACCCTTTGAGAGACCACTACACTACAGGTACCATAGACCAAGCCTAGGGACATAGACTTATTGGGCCTTCGACATCGTACATAGTAGTTTGCATGAAATTAACTCAGGGCAGCAAGCCTATCCGTCAACAACACATGCCTCTTTGCCGCGCGCGTGGTGAGAGTGTGGTCGCAGTTTACTGAGGGCACATGATGGGCTATTCCACTGTCGATTTCGGCACATAACTCACCATCCACTTGATGCAAGGAAGGCAACCCATTTGAGCGGCGGCGTGAATTGGCGCCATGCCATCCTTGGCTCTCGTGTAGAGAGAGCCGCCAGCTTCGACCACCAGGTAGCGGAGGACGTCAAGGTGGCCCTCCTGTGCCGCCAGGTACACTGGGGTCACTTCATTGTCCATGCGCGTGTTGGCACTGTAGACGAGGAATTATTGAAAGTAATTAGCTTTATTGTCACGAACACCGTGGTTATTCGTTCGTGAAAGGGAAATATGTTAAGTGAAATATGATAAAGCATTTAGCACTAGCCTGGGCAATAATAACAATAATATTAATTACAATAATAAAACAATATTAAAATAAGAGTAGATTATATAATAAAAATAACATGATATATGATATGCCAATTGGTTGAAGAAAAGATAAAGAGGTGTCTTTTTTTATGGAAAAGCTATCAAATTTAAAGTTTCCGCTCTTTTCAAGGCAATGCAAACGGAGGATTTTCTCATTAAAACTTATAATTCAATTGAAATGCCTAAAAGTTAAGCGGCTTATTAGCCGAAAAACTGACATTATTTTCATTCATATTCCAATACATAAAAATATGAAATTAATTTTCTAAGGACACTTATAGGGAAACGGTCCGGTCGTGAGATAAGGCACTGGATTGAAATCTACCGCCATACAGCTTGGGTAAAGAGATATACCGAGCATCATTCCACTGACATACGGGGGTGATCTGAAAAGTTCTCGACCTGATGACGAAAACGACAATTAATATGTTTAAAGAAGTTTTATTTTTCAATGTAATCACCTTTAATATAAATTAATGCATTTCATCTAGCGGTGTTCCAATGCCATTATCCCGTATCTGTAATGTACTTCCGGAAGTGCTGCCAACTATTCGCCTACAGCCGCAATCGCTTCTTGAATGGACGAAAAACATTGACTAGCGAGGAAACTTTTAAGTTTTCAGAAGATCTGGAAGTCCGAGAGTTCGAGGAATATGTTGGATATTCTAGAGTGTCTTAGCGCAAATCCTTCAATTTTCTCATCGCCGAGACACTTTGAGGAGAGGTGAATGGTCCTCATGGAAAACAGTTTTTTGCCTCGGTAAGCCACGAATTTTTCCATCCAGTTTCGTCAGAAGGTTAGAATAGTACTCCCCAGCAATCGTTTTACCTATTTCTAACTAGTTGATTGACAGAATTCCTTCCCATTGACAGTATCCCAAAAAAGTGATTACATGAACTATCCCGCCGATGGCACCGTCTTCGCCTTCTTCGGAGCTGGAAAAACGACCTCTATTCACGAGTGTTTTGTTTCGATTCTGTTGTGCAATGTGCAATGGTGTTCATGTTTTATCTATTGTTACATATCGATGCAGAGAATCACTCTTGTTTTTCGTAAAGCGCGCCAAGGACTGTTTGGAAAGTGCCATATGAATGCGTTTTTGATCCACAGTGAGTACGCGCGCCACCCAACTTGCGCAAAGTTTGTCATGTGCAATTCCTCTCGCAAAATGTAGCCGACGCGTTTTTTTGATGTCCCTACAGTACTAGAAATTTCACGAAACTTCGAACGCCAATCTTCTAAAATTACGTAGCACTTTTTCGATGATTTCCAGTGTGGTTGAACCATTCAGACGTCCTTCACGTGGATCTCCTTGGACGGTTTCACGGCCACGTTTTTACTCGGCCGCCCATTTCTTCGCCGTGGAATTGAATGGTAAGAGTCACCATAAACATATAGAATCCTCCAATAAATTTCAGTCAGCATTAAAATTTCTTTTATGAAGAATTTTATCACTGTGCGATACTCGATTTTTTCCATTTCCAACAAGACACGCACCGCAACTGACTCAAATGACTGCATTCAGTGAAGTACTAAATAGAATGCGTTGAAATTTCACTGGGCGTTTAATCATAGCTGTGTCAATATGAGTCCCTAAAATTATGCGTGTAGTGATGCTATCTATGGGAAAGGCCGAGAACTTTTCAGACAATCCTCGTATCTATCTAAAAGACGATGTTGCTAACGAGGTATACCCTCGATATCCTCGAAAATGAAAGACCTAAAATCAAATTAAATTCTAATATCGGAGTGTCAATCTAAATATTAATATCCAAGAGTATTGAAATCCTTTACTTAACATTTTTATTGCTGTAAAAAGACCGTCCTTTGAGAAAAACTACAAAATATAAGTAAACATTTGATCTGACGCACTTAAATAAATTTAAGTCTAAAGAACAAAAAAGAAATAAACGGTTATGATCACAATAACGTTGCATTCCCACAAAACTTGGTAATAACAAAACACAGTGAATCAATAGAAAATAAATACGTCCATAAAAACGTACAACATAAATTCTAATTAATAAAATTAGTTCATAAATAAAAACAGTAACATAAGATATCTTATTTTTTATAAAACTAAGAGGTATTAAAGTGGGCCGATCTTTTATTGTCATTCCCCTCAAATTATTCCAACATGCATATATTGGTCAATTAGGACTCCTAATATTCCTAAGCGAACACTGCCTACTGCTCGTAGCATTGACTCGTGCCACACTGGTCGTTGAAGTCGATGCTACTTAATTCGAATATTTTCGTTTAAACTTCAAATAAATTGCTCAATTCGAAGACAACTCAGTAGACACTGTAGCAAAGAACTCTGAATTGTGACAGAGAAATAAAAACACATCACTTTTATATTGTTTCTGTTCATTTGCTCATATATTTCGTATGGCTGAAATTCTTTTTCATGGAAAACATGAAACATTTTCAGGGCGCAATTCTCTACCAAATGATCACTCCGCCAATCACAATGCAGCGAATAGGGCTCTGAGTATTAAAGGAAGTAAGCGCACAAAACCAGTACGACGAAAATCAGCCCATTTTATCACAGGCTATGGATAGGATATTATTTGACGGCGATGGAAAGACCGAAATAGGTTGGTGACTGTCAAATTTTCATTCTTCATAAAAGTAAAAAAAAATGTTAAATTGGATAGCCAAAAAACGGGAATGTGCGTGACGCGATGTTTTTACGTTAATTCTGGAGAAAAAAAATTATGACACAATTAATTCTTGTGTCATTAGACTGGAACAGCAATAATAAAAGCGATTACGGGGTATGCTATGGATGAGAGATCATGCAACGGGCTCGGGTGTGCTGTCGAGCGGAAAAATGAGACGGAAATTGCGGAGGCAACCTCTTCTCCAATTTCAAGAGCAAGTAACTGAACTACTTACGAGTCATGAACATCGAGAGGTCACACTACGAGTGCCGAGCACACGTGAATGGCCACTGCTGCTTGAGAATACAATACCGTAGGGATAATGCAATGACGTGTAAGTGATGCACGATGAAGATTTTATCGCAAAGGCCGTTCGCCTACTTCTTTTTAGTACTGGTGCTTCACTTTTATCTTCCTTTCTACGATTTTTATGTTTACACGGCATTTTGTGTTTCCCCTAGGAGAGATTTCTTATCCGGCTATTCGTTGCATTGGGAAAAGAGAATGGTTACGAGGATAAACAATGTACGTGTAAAAATAGTTTCTAGTGCCATAAGCGTGTATTTATGAGCCAGCACCATGGAATTTCTCACGTAAAACATTTGATTAAATCCTGATTTCTAGTACATGTACAAACACACACAAGATACACCCGTATGAATCAATGATAAATCGAAAGATTGTTAAATAGTATCGTACGCGTGAGATCAACGCAAATTTCTGCCAACACGATTGACTGAGGGCCAAATTAAGAATCCGCGATGGTAATTCGAGAGCAACTTGACGGACGAAAAAATACGAAGGTCAAAAAACTCGAGTTTCAACCTAAACACACTGACTGCTATCCTTATTGAAACGTTTGTAATCCCAGAATACCAACCTATAGGTATAATGAATGCTTTATGTATACATACATATTTAACGTTGACATATAACCACACTTATTATAAAATCAGTGATGGGCTGTTAACATATTGAAGGTTTTGCAGAATAATAGGCCTTCATTCATATGTAATGTGTTTACTCGGCGCGATATACCTCAATATTATGAAAAGAAAAACCGAGTACCCCCTCTAAAATAACAGTCACGTAAAACATTTACTTTGATATAAAGTTTTAATGGTAAAATTTTAACCTGTAACGAGTTAAAATCCATTATATCAATGGATTTAAATATTATATCAGTAAAATGACACTTTTTGATCAAGTACTTCCAATATGATGTGTGAGCTATTAGATAATGAGAGTTTTTATTAGTAAGTTCCTGTTCTCCCACGTTGACACTATCATCCATTCATATGATTATTTTCGAAAAAACTAGAGCCAGCACCATGGAAAAAAATCTTCACCGTGGGCATAGAAACTGGAAGAAAGATATATATTTTCCTTTACGAAGGTTAAAAAAAAGCTGATTGAGTCCCTCTATTTTACGCATAGAAGTCAATGCACTGAGGCTGTGTTTGAATTTTAAATACTTTATCACGAAACTACATAAATCCTGCAACCGTTTGATTATACTCGAATATGCGAGGTTTTTTTATTTTACTAAAACTCTGGGACAAAAACGTTATCTTAAGTAAAAATTAAAATAAAAAATCCCAAACTGTAAAATTCTTACCTAATTCCAACCATAGTAACATCTTTTTTAAGTCACACCGAACATACTTGTACAAAGGAACATATGTAGGTACTTGTAGGAACGTTTATTTAGTTGAAGTATACTTATGAGGAAGGAATTATTTCGGTAATTTCAACATGGCATAGTGAAGAATAAAAACTATGCATAAATGAATTTCACTCGCATATTTTATTTCTGAGCGGCGCGTTAACCTAGTGAGCACAGCGTTAAATAATTGAACGGAGGTCTACGTACTGCTTCTACAGTGAGTGATGCCTCTTTACGACCTCATCTAAAACCCTAGCGATGAGATGAAGCTCAGAATGCCATTAATTCAGGAAACAAATAGGAAACCCAAAGTGTCGCTGAAGGAAGAAAAACCTGTAGGCGTGAATTCATGTCATACTCCTAACGGCTCCGCGCAAATAGTGCTAGGTCTTCCAGCTAATTCACTCAAGACGCGTGCTCAGTCATAGAAACGAGTCTTCTAGCAGAGGATACATAGTACATGATTTCTAGTTTAATAAATGCAAAAAATACACTAAATGTAATATATACTTTTATATACTTTATTCTAAAACAAAACTATACTCTAAATTATGAAAATTGTTTTGAGAAAAAATCTACCGAAATGTAAATTACCCAAGAGGCCTTTCGGGTCGAACGAGATTAAAATACGGTAATAATTCGCTGACACAAATAATTACTTTTTGAAATAATTGCCATGCGCGATGCCGTAATAGGTTTAAGTGCAAAATTAAAGCAAGTTCTCATCAAAATGCATAAAAAAATATATCAGAGCAACATATAAAAAATGAAAAATTCACCTCTTATTCACAAACGAATTGATTTAAAAGCTTATATAAAATTCACAAATATTTTAAAGAATTAAAAGAAGCCAATTAATATACCCAATAAATGAGTATTATCTGAAGAATCTAAATTGTGGCCACATTCTAATTATATAAGAAGGAAACTTGACTTTGGTGCTAGTTGTTATAATAGTGATACCAATATTAATGGAATATTTGATTCTAGTTTTAAACGATACTGCTTCATAATTATGCTCTACCTCTTAAATAATAAAATTAAATTAATTTAATAATGCTTTTAAAATATTTAAGTGCCAAGACTTGGTATGATTTCTTAATATATATAGCTCCCGAAAGAGGAGTGACGTTTGGTCATTATAAGGCTGATAATGTTTAAAAATATAGGAAGACAGACTATTTAAAAGTTGAATAAATACACCGAGTATTCATAATAATAAATATGTATCCATCTTTAAATAATAACAAAGAAAAAGTTCATTCCCTTGCAAATGAACACTGAATAAAACGAATTCAGTTCCATCTTTCTTACAGTGTAGGATAAGTGAGAGAACTCTTTGAGTGTGGTGCTCAGCAGGCGTCATCTACGTTGGTGAAAATTTAGGTAGGAATAGCTAAAGAAAAGCGCTGACTTGGCTAGAATTTTTACTCACCGTGGCGTCCCATGTTTCCCCCAAACGAGTTTTTTTTTATTTTTTACTCCATTTGGGTCAATTCATTCTGGTTCCCCGACCATTGGGGCAAGCACTGGGGGAACCAAAATCCTGGGGCAGGCCGTCTTATTCCCCGCCCCCTACCTACGCTGGCGGTGAAAAGGCTGCCTTTCCTACCCTCTTTGCATATTTCTTTTATGTGAATTCTAAATTCGCTAACACGTGCCATACGAACCCAACAATATCTCAATTTCCACCACTACCCTTACTTGTGGTGATGATGCGAAATTGCAAAGGAGACGCCATCTGAGTCACTCGTGCCCGCCCGAGCACCGCGTAGATTTTATCGGCTACTTTCGACCCAGATAAATGAGGCCTTATGAGAATATGCCGGTATCGTATCCTCCTCACCGATATCCGCACTTGGAGGCGGGCACCGTTAGGATCTCTTCCTTTCTTCCCTTCCCCAACCCCACTCTTGTCCCCCTCCGTCCCCCTTCCCCACCCTCCGCGAACGCCAACTTCCCGACAAAGAGCGAAATCCCCTCACGACCGCTCACTCGTGTCTGGTCTCATTCGATAGTCTAGAAGAACGTGGCCGGTAAAAACGTCCTTCAGCACCTCACAGAAGTTCCCGGAAAGTAACCCGCTCGTTCAGAGACTACGTTAGGGCGCCAGATTCAATACTTATCGCCAATAATTACCGCCACCTACTTGAGCTCAGTTTTTCTAAGCGAAAGTCACGGATGCGACCATAACTAGGTATTATTTATTCCGAGTAACCACTCGAAAACGCTTATTGGCCCAGGAGTTCAAGCCCGCAAGCGTACACGATATTTTGAAGGATAACGAAGGAATAAAGGGAACCGTCAATGCCATATTAATATCGCTGATATATACTTAGTAATAATCACATATCGGAAATAAATCACCCTGTCTGGTTTGTTTAAATTTTAGAGAGAGAAATGCAAAGTAAATAAAGCAGGCGGTCATAGTAAATTCATTGTTTGCTCGCATGAAACGAAAGTCAATCACTGAAGTTTTCTGCGCTATCTAACCGTCTACAGCTACTGATTGAGAGCTAGACGCATTATCACTGCCAAATGACAAATTGGAGCTAACTATTTAACAATATGAATTTTAAGATAATTTTCGAAGCATATTAAATGTACGCTCCCACAAGAATTTCTTGGGTTTGGTACTTGAATTCTGATTTAGTACTATAATTTCAGAAAAAATATGCACTGATCTGAAAATAATATTTCATGAATCATTTGACCAGGGTATAAGTCTTCAAACAAGCAATGAAAATGTAAAATGAACTTGCATGGAAATTTTGATCCCAGATTGTTAACCTTGTGACACAGCTGGGATACGAGTATGTCCCGAAAGTCAGAAAGATAAAAAGAAATAATATCTCTGCTTTTTTCTAGCAAATCAATCATTCTATTTGCATGAGATGAAACGTTTTATTTTAAGGACAAGTATAATGTGCTTGTCACTGCTGTGTTATCATAATTATTAAAATATATTTATCGTGAGTTACTGCAATAATGACTTACTTATCTAAAATATTTGACATAATCGCACCCTGAAATCAGTCCTCGACTTTTAAACCCATGCCAGATAAAGGGCATAAATTTGAAATTGAAGCGTTAAATAAATGAAATGTTTCTGATTGGAATAAAATCATTTTTATTGGAAAGAATAGTTGCCAGACAGCCAAGATTATGTCAAGACTTGTAAATGCAACGCACGGATCCATAGAGTTGCTTCATTTCGGTTTTGATAAAAATCTTAAATAAGAGTCCACTAAAACAATAAGTATCCATAAGTAAAATCATCAAATAATTCTATCGTTGAACGTTAAAAATAATTAGCAATTTTGTATCTTCTTTCTTTCTTCCTGATTGAAATACATGCATCTGGTTTATATTTATAATACTGCCATACTTGAGATTTGTTGCCGTGAATCACTACCTTGGATAAGAGAATTATCATTTTCTGGTTTTGACAAAAAATCTACGTTAGCGTATTGTTCATCGGCGAGTGGTTCCGCTTGGATCATCAGGTAGATATCGAGTGGAACACTTTTTAAGACTAGATGCCTAGTATTAGACCTTTTTACAATAAGATTGAGCAAGAGCGCGAAATATTTGCCAGGGTATCATGCTGAATTCATCGTTGGTCGAATTTTCCAAAAGCACACTCACATGTCCAGCGAATGCCTTGTATTTTTAATCTCAATGAATCTTTAATTCCATCCATTCATACTCGCAAATGACTTGAGCTTAAAATAACTTCAACCATTACAATACATGAGTCTAACAGAAGTTCTTAGTGTACAACGCCATGCTTACTGGTGAATCACGTCGAATTTGATCGCGAGCTCTGATAATCTACCCTCTTCTCACCTCGAGAAGGATAAAAATTAAGAATATTTACTACTTAAAGGTGAAATCTACTTTCCATAAGGCTACATTAATATTTAAGACACTTAACTTATTTCTTTAATATGCCTACCCATCATCATCGGCAGTTTGGATGAAGACATTTCAAATGACATATTTTCATTCTAAATGGACATAACGATAATCTATGAAAAGTAGGCAGTTAATACTTAGGATGATCATTTTTAAATCCCTTATTTAGAATCCCTCAGTGCTTACACTGAGATTGCGTAAGCAGAGTAACTCACCTCATGAGTTTGAACACCCATTAAGTGATCAGTGAAAAGTATCAATCGGAATGGTTTGATGTGGCGGGACCACTTCAACGACGGGCACTTTTGCACGCTCACTATTATTATTCACATAGAATACGCAAAATTACTAAAAAAAACATCCGGAAATTAGTTTCATATTCCAATACGTGACTGCAATGTGTCGTCTAATGAAACACACTCTATTAATTTTTTATGTTACTACACTACGTAGGTGGTCTGAAAAGTTTCAGACCTCAACATGAAGATGACAGCACTATTCAAAAAAAGTTTGACAATAGTTTTGAGTAAGTCGTTGCAGGGGTTTTTGCGAAAATGATAAAAATTGAGTAACGAGCTGTCATTAAATATTTGTTTTTGAAAGGCAATACCCCAATGCAAATCAAAGACGAGTTGAACTCTGTTGCATAACATATGACCGGGAAATTTTGGACAGCTGAATTTAAACGTGCCCGATAGCTGACGATGAGCGTTCAGGACAGCCAAAAAATGCGACAACCAACGATAAAATCGAAAAAGTTCACCAAATGATTCTGGACGACCTTCGAATAAAGGCTAGAGAGATAGCAGAGGATATGAGCATATCGAAAGAACGAATTGGTCATATACTGACTGAAGAATTGGGCTATCTTTAGGTAAGGTATCCATCCGTGTTGGTAGTCACGATGCCACGTTTGTTCACTTTGGACCGAAAACACATTCGTATGAATATTTCCAAGGCCCTCTTGGAGTGGTTTGAGCGAAGCGAGCTGGTATTTTTGCGTCAAATCATAAGTATAGATAAACTTAGATTCACCACTTTACTTCCCAGATGATGGAACAGCCAAAACAGTGGACTGCAAAAGGTGAACCTGCTCCGAAAAGGGGGAATACGGTTCCGTCGACCGGAAATGTGATGACGACTTTGTTTTTGGGATAGTCACGAAATTATGTCCATCGATTATTTTCAAAAAGGTAAAAAAAGCGAGAGAGTATTACGCATTATTTCTTGATAAGCTGAAGGCCGAAATTAAAAAAAAAACGTAATTGTGGCAACCTCCAAGGGAACAAATTTACATACTTGAACTTACAGACCGAAATTATATCTACTATAGCAGCACGAGTAGGTTGATTAACATTCCCGAGAAATAAGATCGTACACTAAAAAATGAGAATGATGACAAATAACTGAACAGAAGTCATATATTGTCAGTAGACGTTCCAGCGACCGCTGGATAACGGGGCGGACCATTTGGGTTGAGTGCGACAAGAGGTGACCTCCAGTCACAATGGCTTTTAACCAAGACGGGTCAGGATTGACCTCGTAAATCAAGAACGGCGGCCGAAAACCCGCCTTTCAAATTTAGTGCCTCGAAATGTTTCCAGAAAATCCGAGCTAACTGCATAAATCATCGCTGGCCGCCATCGTTTAGGACCGAGTTTTCTTTACGCAATTAAGGACTGTTTGCTAATGCTCGGGGATTATTATGACTACGGGGATGTCAGGACCGCCGGAATCAGCTCTTTTCACCACCTAAAACCTCATTTCTCATTAAAAGAGAGGTATATTTTTATCTATTTCGGAAAGATAATATAATAATATATACATTAAAATATGAATAGATCCTGCATGGTTTCAACTTTCATAAGAATATCACAAGCTTTAAGATTCTCTCTTGATAGTTCCACGAAAAATTTAAATTTATTTATTAATTTTAGAATTACGTTGCAATGAGGCGATTTTCCTGGTGGCATCAGTCAAGTTTGGCCAAAGATAACTCTTACAACGAAAATTACATACATACACGCACTAGAAAAGATAAGAGACAAAATATTCTTACATAAAATGGCAATTCCACATCACATACAAACAAACTTCCACATCACATACAAAATACCGTCCACAAATACTTACAATATTTTAATAACTACAGTGAAGTTTATTACCCAGTGGCTGCTTTGCATTTATACTAAAAACTTCTAAAATTGGATGGAAAGGGCTCAAACAAACCTCCAGGCAGCTGGTTCCAATTAATAATAGTTCTATTTAAAAAAGAGTATTTTTTCTTATTTGGCTTTTGCGTCCTAATTTTTATTTTGAAACTATGGTCGTTTTTTCCTTAAAGTTAGGCTTTTCTATCTCTTTCCATAAATCTTCCCACGCTTCGTCCTTTTTAACAATTCTATACATCGTGCCTAACCTACTCCTTTTTCTTCTATTTTTCAAACTCTCCCATTTCATTAAATAAACTCGAGAAACACGAACAGAATGAAACAATCATCTTTTGTTGAATAACAGATGTCAGGTCATCTCATTCACTCGAAATAAAAAGCTCTAATTTGTCGAAGATGCCAATCCTTATGTCTCCATTGCATGTCGTCTTCCATTTTATGACCGGTTACTTCAGGGCGCTTCCACCTCTACCATCCTTTTCCCAGCTGCCGTTACGGGTTGGTAGTGGGAGCGAGATGGCTCAGAGGGTGTCGCTCTTAAACGTGATCATCATCTCCCCGCCTTTCACACGCCGTAATCTCCGCTCTCACCAGCCAGATCTTAAGTGGCGCACGTTTTGTCGTCGGCTCGTCTGCCACACGTGCTCAGTTTTCTCTAAATTCAAAAATTACTGTGTTGCATTTATCAGCGCTGCACCGGAGGAAAAAAATTACGGAAATGTTTGGTTGTGAAATTAAATGTGAATCTTATATATTCAACTTCCCAATGGCTATATTTAACTACTGACTGACCGTAGTGATGAAATTTAATTAATTAAGAGCATTTACGCAACTTTTATTTGATCCGTAAACATTTTATTCATGAACTCTAAATTTATTTCTGATTCGGAAACACTATTTGATCTAATAGTAAGTAGTTCTAGAACATTACTAACAGCGGGTAATACGAATAACAATCGAAATATATATCATTCAAGGATCTTCTATTTGATGTGTTAGCAATAGCTAGTATTTGTTAGGTACCCATAATCCTGTATTCGTATGATATCGTAAACCTAGGAAGGGAAATCGCGTCAAGCGACTGAGTACCTAGACTTAAGAAGCCCATACACACATACACAACATAACCAAAGAGTAGCAGAGCTTAGTTACATTTTAATCTGATAAATTTTTTAAAAATTAAATTCGAAAATTTTCATTGTTATAACATTCCTTCGAAAACTTTCAGGGTATGAAAAAATGAGACCTGAAATCAAGGATCTGGTTCTAGATCTATAAAAACTGATCCACCTTTCCCTAATTTAACTGTGGAGCTTTTGTATAAAATAAAGCTTTTTTGGAGGAGAATTAAATTCAATATCAATTAGAGCGACTACAATTACTATGGACAGAGTTACGCAAACTGTTTTCACTTAACTTGATTTGAGGCGTGGTAACTGTGCAGTATTACTACGAAAGCCTGTGGAAATTTATCGCACTAAAAATGCCCGCTGATAATTTACAGTTTGGGCAGGTAATTCATCCTATGTTCCAGTCTGTACTCACTTAAGTCTGTAAGTGGTTTCTGAATTAAATGGAACACGAATGTAGTGACAAGTGACGCGCGTAGAAAATTGTAATCTCATGTAATAGTGACTTCGATCTTTGATGTTTCGGTCCTGACAAACTCAAGCTCACTGGAGGAAAGGTGCACTCCTTTCACTAGGTTTTTTCTAAATGTACGTGAGTGCCAAATGTTCCTCAGGACGGACAGTAAAAATTCACAAGATGAGGTAATGCTTACGTCCCTGCCTGCCGAAAGTTAGCGTTTCCGATCATTGATAATGCCCTGAAGCTTCCAATCCATCGGCCAATTTCACCGAGGGGAAGATTCGCTGGTTAATTTTTAAGAGGGTACCAAAAGTGCAAATTTACATTGAAGGTATCGTCAAGTTTAGCATGCAACATTAGTTTATTTAGTCATCGATCAAAATAAGAGTGGCACTGTTAGTCTTCCCGAAAAGTGTCTGATAACCACCAAGATAGAACACTGGCAGTTTAACAGGCTTCACCCCGAAGACTTCCATAAATGTCGGATCTTAGCTGCTGCGTTCTATTTTTCTTCCGACATAAGCTTTTATAAAATGTAACTCTGCAAGGCACTAGGTCTGAATTTTTTAATGAAAGCAGAAACAAGTGTATATCAGACCAATACTGCATGCAAACATATTAATACATTTCGCAACCCATGACCTAATGAAGAGCAGACGAATTTCACTTGGATGAGCGGCAAATTGGGACAATAGTATTTAATAAAATAGTTCTTAATTTTCAATCGATTCTTTTGCCTAATTCCGAGTCCCCGGAGCCCACGGAACAAAAATACCATGACCTTTGCGCCAAAAGCAAAGGGCATCATAGGAATCTACATATAGCACGGCATCTCTTCCTCTTATTGAAGAGAAATTCCTTAATACTCTTGGTATTCCTTGATATTCTTTATATTCCTTGATATTCTTGAGCCTTAGGACGACTCCAGTAATGCAATACATTAATTTAAGTGAAGCTAAATTTCTAAATGAATAGATGGACGTTGATATCAATGTCGATGCAAAAATATAATAAAAACTAGCTTCTATACTGCTGTTTATGAAAAACTCTGCACGACTGCACATTAGAAAGAGCTACGGCACGACTCCAGAAATAAAACTCCACTAATTAATTAAACTAAAGCTAATTTTTTAAATGAATAGATGCTATAGAAGGAAGCTAATGTCCATCGCAATGAAAAAATATAAAAAACCAGCCAGGAACGGCAGTGTCCTATACGTATTTTTGCCTAACCAATAATGCAATGTGATGCCCAGAAGGAACTTGTATTTATGTTCCAGTTATAATGACAAAAGGTCTAGTATTAGGTATCCAGTGCGAAAACTGTGGAATTAGGTACCCATTTAAAAATCCAAACCGAATCACTTGGCTTGAACATCACGACATCGTAGCACTTAAATTAAAACTGATAATAGAAATATTTTCTACGGGGTAGGTTCAGTGCGAAAAAATTCTTAAAAAATGCCAAAGGATAAATATGAACCATTCGTGTTTTCCAATCTTAACGAAATTCACGCCTGCACAAAATATTGTTTTACTTGCGACGACAGATTTAAAGTAATTGATGACTTAGGAGTATCCTTATCCAACGGTATTACTCTTACTGAAATAAAACAACTCAGCGTATCCGTGTGCCGTTATTCACAACTCACGACCCGTGACCAGTCTCATAGCTGCTGCTGTCCATAGGCAACTCCTTTATTTCAATGAAAAACATGCAAGAGTATGTCATTTCTGTGAGAAAATAAAATGAACATTAAAATGACTGATGCCGAAGGAAAATAATATGAAAGGAAAAAACTCTAAAATTGGGGAAATCGTATGCATTTTTTTCTTTTCAAAATAAGTGCTCAGCCTATTGTATCACGAATATTTCATAAATTCTGTAAATATATAATCAGTTAGGGACCAAATATTGCGGAAAGACGGATTTGGCAATAATGATTCATACATTTTAACGCAAGGGAATAGTAAATAGTCAATTTAAGATTCTTCTTTCTGTGGAATGATATTTTTGCACCTCACGTGTATCATTAACGTGAGAATCAAGAGGCATCATTAAATGTATTCTACGTGTACCACAGGAATACGATGTACTGTACGTATTCACAGTGCATACCTATGCTATGAGCGAAACGTATGATCAACAAGTGGTCATGGTTTTATCATTTTTAGCAAGAGTTGCCCGGTTAGTCCTGTTGGGTCAAGGGTCTTTAAAAGCTGCCTCCCATCCCGCCTCTTCTCTCCCACAGCATGGTTGGGCTCTCTGTTTCTCACGCTTCCCTCTCACCCCTTCGGGCGCAACCTTACCTCCCCTGCCCTCAATGCCCATGGTACTCTTGTACGTACACTCCCTTCCACTCCACCTCTTTTAACGCGCTTCATCCAAACAAGCTTCCCATTACATTTATCCCAGTACGCAACTCGACTCATTCCAACCCGCCTGATAATCGTTCATTCCCAACCGAAATATAGAAAACTGTGAAACTAGATTCGCATTTGATTTTATGATACGATTTTATGCATATGGGGATTTCAGCATCAACTCATGTAGCTTAGCGTATCCTTTGCACTTAGTTTGAAGGTATTTATTTTTCCACATTAAGATTTAAACTCATGGCGATGATTTGAGTGCCTTATGGTAAAGAGCCTACACCAAAGACAAGGTAATTAACTAAAACTCATTAACTAAAATTCATTTGGTTAAACTCATTTTTAGACCAACTTCACATCATACGATGAATATGAATTACTCAAAATATAGGAATAATCATAAGCAGAAATATCTCCTAGACGGCACACGTATTACTTACATAACACAGGATCAACTCTGCAATGTGTCTACTTCCTCTACACACACGTACCTAGAAAAAGTTTGTTGCGAGGCTTTGATTTATGATAATTGGTAAGTGATGCCTAAATTATAATGATCTTAATTCAGTTTATGGCTCTAACGCTCAATCAACTCGTGTGCTAGATTTATCTATGATGTCAGGGAAAGAGATCACATAGATCCTTACTTTTGCTAACTAGGGTGACTTACGGTATCTTTAAAGCGGAGATGCTCTTTGGAAGTGCTTACATTACTTACAAATGAAAGACCATGATTCCTTCGTTACTCGACCTTCATATGATTACCGCCCAAACACTCGGGAGTTTTAATGAAAATGGCTATCATCCTTCTCACATAAATGTTACGCACAATATGTCATTTTAGCATCTTCTTTAGAAAACTCACGCCGACACCATGAGGCAAAAATAAACAGGAAATCGATTTTTATACGTAATCTTCGAGCATCTCTTTTCAATTTTGTACAGAATATTTTGTATTTTGTCGGATATCGATGTCATAAGAGCAAGTAACATGGGCTCATATGCATTTCACATATTTATGTGACTCTTTTGTTTGATTCTGTAGAGAGCCATTTGGGATAGCAAAATGTATCCGCCAAAAATATACATGAATAAAAAATTTAAAATGTATTATTTAATATGAATATGTATTTCGCTGCAATTAAACGTGTGATAAATAACTCTAAAACATAATTAATTTTAAGCGGTTAATCATAGAACGACGGGAAAATATTAATATAGTTATGATTACTTCAACGACCAAGTAGCACCTACCAGCATTAAAAATGTGACCAAATCGTGAATAGAAAGCTTTCAGAAATATGTCCTTTCTATTTATCTATATTTTCACAAAACAGAGTCGAAGCTGAAGGAGAACGTTGCTTAAGGAAATCATCGAAGCAAAGGAATCAATAGTGAAGGGGTACTTACAGAAGGGACACTAAAGCAATGGTTCAAGAGTTATTCACGGAGAACCTCAAAATAGTACCATCTGCAGGCGACATCAAACAAATAAACCGTTCATGAAATCTTCACAACTAACTACTCTCAGAGAACAAAGGGTGGAGAATTTGGTAGCAAGTTAGGAAAGAGTTTAATTAAAAGAACAACTTCCTGCGTCACCAAATAGGCCATTAATATCACTGAAAAGAATAGCCCATTTCGAACTGTTTACTCACACCCCAACCAATTCCTAGCGGTGTTATATGACTACCAGGTATCCCGAGTTATGCTCATACTATGTATTCTCGTAAGGGGATATTTTAGTTTACTCTCATCCAAAACTCGGGAAATTACACGTTTAACTGTCCAAATATTAATGAAGACTATTCTACAGGCATCCCGACTTATGCTTTACGGTTTCAGCCAGAGAAAAAAGTTATATATAAAACCATAAACCAAAAACACAGTAATCAACCCGAAGGTCAGTTTGGTAGGTAACGGCAGAGTTCACCCAGTACTAAGCCCTATACGGCGTGTGAAAATTCACACATCAGGGTAGGGGGGCCAGTTCCTTTCCCTGTGCCGGTTATGGTTTCCCAGGAAGACCTGGTACCCGAAAAATCACTTTAGCTTGGGTGGAGCTGCAGGTGCCCAGAGTGCCTTGCCCGGGAATCGAACCCGGGACCCTCTGGTCAGCAGTCCATCGCTCTATCCACTGGACTAACGCGACCCAAGTTATATATAACGTTCATTAAATCACGAGAAGTACACAAGTGAAATATTAGTAAATTAATTCTTGGAAAAAATACCATATTCTATTCCGGGATAATTACAGCGCAAATTAATCTTAATTTCTTAAATGTATGTTTAGTTTGGTGCACGGCTACAGGGAAGGATATCAAACAGTTCACACGTAAGCATCTCCACCGGAATGAACTTGGACAAAGATCCAAGAGCAAATTGTTTTCTTACCCGTGTTCTACCAGCTAAATTAGATCATGATACATTTTTACCGGGGAAATAAATAATTTTGCCTTGCTAAATTCAAATGCCACAGATGAATTATTCTGAAAAATGCCTTTGAAACCTCATTTATATTATAATAGTGTTCCAGTGAATGAAGAATCAATTTTGATTTTTATGAGCATGGAATACAAAAATATGTAGGCTATATTAGTACAAGAATGATTATTTCTCAGAGCGAATTCTGACATGTTTTGAATAGCTAGCATTCCCTACTTCCCTAAATACGTACCTTCAATAATGTGATTCTAGAATTAAGAAAGAGGTCGAGGTTCGATGTTTTTGCTCCTTACGAATTTATCCATTGTTATCTCCTATGATAAGACAATAAAATGGTGTTTTGATATTTCTCCTTTTATCTCTGATACGGCTCTAAAACTGGTACTATTAAAAACTAATGTTTTGTTCGTTGAGGATTTTGCTTATTGATAGTTATTGAATAACAGCCTTTATTTTTTTACTTAATATCCATACTGTCTTTGCATTACCTAAACCCAGCAGATACAATATGTTAAATCTACAAATTGGAGGTCATAATCAGAGATTAAGAATAGCAAAGGATCTAAATTTCAACCTTGAGCGGCCGTCGATCTTATCTTAAATCTGATTACCAGTTTCCGTAGTGTAACGTATTGGCACCAATTATCTACACAGGGGATTGATAAAGATACACCAGGAACCGGTTTTAACTTAATTTAACTTATAAAAAATTGAGGAGATTTTATTTACTTATTAGGCATTCTTGTCGGCTATTTTGAAACTGCCATGATCCACTCGGAGGCCTCATGACTTATAACAATTGACGCACGATACATGGGTTTCATGCTCTAATTTCTTTTAAGGCTCATTTTAACACTCAATATTCATATTAACGGATCTAGTACTCATAACTTAATTATTTATGACGAATGTTCTACTTTTATTTTCAGTGCACGGTAAAAGGTTTTTTTGAAGCAAGATTTTCCGCTGACGTAATATTCATTGATTATTTCTATTTCCCTTTGCCACTCTCAGGTAAGTTTCCCGTTGGGCCATATCATGGTAAATAACTCAACCAATAAGAGTTCTTAATCGGGCAAAGTTCGACTGAATGACGAACCCCGGATTAATTGAAATACATTCGAAGAATCTGTTGAGGAAATGAGGCCAAGTTTTAGACTTCATACCTTTTGAAAGCTGCTCTGGAGAAGTGGAAACGGGAAAAGTATCCATTCAGTGAATAACCCCCGCAGTGGTATTTTCAATAATTTCCCGGAGGTTACTAGCAAATTTAAAAAGTTGGTGCATTCTTTTATTTCACGATTCATTTAGCATATTTATTCATGTTAACTTTTTTTAATTATGGATATTCCTCCATTACTGAATTCGGAAGTGACAGGCTGGAGCGCATGGAGCGAGGAACTGTGCAGTGAGCACCAAGCACGAATACTTGGTGCCTAGCTACTCATTGAAGTGTAGCAATACGTCATATTATTTCGTGGAGTGCACGGGTATTATGTGGAGAAATCGTTTCTTTTCCACCTCTTAGTGACTGCCGAACAGAAGATCTCACGCTGAAGAGATATAATTGCATCAAGGTACCAATTTGTCAAACACTTTCACCAAATTATAAAAACTGGAAGCTAAGACATGACTTGGTATGGTGACGAGAAAGTTATATAGTATACTTAAAGGGGCGTGCGAAACAAATGATCACGTTGCTTGCTGGAGCGAGGGGAATGATAAAAACTACTAAGACCTTCTTCAACCGCAGGAATGAAAACAAGAGAGTCAGAAGCAACTCGTAGGAAAGCATGGGCTGAGAATGGAAAAGGATATAAAATTTATATACCATTGAACCACTCGTTTGCACATAAAGAGGCACACTAATGCATTTAACGAGGATAACAAAGAGAGAATTTCCTGAGAGAAAGTCCAAGGCTTCACATTAAGCGGAATCATAGTGTGACACATAAATGGGAATCACTTCACTTGGTGGAACATTAAATTTTATTGGCTTAAGGACAAGCATGGATATGTTGTATGAAACAAAAACCTCACAATGTAAAGTGCCGGTTCATCATAAATGATGAATAATAACATTAATAAGCATTTGATACATGGCCTATTGACACATACATGCATTACATTTACATAGATTACATACATAGCCATTGTATATTTTTCCCTCTTTTCATTGCATTTTTGAACCAGATGCCTTTCGTCTTTCAGCTCGTGAGTCTTGCTAACATTTAAGAATTCACTATTCGACATTTTCAGGAATATTTGTCAAAATATATATTCTATATAAATGACCTTCTATACTCCTAATAAAAATCTATTTATATTAATTTTCTGGACATTTCTGAGCAGGGCTATTTGAAAGTTATCCGGGAGAATGAAAGAAATCAGGGACGTGCCTCCGGAACACTCCATTTAAAATTCGAATGGTATGAATTTCCGGGTACCATAACTTTGTAGCAAGCTTTATAGGGGAAAGAATAAAGAGGAAACAACTTCAAGCCCTCTCTCTTCTCCACATGCATAAATTTCATACACCCTAGGTCTTATTCGGGACGACGACCACCTTCAATTATGAAGACTAAAATTCAGATTAATTATGGGAGGTTGTTAAATTTTTAAATTCCTAGGACGCATTCATATTTTCCCAAGGTTACGAGATTTACGCAAACTTATTGACCCAGTTTCAATTCATTCGCATTCTGATATGCCATGGGAGAGTATTAATGGACAAATTCCGCACCTGAAAAACCACCGCTGACCGGTTAAGGGGGCCGAAGGTCAGGAGCCTGGGTTTTCATTCACGTGGTCGTGCGGACGCATGATACCACTCTAATGAGGACATTTGCTTCATGCATTTTATCTTTTCAGTTCCTTGCGGTACACTATAATGCGATCCATCCAGTGGACTTGGAAGAACCGCTATCATTCGAGTACTTGTAGATCTTTGATAACGGCTTAAAGGGGTTAGTTAGGGGTACCATGACCCAATGAAGTCTATTAGGCCCGGTGTTACTATGCATTCCAGGAGCTACAGTTAAAGCAGTTCACGTGCGTCCATGAGGGTTGAGGGTGTATAATCGACCTCCAGAGAATAACTGCGAAATGTGCATTGTACTTTAAGAGTAGCCAGTCGTAAACATTAAGCGGACACAATAGACGCAGGATCAGAATTGAAAAAATAGCGGAACAAATTAATGTTTAGAATTTATTCTTCATATCAAATGAGTCCTTATATTATTTCCTGGAAGTCACAATGCAATGACGATTCTAAGGAAGCTCCAGGATGTTGCATGCACATTTCAAATACGGCGTCATATTTGATGGATTTAAGATTGTTTTCTTTCCCTCTCCATGAAGGTTCTTAGGATTCCATATATTTTATTATTTTGTACTGATATTTTTATGTCACAAGTGATGACTGTTCATCGCTATCCTCTCCACTACTACTCTGACGTTTCTCCCGCCCTCCCAACCATTCCCCGCCCCATACATACCCGCGAATCTATTCAGAGCTTTTCTACTTCCTGACCTCCACGTTGGACTCACCGCACCCTTCTCTCCTCAGCATATCATGAGTCAAAACACATCGGTCAAACAAACACAGACTTTTATTTGACTTCCTTCAGATTGCTGCATTGCATTTATTGTACGGATGAGTCTGTATTGTTGAAATTAAAGGGGGTCGATAGTAGAGTGATAGAAGAGAAGAAGATGGAGTTTTTTAACGGCATAGAAGAAGGGGCAAATCTTCGTAGACAACTCGGAAATGATGTTGGGAATAGTTTTGGGGCACATTTTCATACACGAAAGGCTAATAGAGACAGCCAGAAGACTGGAAAAACTGAATGGGAAGAACTGCAGAAGAAGAACTCGGATGACGCGGGAATACATACTATATAAGAGCAGGCATGAAAGTGAAGACATTTAAAAACGTGTAAACTTGAACAGACTGAAAATTTTATCCGAGGACTAACTCACAGCTAATCCTATGATTGGTTGGTTGGATGACTTTGGAAGATGATGAACTGCGGATGAGGATAAAATATATCACGTAACAATTTATCTCCAGTATTTATAGGGATATTAACAATTCACCCATTTTAAGGAAGAAATAAACTGGATCTATTTGTGTGTTTCTGTATTTTTTTCTTTTGAAAAATCAAACATTCATTTAAGACAGTAAAGTTTATTTTTTCATTCATGAAAAATTCATGCTGAAGTTCATTACTTCCAGGAAAGAATTAGATTAAATTCCAATTTGTTTTTTTTTCACCAGAGTTTGGTATACTTTTTCATTTCAAGCGACATTTTTTCTTATTAGAATATGGCGAAATTATTTTGTGAGTCATTTTAAACTTTGACGTTACTCTAACAAGTGACAAACGTTATTTTGAGAAGTGGGGGAGTAAAATATACCTCGTACTGGTATTTACGGTGCTTGCCGTAATGTATTCAAAGCGGATGGGCCGGTTCACTTCAGTACGCCACTTACGGTGCTTATACGCAAAAGCATAAAGCCGGTATTCCGACTGGGGGCGACAAGCCTAGCCTTTAAAAAAACTAAGATTAAGGCGAAAAAAGATGGCGAAACATCTAAGCACACTTTAGAACACAAATTATTACTCTTCTCATTTGGCATTTGAATCACACGTTAGATCAAATGGATTGCGAAACCTGATTCGAAATTATAGTGCCGGCCCGGCATTTGGGATTTAAATAACCGCTATGGGTTACCACAAGAAATAATCACCAGCCTTAGATCTTCGACCAAGAAGGCGGATTTCAACAGGATGCGAATTCCACAGGAAGGGCTGGATGGGATACAAGCGACTCGAGGAGTACCCTCGTTTTCCTCATAATATATCGCTCAGCTCGAGATTCGGGAAAAAGAGATGCCTCGGCAAAGACGATAAAACAAACTCGGCATCCGCAATCCACGTCCCCGTTGTGGCGTACCAGTTGAGGGTCGACGTCCCAACAGACGGAGACGAGCCTGCGGCTCGCCTTGACCCTCACCTCGACACACGCGTACAGGGGGCATGACCCCGGCCATTAGACGACGAATCAACCTGGGACGTGTTTGGCGACCTTTCATGCTCACGCACTTTTTCACGCTTGGCCGACATGGAGTGGAGGAAATATCGTGTGCACATAAAATAAGAATAGTCAGGTCACGGTCGCGAATAGCGATCCCGTCGAACGTCATCATGATTCCTGCGGCCTTCCGTGGAACAACAATTGAAATACGGTTCAATGAAACGCGGGGGAAGGGGCTGGGGGGAGACATTCTCCCATAAGCGCAAATACTTAATTTTCAAGCTTGAGCACTGCAGTCAAGAGCAGCGCTGGCTTACTCAATAATGTACACTCTAGGCCGCTTATAAATTTCTCCTTTTCTTGATGAGATGTAAAATTATTTTTTTTCGCTTGTTTTCCCGTATTTAGATATTTTTAACGTTCAATTAAGTGTAAGGATAAGTAAATGAATCTTTTTCATCGAGATACACAAACGCATTAGTTTCCATGAATGTTTGAGCTTTGTGTTAATGCATAGCATTATTGTTTTGGTCATAGAAATAGCGCCACAAATGAGAGATTACACTGTTCGCATTGGGAATCGACCCTGACATGTTGCGAAAGTTAACAAGATTTTTGCGCAGAACTAAAACACAACTTCCGGCATTACAGATATATCAAAACTTGTTTACTTATTTAAAAGGCAAAAAAATTACATTAAAATATCGAAATTATTACCCGGTTCGGTCGCATATCATTGAAAAATGCAATCATGCGAGTAACTACGAAAATAAAGAAGAGAAATTGGATGAGAATCCTACAATTTGCTGCACCCGTTCCGGACTTTAGTGAAGATGATTTTTTAGCGTATCAAGCAAGCAATTAGACAGGACAAATTGTATGGCAATCCACTCCATCGGACGTTGTAACATTTTGGAGCACTGAAATATTTGTTTAAAGGATTAAAGAATCACATATTGCTCATGGTAGACGCAAGATGCAGATTCGTGTGTCCGCAGAGGCTCTGAATGATGGAGCGACGAGGGCGGAAGGGGAGCGTACCGGGCAGAGGAGGTTTGGTCGGCCGAGAGGGAAGAGAGTGACCGCGGGCGTCAATGGAATGGTCCCGGCTCAACGAGCGATTCCCCGACCAACTGCCTCTTCGGAGCGTTGGTTGGTGAAAGGCAGGCGCCGCGGAGGGCGACTTTCACCCCGATCGGACCGCCTCCTTCCGCCTCGAAGCTCCATTAACCGTCCCAATTTAAGGTAAATTGCCGCTGACACTTGTCGTTAATTGTCTCATCATCATCCCCGTGGACGACGACAACACTCACGGGGTCTTACGCGCGAGTGAGCGACAGCTCGACTTCCCCTCATTTGACGGACTAAAAAAAGGAAAAACCACAAAAGTCAACCATGAGGTTGATTTAGACCGGCGTGGGTAGAGATCACCTACTAACCGCCCCTGCAGCGAGTGAAATTCACCCATCAGGGTAGTAGGAAGTGGCCCTTTATCACTGAGCAACCTTCGGTTACTCGGTGAGACCAAGTTCCGAAAAAAAACATGCTTGGTAAGAGAGGGCACCCTGAGGTGTAACCGGGATTTGAACCTGGGACATCCGGTTAGTATCGAAACAGTCCTAGGAAAACTAATTTTCAGACTCCAAAAAAAAACGAAGTCGTAGCAGTGAATTTGGTAGGGAAAAGATGCGGACTTTTATTCCAGAGTACATATACAATGATTATTATTTTGTTCACGTCCTTTGAATATGGTCGAATCATGCATGTTAAACACACGAATGGGGTTAATCCCAATAGAAGGTTATTCCCGCCCACTTTAAACCCCAAAATGATACAGCGTCTTCTTGGAGCGTATTAACCGGCTGCGATATGAATACCGTCGCTAAAATTGTAAGGCATGGAAAGCCACTTAGCAAGGTTTAGGCCTTCGGATATACGATAAAACATATTACACTACCTAAGCTCTAACCCGGACACCTTAAATATTTTTCATGGTTAATATTGCCATTTTTCTCACATTCCCGAACGAGTATTACGATACTTTCGAATGCCCTCTGTGCATTATTTGGGTTCCTTTAATTTTCAACCGATATTTTTCTATCAAAAATAAGAAGGGTCATCGTTCTTTAGTGAAATAGGAAAATTTAGCCGAAGAACGTTGGAATGGGCTAAGAATCTAACCGGAATATATTTTCGAAAAGAAAAAAATTCATGTCAGTTCTCCGGGAACTCCTTATAAAAATGCGATATCATAAAATTTGACCCTTGTTTTCCCGTTTAGTAGTTTAGCGCAAGGATAATTACGGTGAGATGAAATAATAGCAAAAATTCGCATTCATGACCACGGATAATTAAGAGCGGTTTGGTGGGGTTTGGAGTGAGGCTGGAATTTCATTAATTTTCCACAATTTCCATGGGTGACCTTCTAATGCCTTCATTTCCACCTTGACTCTCTCTTAGCCCAGACCATGACCTCCCGAGATTTGGGTGCGGTAATGGGCAGGAGAAACGATTCGATTCCCTCAACAAATTCAGAGGATAATGGCTGCGCGATACCTCGAATCAGGAATAGCGGCACAAAAGTCTGAAGACTAGCAAGGAGATTTCGCATTAGACGAAACCGGTCGAACGTAAAGAAAATATTTCTCCGGGGAACTCACTCCGTGTCTGAGACTTTTATGTTCCCATCTGGTTATGCGTCGGTAACACACACCGGAGTCATCATGTACCGTTTCTGCTCCGGCATATGATCAAACGAACATTACCAAGACACCAAGGTGTGAAAGAACGTCGCCATTGACCAGCATAGGTGAACCACGCTACATTGTTTTTTTGCCAAGGATTTGACATTTAAATTTACGAATCAGACTCCTCTCAGGTGCCGTATTGGAAGAAGGGGGCGCCAAATACTTGTTTGATGGTTAAATGACGGCGGGGGCTCCAAGTTAGTCCCGGGGTCACTATAAATTGAATAGGGATGGAAGGTAGTGGAACATATCACGCAACACGCTACATTCTCTTTGGAGGTAAAAAAATCAACGATATTAACGTTCGCAAAACCTCCATTTCTCGAACGCAACTCACAAAGGGGTAATAGCTAACGGTAAAAGCGGGTGGTGGAGGCGAGTAAGTCGCGAATCGTGACTTGGGAGAGGGAAAGAGTTGAAAATAGGTTTAAAATGGCAACCCACGAATAATCCAAACCCAAAAAGCGGTTCTGAGCTTCTCCCTGTGATAAAGGTCGCCTTTCTATAACACATACTGCCCTATTGTATCGTGTATACTCTCACGGGATGATCTACACCTGATACATTGATTCTTAAATCTGTTATGGATGCTCTCCCGTGGCATAGTTACTTTTTTACGTTGAATTTTATATTTGCTCCACCAAAAGTACCTTATTATTTGGAATGCTTCATCTTAGGTTTATTACTGCAGAGTCGGCGGAACTAAACCAAAACCTGAAGAATAACTCTGAAGAATACTTTTCCGCCTTTCAAAATAGCTGGAATGACCCATCGAAAGGTCAGTTTTTGCCGGAAGAGAGAGAGAGAGTGACGTGGAATAAAACAATATTAGGAATGTCTTTTGGAAGTGTACTTGAAGTTTACCGACGGCATGATAGCAAGGGTTTTTCAGGAATGTTAATGAAAAAATAGAGAAATTTTTGGTGAAAACCCGTTTCGAGAAAGTGAATTTTCTAAGACGACCGTTTGGGGGAGATTGTCTGACCTTGATAATTATGAAAATTAGCACACGGGGAAACAGGTGTCCTTCCTGCGTTCGATTATATTATCCTCACCGCCTACACAGGGGTATTCTAATTTTGACCCACCTTTTCCTAATTAAAACTTTAAAATCGAGAGAAGGAGATTTTAGCCTCCTCTTGCCAAAGGCCCAGTATTTACATGATTTGTTTGACAGTGGAGTGAAAACCTCAAAAGGTGGGAATAATTTTATTGAGGCTGCTCATACAGTGGAACGGATCGTCATTGAAATTTCGATGCACCATTTGTAAACCAGACAACGAATTTCGAGCGGACGCAAGTGAACTCGTTAGGCCGCGTTGGTCCCAATGATGGTAAAATAAGATCACTGTATTTATTTCCTCACATTTAGTTTCATGCAAATCGACCGCTGTGCCGACAGTCATTGTCATTTTCAAGGTCTTCACGTGGGACGTTCGCTGACCGTGGCGAGACCATTGTCCCTCTGCACGAAAGTAAGCGTGAATTTTACGTAGGTAGTGAGTGATCCTTCGTGATCCTATTATAACGGATTCATTTTGAGTTCATTAATAGCCCTCCGACTTTGATGGCAGATAAAGTTATAAATATTTAAAGGTATTTTTATTAGTGGTGACAAACTAAGCCCAACCATCAGCTCGCACACCAAACCACTAATATGTCAGATCCCGCACAATCATTCACGATACATTCACACAATCTTCCCCCCTTCTTCGCCCAACACATTCAAACACAAACATCTTCTTAAAAAATATCATGGAGTACACTTTTCCGGCATGAGTAAACTGAACAGCTGAGAGGACATCGAGACCTCACTTCAGGAAGACCCAATTCCCGTTCTTATTAATTTTATCTCTAACTCCAAGTAATATCAATAGCATAAACTTCTCGCTAAGGGAATGAAAGATATGGATCAACCTTATTGTTTCGGGGGAGTCGAGCGAGAAAAAATCGATGACGCCTAACCATGGCTGGCGTCGTGGATTCCTATTAAGTGAATACTATTTTATATTATTACATTAATCATTAGTTTTTTTGGACGCTTGGTGAAATTTTCTACTCCACGGCATTTATCGAGAGAGCGTGACTGAATGCGTGGGTTACTTTCGCCTTTCCAATCGCGTCCGCAGTCTGATGAAGTATTTTTTAATATTTGAATTAGAACTCGATTAAAAGCAAGAACCAAGAGGTGGAGGCAGGAAAAATCTAGTACCAGGACATTTTATGGACAGGTGCCAAGATGAAAACAGTTAATTTCTATTTTACAGATGGTTCAGATAGTTTACCTCGTTCTGCAGGTAGGGTTTCATCATAGCTCAACTACTGATGTTTTTTACACGAGGCACGACCAGAGTATAACTTGTGATATAGAGAAGTGGGTATTGGCTCAATTTGATGGAAATTACATCAGCAAGGGGGGGATGCATACGTTTCGAGTATGTTTGCGACGGTGGACTGAGCGAGAGAGAGGAGAAGATGATGCATAGGGAGAAATGTGAAAGAGTGTAGAGGAAAAGCGGAAATGCAAAATAATGTCAGAACGAGGAGCCAAATGATTTAGCAAAAAACAACTCCTAAGCACAAAAATAATAGGAAAATACGAATTTTTTATCAATTGTACAGGGAGATTGTTTGCCAACTCTTTGAGTTGAGTCGCGAACGGATGATAGATAATGTTGAGCCACTACACTTTTCAAAGTAATAGGGCTGATGGCACCAGGAGATTTGTGACAGCTTTGCTATGGGAGGATTTAAAAATTATTCTTTTTCATGAGAGCCTCTACGGGACACTTGTCGAAATACAGGAAATTACTTTGTAGTTGCTTAGACGCCACCCCGCACAGCTGGTATTGAGCCAGAAATCCTACGGTACCAGAATAAATACACTGACAAAAAATGTCTACAGGTTGATCCTTCGTCCAGGCTTCATCACATTAAGTTCCGTTTGTAAATATTTAAGAAAAAAAATCTTTAGAAGGATTTCTGTTCACTCTATCGAATTATATTTCTGCTGAAGTTTACGAAATGGACAGATACAAAGCAAAACTAATATTTTTTCGTATATTTTGCACAAGAGGTATTTAAAAAGGATAAGGCATAAATTCAGTGAAAGTGGTATTATTGAGCACATCCGAGAGCCGGCATTTGAAATTGTGGAAGAGAAAGGCGTTAAGGTGTACTCCTTCATAATATATTCCATGAAACTCAGCATTTTTTAGGCTAGAATAATCATAATCGCAGGCCAGATATAATGGGTATGGAGAACTTGAGGAATGCTTGAGGTACAAATGGGAGAGATGGGAAGGAGTGGGTGATGACAGAATGTGATTTGGGTGAGCCCATAAGAGACTTGTATGATAGAATTGGGCACGGTACGATGTTTTGGCCCCGATGAGAGAAAGGAGTGGATCGAATCATCAAAAGAGATATGTATGGAACAGCAGAGTAAGCTTTTATAGAGGGAAGGGTAGACCAAGGAGTTCACGGGTGCACGTGACCCCAAAACACGTACACTACAAGGAATACAAGAATCCCCTAGAACAGCCGAGTATGTCAGGAACATCACATGTACGTGACAGACACGGCATCAATATACGAGAACAACGAGGACAATACGGAGGAAATTAGTAAATAGGAGTATTTTATTTAATGATACACAATCACGCTTCTTTTACTATGCCTACTCTGAAGGGGAAAGACGTAAATGGTACGTATGTCTATTTGTACAGGTGTCCAGTTTCCACTCAGTTCACGAATGCGTTGGTTCTCTTACCCTTCCATGTATAATGTACCATCATGCAGGATAGTATCAAATAAAATAAATAAGCGCAAAAGCTTCTAAGAGCCACGACTTAATTACCAGCCCTGGGGCAGTTCCTCCGGGGTCCTTTTCAGGTGGAAAATTCTTAATTCCTGACACGGATGAGATACCAAAACCGCTCTCGCTCCTCCTACACAGCTGCCGGCCCAGATTTTCCCACCGGTGCTACCCCATTCACCTTCCACCTCTCCCCGACCCATTGCCCACGGCGCCCGCTCGGCGGCCTAAACAGGCTTGCCGGCACTTCCGGCCCCCAATCTGGGGACCGGCGCCTCCGCCGGCCATCTCAACGCTCCGACGGACCCTCCGGCCATCAGCCAGCGGTGGAGCCCACACAGCGGAGTGGCTTCCAATCTGTGAGGGAGAGGGATTGCCTGGGGTGAACCTAAATGGCAGGACTTCACACTCGCTATAACCCTCAAAGGGTGACTCCATCGAACAATGTTTGTGGGCTGCAGAAGGGTAGAAGCATTGGACTTTTTAGTGTAGTCTTTAGATTGCTACAGAAACGCATGCACTACCAACCGCATATGCTGTTTTAGATAACCTTATGAGCACGTGGTACCATCTTAAGGAATGGGTAAAAACTTCGGTTAATTTGCCCCACAGGATATTATTTTCATACCGCTTCGTCTTTTTGTAACCTGGCAGGTAAAGCCGGAACTACCGAAGACGAGGGTGATGAATGAAGAAAGGGACGAGACATTTTGGAGGGAATATCGGAGAGAAAAGTGAGTTTGACTCGGAGGTCAAACTACATCCTTTTAGAAATATCATTTTTCCAGCAACGAAAACTTTCATCTGGACGTTTAGCTGCAAATCTAAAGGAAGTGAATGCTTTATAATGACCTGAAAATGTTTGAAAGGCACTACTTCCATTTTAATTTGATTATATTACAAAAAAATGCCCAAATAGCAAGATTAAGCGTGCATCATTCCAGAAAAAAAAAATAGCGTCAATATTCAATCTTGACATAGTAAAGAGCAAATTTAGATGTAATTAGCGCATTCATTGACAAAAAATTGTGAAATTCCTGCTTCCTACCGAATTTTTTTTACACATGCGTACATTTATAGATGACCTTGAAATACGTACCTACATATGGCTTCCTATTTTCCTTAAAATGCAACAGTAAGTTTGTAATAAAATGGCATATTTTAAACATTTATTCAATGAAAAATTAATGTGACGATACATAAGATACAAAATAATTGATCATTAATTTTTTTAAATCATTATTGAATAAATAATTTTATTTATGAAATTTATTTCAATGTTAATTTTAAAAAAAACCAAAAAAAAGTTGGAGTACTTCAGGAAAAATCACCGCAGAATGCGTGTTACCAACTTTCACGGCTAAAAATCTCCACTCAAAGGATCGATAAAAACAATGCGTTTGAATGAAAATTGTATTGCGACACAGCAAATTATTTTTGTAAATAAATTTATTTTACGATTACCTATTCATTTCGATTTTTTTCCTCGGGTTGATCTTTGCTTCATGCAACCTACTCCCTCACTACAGACAGTGTTAAGCGTGAATGCACTCCTTTCCCTTATCGCACTTCGTCACACCTCATTATTGCCCGTAGCACTTCGTTTCGCCATATTCATCATCGATTTATTGATCTTCTCTGCGATAATGGTACGCTTAAGAGAGTTTCTTTTGAACGTATTGTGTTCGGGGCACAGCCAGGGAAGGGAGCGAAGAAGCCAATTATCATCAAAATGCTACACGGAATTTGCTCAGCATTCTAGTTATATCAGGAGGCCATCAAACATTATAATATTCTTTGAAACACGATTAAGACGCTCTGTAGTGTAAATTTTGCACTATACCGAAGAAATAGTCATTTATCGATGCGTTTACATCGCATGGTTCGAGTTACACACAGCAACCCTTTAGTAGCGAAATCAATCGGGTAAGAAACATTTAAGATTTTGTATCCTCGGGGTAAAAATACCGGATCTCTTTCAAATTCTATTCATCAACAATCCGTGTGGCGGTTGGCCCCTTCTGAGCTGAGATAAGGAATCAGCCGTGGGTGACGAAGGCCAGGGGGACTGATTGCCGTCCCCCGGGGGTAGCTCGCGCGAATTTCGAAAGGTCAACGCACTCCAGACGTTTATTTCCCGTAGGGGGCGGGGAAATCATTCCACCAGATGGACGTTCGATTCGTTCCCCGGTCATCTCATGAAAGACTCGGAAGCTCGGGTGTTGCTTTTTCTCTTCATGTTTGCGGTCTACATTTTCGCAGAAAAGGAAGCGGGTGAGGGACCGTTGCTCTTGAACGGAAGCGTGACAATATGACGCGAGGTTTGCCAGCGTTATCCCCGGTGAGGAGGACGAATCAAGTATTATGGTGGGCACGCTACGGAACTCGTTCCATATTTGTAGTTACTTCGCCACGCGGCAGCCCTTAGATCGAGCAATATTCGATCTGTGATCAGTGTGTGCGGTACTCAATAGTGCACCCTAAACCATTTTATACTCCAGAGAAGTACAATTAAGCCTAGGTATCCGAATTTGCCCTGTACTCCATTCAATATTAAAAGTAACTAAGATTATTTTCTATCTTAAAAATGCACTTAGTAAGTAAGTACTTTATCTCGAAAAACGAGAGTTCTAATATTAATTTAAAATAAAAATATAGAATTACAAGAACAGAAAAATAACAACGACATTTAACGGTGCTCATGAAAATCATTAGGGTTGGAGGATAGGAATACAGCAGGTTTTGTGGTATCAGGACGGTTTTATAACCAGATAAAATATTAGCTATTGTTTTTCATGGGGGATGAAGACAACATGCTATCTCATGCAAACCAAGGCGCTCTTCATCTCAGGTTATGAGAAGTTTTTGTCGCCCGTTTATCAACTGGAAAGGAATGAGTTACTTGAAAGAATTATGCGACATGCTTTCAAGCCCCTCCCATCCCGACGGAAAGAAATATTTCGTGGCGTGCGTCTTACATAAAAATTTAATAGATTATAACTGCGAGATATGATTTGAATTTGAGGATGTATATCTTTGACTGTATTCAAGAACCAAAACTAACTCTAAGGATTCGCCCGGTAATTAATATCTGCGTACGTTCATTTCATAGAGTATATTACGTCGTTCCATTAATAGCATAAAGAATGAAACTCGCAACCGTTTTGGTAGTGCTTGAATGGGATACCTATCAGATTTCTCAAAAAAGTTTACATTTCATATATCCTGAAAAGAATAGGATTTCATTTATTTTTTTCTGGAAGAGTAAACAATTTTACAATGGTAAAATATTCTCATATAAGTCTCATTTATCACAGTTTGAGGAAATGATACGATTTTTGTTTGGAAAATCACTGAATTTTACAATGAAGAGTCCTGGTAGGTATTCTTAATTATTACAAATACAAGACCATGGATCTGTTCATTTGATATTGAAGTACTGGTGGCATTAACATATGTTCGCCACATATTATTGTAGGAAGGAAGACTTTGTTAGACAAACAAATAGAAATATGGAAATGACCATGAACAAATTTTGCGCCCTTTGAATCCGGATTAATAAAAATAAAAGATTTTTGGTTCACTAATCTGGTATCTATAAAAGATTATCTCCAAAAAGACATTTTGTAGCACCCCATAATGAATAACGCCGCTGCGGCCGTGAAAATGGGTCGTTATCCGTTAGCCGCGTTGTCATTATTGTTATATCTACTAGAGAGAGACAACTGTTTACGAAAGTTAATCTACATATAATTAACCGCTTGGTGAAAATCACTTCAGGGGATCTCGCATGAGAATTCGAAATGATAGGGACAGTGAGCAATCGAATGTAGAATGCCCACTCAGCCGTAAGGAGGCAAATACATCTATGGATTCGCAATTTTTGATGATCATAGACTGCCTCCAAGGATAAATGGGGTTCTTGCCAGTGGTTACAATACCCCAATCCCACATATAGTCTTTTGATGAATACTTTTTTTCTCTGGGGTTACCGATCTGGCTGCCGTTCACATGAGGGAACGATTTTTCCGGAACCGAGAAACGACTCAGTCGACGAAAGTGCTTCGATCAAATTGGCTTCGCGGATTTAGGTACGGATATTGAGTGAGTGGCCAGACATCAATGGCATCGCCGAGCGGAAAAAATTATAAGACTTTCGTCTTGATGGAAATAAAGACAGAAGGAATATGCGTGGCCTCTCCAGACGGCTTTCACCGACATGTTTTTAACGAGGCGAGACCGTCTGTGCGCTTGGTCTTAGTGATTCCAGGGGGAGGGAGTGAGGGCTTTGGAAAGCAGAAGAAAGAGACTGGAAGGGGAGGAAGGGAAAGGAGAAGAGGGTTGGGGGGTAAATGGAGGAGATGAGGGCCACGGGAGAGCGAAGGGAAAGAGGGAGGGGGCGCGGGCCAACTAAGCGATCTCGCTCAACCCTGGACCCATAAGCACTCGTGCTGCCGCGCGCACACAATCCACTCAATCCTGAAGATCTCGGCTAGAAAGTTCCCGTCGATTGCAGTTTGTTGTCATCACTCGACGCACTTGAGGATCTCAATGTGGGATGGGTGGGGAAGGGG
Organism: Hetaerina americana; assembly: GCF_022747635.1. Classification (NCBI taxonomy): domain Eukaryota; kingdom Metazoa; phylum Arthropoda; class Insecta; order Odonata; family Calopterygidae; genus Hetaerina; species Hetaerina americana. The sequence continues at coordinate 10,575,640 of NW_027286403.1, forward strand.
GGGGGTTTATGTGTCGCCGCGATCGGTTCCTTTCCGCTGAGGGCCTTGGAGCGATCGCCCCGGGGAAAATGTCGAGACGGAGGGAGGATCCAGGCGGAGTGAGGAGAGTCGGTGTAGGCATTATTCGAGCGTGCTTACACATCCTTCCACATAGCGTACGAACCCTGCGAGCAAGCCAATCCTGCACTGGCGCTGCGGAGTGGTGTGGTGAATGCACATCGGCAATTTTTCGTTAAATTATTTAATTGAGTGTGTTTGATTTCACAGATTATAGTGTAAATGGATAAGGCATAATGAAAAACATGGCTCATTGGTCGACATACCATTAATGTACACACTGTTAGTATGGAGTTACCCAAATGATCCTTGTTCACGCACCATTCTTTGTGATGAAAAATTCCTCGAGAAAATATCTATTTCCTCGGCCGCATTAGGTTATTTTTATTTTTTTCCTCGATTATCCGATGTGTAATTGTGAACTACGTGGAATTCTTAAGTTTAGTATCAATGGCAAATTTAGCCAATCCGTAACTGAGACTCATTCTGCCTGATTAGTTTCTCAGGACATAAATTTCAGCCAGCCAGTTGTTGTCTTGATAAATAGATACTACATTGGGGGTTTCCAGGGTGTACGTTGATTGGGAAATTATGGTTTCATTAATTTTATAGGTCACAGGGTACCAAATACTCATTCAGAACTGTGAACGTAAACAAGCATTCCAAATAGTATAATACTCTGCACAAAAATAATTAATTATACGAAATAGAATGATGGACTAATTTTCACCTTGCTCAGGGATCATTAGACAGATAGATGTGGTTCAATCACTCGGAAAGTTGTGGGCCAGAAGAGATATTGAATTTATGCTTTTAATTTTATGAGTGTTTACTATCGGTCTTCTGGTGGAGATGATCTTTGTTGAATGAGCAGCAGAGGCAATTCTTTTGTTAACATTCAAGGCTAGTGATCTTTTTTAATTTTAAGAAATATATTGCTCAGTTCATTAGTACAATTTTATTTCGTTGGTTTGCAAGATAGTTGATATAGTGTTTATCCAATCACACATTTAAAGCAGATAACGAATTTGGAATAATTGGGTGACTTGCCATTCGCATGGAGACTTCAGGGGACACAATGAGAAACTTCATTCTGAAATACATTTGCCCTTCAAATAAATGTATTAAAATACAGTTTCAAGTTTTGTCATCTGACACCCTTTAATAGCACGAGGTATTACCCATAAATGATCTATTGAACAAATCGGGGGGTTATCACTAACTGTCCATCAAAATATATTTTATAAAGCCCTACCGTGTTTTTTTTTATCTCCGATGCCTTGTGAAAAAAAAAACGTTTCACAGAAGTGGAGCTTAAGAAGGATGCACCTAAGTTTAGGTCAATTAAACGTGTGACTGAAAGGATATGTAAATTTAGCATTTTTATGGTGCGCAGAATAGTTGACGATTCACTCTAATAATTTATTCTTAATGGTATAATACTGAATCTACTAGGAACGCAGATCACTTTGTACACAATTCAAAGATCAATGTAATGCCAAGTGTCACCAATGGTGTAAACATTTTAACGTGGTCAAGAGGTTACAGCATTTATATCGAGGAGGAGAGACCGGTGTAGACAGGCATACCTGTAGATAATGTCAATACCCTACGATGACGTTTTCAGGGAGTAACGACAGTAAGTGTTGCCTACAGCATGACTTCGTTAAAAATCGGGAGGGGATGGAACGGACAGTTACTAGGGATGTGGGATTTTAAATTACTGAAAAGGGGGAAAATAGTAAAAAATAGAACGGATCGACTTCCCTACGCTCATTAGTTTACCGCGAAGAGCGGAACTGGAGTAGTCACGAGCTCGGAGCTATTTAGAGAGCAACGGGAAAACCCGTTTTCGGAAGTTTTGTGCCAAAGAGATAAGGAGTTAACTTTCTTGGATAAAATTTTCCGGCTCGTAGGCCTAGGTTATTTCAATGGAGGAAATTAAGTTTTTAAGGTTGGCTGTAAATCCATGGTGTTTAGCCCGAATGTCAGTTAGAGAGACTGGTGGCATTCTTCACATTTCATGGGGGAGACTTGAGCAGAACTGACGCTTTATTTGGGAAAAACGGTGAACGGAAAGGGGTGACCAGGCTCGCATTCGAGGAAATTTCATTTTTTTTCTAAGAGTACATGCCAAAGCTATCCCTGCTCTCCTGATTTTATTTCATAATATATACTGGTACTGTAAGTGACTTCGGTGCTCACCTTTTACTTCAAGACACATGCCTAAGTTCAGAAAAATTGGAAGCTTGAATCAGAGAAATGTTTCACCGTAAATGGTGATAACTATCCTAAGAGAAAGTCTGGGATAATTAAACGAATAAATGAAGTACAAATTGGCATAAAGTATTTTCCACAGTAATATATTCACCACTAATTGGCATTCAATCGTCAACTCAAGTACTTCAAAGATTTATTCAAACAACTTTTATAGATTTAATGGGATCTTCCTTTACATAAATTTGGAAATAAGACGCAAAACATATTTCTCATTGATGCTTGATATGCTTTTAGTTCACTTCTGAAGTACACAATACCAACATTAGTTTATAGATTTGTTAAAAAATTAATGTCCGCGGATTCTCAAAAATGACGTGTCATGCATGACTACATTATGATATTCAGAGTGGAGAAGAGTGTATCAAATATATTTTAGCCACTCTCAAGCTAAATAATACAACATCAGTATTCAGTAAAATGGAATCGAAGGTGAAGACATTTTACAATGTATTTACAATAGCTTTAAATTAGAGTAAGCGAATAAACACCTACCCATTAATTACTGTTTATTCTCACACTTATATGGGTAGGGATAATTGAAAATTCTTAAGGAGCGAGTCATTAATTTTGCCTTTTTTTCTTTTTTCTGCGTTTATTGTGCTTATCAGTGAATTTACTTAAGTATAATTCATGCACACGGGCGACTGCATGCTCAAATACTACCAAGGCTATCATAAAATTAAGCCAATTTCGAGAGACATTGATAACAATTTGAATAATATTAAATTGTTTCCAGCATTCACGGGCTTTCAAATTTCAAGCCAAATTTGCAATCAATGACGCATGCTAATTTTTTTCCCTGGACAGCATGTTTAGCGATAGAAACAGAATTGACCATGAAACGTAATTCTCCATTTTATAGTTTTAATAATGAGGCTACCTCTCGGATATTTCTGTTTCTGCGGACGTTATTCGAATGCGTGTAGCCCATGCTATTTCATTATAAAAACATGCAAAGGAAACTTTTTTGTTCACTGCTTCACGGCGATGTGTGCTCCCTTATTCACCGTTAGTGGAACATATGCCCATCATTATTGCATCGGGAGCAAAGTGAACTGACCACCTTCGACTGAAAAAGCGGGAATTTTTTGGAATTTGTGAAATCACATCTAGACGAGAATTAAAACAGACACCCTCCAAGAGAGAGAGACAGAGAGAGTACAGAGAAGCGGACAAGATTCCCTATAATCATATTGCAATTTAGAATCTGCTCAAAAACCATAATCAAACAAATTAAAATCGAAATCATACCATTCTTTAAAAATTTTTCTTTCAGCCGATTAAATACGAGTAAAGTAGCAGTTTTATTCAAAACTATAGTTTTGCGATCATCACAAAATGACAGCTCCATTAAAAATAATGCCGTCTATTATGTGGTGAAGAAAAGAGAAGGCGACACTAGTTGGCTCTGAATGCAAGGATGTAACTGGACATAATATCCAAATGTTCAATACGCCAGTTAGTCCGAGCAGTAAAGCGATCAGTATGATAACGATGTCAACAAGCACAATTTAAAAAATGAAAGTATATTTCGAGAATATTTCCTTTGATGGTTTTTAATGAATTCAAATGTAACTGCATCTCGTTAGGTTTCATAATATAGTGCTTGTCAAAAAATTATTAATTTCACGACATTTGTAGAAAAATATCATGCCGCGTGGTACTAAAATATTACAACTTATCTGAGATGAATGCAATTTGAGATATTTCCTCGGCAGGTACTAGTGAGCCTAGATAGAAAAAGAATTGGCGGAATGGAACTCAAATAATCAAACAAGTTGATTGATTGCATATGCTGGTCTATGTTTTAAATAGAAATGACGAAATTGAAATATGTCAAGGATTCTGTAACATAAACGTCCACCAATCAAACTCGACTTAATGTTAATCTAACTATTGCCACGGGGAAGTTTATTCAATTACTTGCAACAAGAAACTATGCACATACAGTTAAACTATACGAGATTCCATTTTACTTAACAGTTATAGGCAATTCAACTTCGGCAAAACACAAAATATGATTTGAATTAAATGAGAATCCCATAATGCAGTTAAAAATAGGAAAAAATGGTCCAATTTACGAATTACTAATTAAGCGAATGAATTAATATTCAGGGATACGTTTGACTAAACGTAGCTTAAGTTGTTTTCAATGATGGCCGATCAAATCGGCAAATGACTGATCGATTTGCATGATCTATTTTCTTTCGGAAACGGTCAGCACACATTAAATTAAGCGAGAACATTAAAGTTGACGTACTTTAGTTCCGTGGATGTCTCAACGAGCAGCTTGACGCAGTCGAGACATCCGCGGGCAGCGGCGTAGTGGAGCGCGAGGGCGCTGTTGCCGCCAGTCCCGCTGACGCCGCCGACGCCGCCGCCGTCCGCACCACCACTCCGCTCAAGCGCAGGCATCCTCTCCTCGTGGAGCACCCAGCGGAGGACGTGAAGGCGCCCAAACCTGTCAAGGATATAAGGAATGAGTGAGCCGAAGGCGAACAGTGACAACATCCGCACGACCATCAACCACGTGGCTAATCACACCGGTCAGACAATAGTCAAACCTACAGTCAATCGTCTTTTTGATGCCGATGGGGTCGTCATCTGACACCAATAATGGAAAATTTAAGGCATAGATTATTTTAAGCACTACTTTTTCTCCTCCTCTTATCACTACACTGTTTACTCAGACGTCCTAATATATGGTTTGTATAAAAAGTATCGGTAACAATTTTTTCCTGACGAGTGCGTTGATTGTTGAATTCAGGCGGTCGGTTAAGTGTGCGCATGATCGCAGATCGTATTGGCATCGATAAGAAGACAGCGCACACCATTATCACTGAAACTTTGGCCATGTGAAAGATCTGCGCTAAACTTCTCCCGAGGGTCTTCACAGACGGCCAAGAGCAGAGTCGAGAGTCTGCTTGGGAAGACCTGCAACGACATCACGACGATTCCTCTACCTCCTTACAGTCCCAAATTGGCACCAGCAGACTATTACCCGTTCCCAAAAGTAAAATCCTCCCTCAAAGGACACCACCGTGGCACCCTAACTGTGGTCAAAGAACCCTTAAGGACCTCCCGAAATCCGTCTACCAGGGAACCTTCGATTCGTGGAAAAACCGCCGGTTAAAATGTGCCGACGCTCAAGGGATGTACTTTGAATTTTTGAGGTATTTTGGCATAATTTGATATTAATCAATTTTTCCGAAACTGTCCCCGTTACTTTTTATACAAACCATATATATGGGGGAGGAGAGGAGAAGAGATTAAGTGGTTTTTAGGAGATTGTACGCAAGGGTTTACGCTTGCGTTTCATTGAACTAGGCAGTAGAGAGGAAGGATTTAGGATATGTATGTCTGCAATTGATCCTTATCATGAAATAAAACTAAATCTGACCACTGAAATATCCAGCAGTTTACTTGTATCGGTGATTCTTTTCAAATTTCAACAACTAAATGTTGCTATCAGATTATAGGCCTCTCCTGTGGTCTAATTTGATACAATTTTCCCATTCTAATAACTTTTGGGCTTTTTGAGACAGTATTTCTATCATGCTTGTGACCCTTGGAATGAAGAACGTCTAAAGCGACTGAGGTTTCATATGAACTTTTTAAGCAAGTCAAGTTTAATTGATAACTAATGGTATTTTAAGTTTTTTAGACAAGCATTAAATCATAATGCACTCATGAGAATTCCGTTTTGCATTTCGGTCCTCGAAGTAGCAAAAATTTGATTATTTCTTCCAATTCATTAATTTAGTGATGTAATTTCATGCAAAAGCACTTCAGCACTTCCGTCTGCATTTTGAAAAACATACGTCTAACAAGAATGAAATGGCTCATTCGTAAGTGTTTTTCACAACGTCACCGATTGATCTTGGCATTTTCATAAGTAGCGTTAGAAATTATATTTCAAAACGACCCTAAATGCTCGTCACAAAATCAATAAGCGGTAGTTTGAGAACTTTAAAACCGTTAATCACGTACACCAACTTTTTCTGCCTCACGGTTTCGAAAAAAAAGAAAATTTTTCTCAGCGCATTCCTGAAAATCTTGGTGAAAAGCGGTTCCCATCGATGTCACAGTACCCAAACCTGGGATGATCAGTGCAATCATTTTTCGTGGCGAGAGTATTTGAATCTTTTAAAAGAAAATGATTTGCCTAAAATATTACATGTACATGCTCTAACTTGTTTTTCGTCATTAATTTGGATTTTATTATTATATATACTGAATTTGAAGGCTGCACATCAGTACACAAAATTTCTAAAAAAATTACCAGCTCTATTCTTGACCGTTGGGTACACTGAAAAATCACCACCATACTGCCATTTCCAAATGGGTATTTCAGTCAACTATAAGCACCCTAACAGTTTCGACGGTCGGCTGCGGAATCAAATCAATCGCCGCTTGCATTAATGCTTTATCTTAACATATGTGGCGGTATCTGGTCTGAAGCGGTGGAACTGGTCGATAACGTCAACGAAAGAGCTTTCGTTTTCCACTCATTAAATATTAAAGTTTATTAAAAATCATTTTAGATTATTCATACAGAAAAATATATATTAAGTGGGAAAAAATACAAGTTACTTGTCAATATATCGTGATGTTCTGGTTATCTTTTAAAATTTTATGGGTGAAAATCCATGACGCTTGAAAATCTAATCGTAACAGCTGATAGATTTTAGAAAAATTTCTTTATCGATTGGTGAAAATAATGTTTTGCGCTTTTCAAAGTCGACCGACGTTCTCAACGATACCGACACGACACGGAAAAAAGTATGTTGACATCAATGAATCAGTACGTTTCAGCAAATGCTAATTTCGGTCATCACATTTCTTTTTTTCCAAGTGTCATTGGGAATCAGTAAATGACTACCAATAAATCCAATAAATACACCATCTCCTTCTCACATTGATGCTAATCCATTAAGTCGTTGAGGAATCTCCCGCTCAATATTTACTTAAATTTCTTAAATGACGACGAGGTTTCCATCTTCTCTTTGAATAATTCATTCATTCATGGGACAAATGGAGTTGCTTGAATGGAAATGCCCCTAATAATTTACATCGCCGGGTCATGCATAATCATTGTGAAATTTGTTTTCCCATAAATCAGTAGGATCCATAAACAAGTTTATCAAAAGTGAGACAAACTAATTGAATACTTGAACTCTAACAGGCACTTAACATTTTTTCACGCAAACAATTCATACATGAGCATAACTTTAAAAAAATTTAATACTTGGGACAGATTAAGGATTATTTATCGACGTCGTCGTAGAAATAATTTTAAATGATTTCTGCGACTAAGGTAGTAGTTGCATAAGGGACCTCAATGTAACCAGCGACACGCCTATCGTTAATGTCAACGCGCAACGACCGCATTCAACACGATCGCGCTCTACTATTATCTAATATCATAATCGAGGAAGAGTAAAAATTTACTGAATAACAAGGAGTAAAACATTCGTACAAGTAATGATGGGTATAACTGCAGTATAAGTTCATAGGGGAGTAAAATCTGATACAGCCGGATTTTTCTGGGAATGAGCATGGGAAGTTGCCTAAGAAATGTTAAGCCTCACTGAGTGATTTAGCACTCAGGAGTATGCCTAGTGAGGCAAGGCAAGGAGGTACGAGTGTAGGGAGAGGACCGTAAATCCGAGCCAGGTGACCATTAAAGGTTGTTCGCGTTGTGTGGCAAGACGTTTTTGAAAGCTAACTGGAGGACGCCTACATACGTCACGTGCGTATTACTCGTGCCAATTACTTACTTAATATTTCTGTACAACGGTGAGTAATTTTTCTTACTTAATATTTCTGTACATCGGTGAGTAATTTTTTTTGTAAGTTTATCTGCTAATATAGATTTTAGCCTAAAAGACATTTCCATGATAGATTTTGTTTGGAATATATGTACTTTGACTGCTGAGTAAACCAAATAAAACAAAGTTGACTCTTTGCAATGCACCTCCAATACCAGGTTTCGAATCATTTGGTAAATTACCAAAGAAATAATGCAACCAGAAAATTAAGAACAAATAGGTCGAAATTTAACTTCCTTTGAGGCCGAAAATGGTTGATAAAACAAGAAATATGACCCTTAAAACACTACACGCCTCAAATATTCACACTATTTCTACTTTATTCATCAGTTAACTAAACTTTAATTAGGATGAAAGAGCTAAATTTAAATCGATCAATATCACAATTGTTTCTCAATTATAAAGTCCATACTATCCTGGTTCCTCTTTCCCTACAACCAAATATGAATAAAATAAAGGTAATCACTTCTGTGATTAATACTTAAGTGACCAGGTTGTGGAAGCGAAGAATCGTGGAGCTACGAGACCCCAAAGAGAATAGCCATTATTGTGGTAGATTTTCGAAAACATGGGAGTAAACTGACGACAAAGCGAAGCGCATTGAAAGTTATACCGTGCGAGTCACATCGTCGCAATGAATCGATAAAGGTTGATGGCCGAAGAAGCGTTGATGCTCGTATGCTTTTACCGCCGTGTAAAAGTGAAACTCATTTGCAATTTCTCTTTTCTCTCTCCATTTTTATTCCAGATTATTAGCGGGGAAATTCGTGGAAGGAACTCATCAGTTAATCAGTGGAGGCATTTGAAGCATTACAGAACCTTCCCCCAATCAATTCATGCCGCCATTCTCACCACAATCGGTTACTTTCTCTCGACAAGAACTTTGAAATACGAGGGTCATCCGGAAAGTAGTACCCGTCCGTGAAATAAAGACACAAAAGTAAATATTAACAAACATAAAAAAATTTATTTGAAAGAGGATACTTTAAACTACTTCTCAACATAATCTCCAAGCAAATTAAGGCATTTGTCATAACGTGTGACAAGTTTCTGTATTCCTGCTGCATAGTCCTTCGCCGCCAGCTCATTGAGATACGCGAGGGACCCATCTTGCACAAATTTTTGCATAATGCAGATGGTGTTTAACAATTTCATGAACAATTGTTCGAGAAACATTGGGAAAATGCTCACAGATGTCATCAATTGTGACGCGCCGATCGTTCCTCACGAATTCGTCAACTGAGCTCACCAGTTGGTCTGTAATGACAGACGGTCTCCCCGAACGCTCATCGTCGTGTGTGTTCCCCCTCCCCATGTTGAAGTTGCGACACCACCGCCGAACAGACGACTCGTCCATTACATTGTCTCCATACACCTCCTTTAATTGGCGATGAATATCACATGGGCGAACGTTTCTTGCATTGAGGAATTTAATCACTGCCCTCACTTCACAACTGGCGGCGTTCTCAATTTTTTTAAACATTGTAAACAATCACAGAAACAACACAGGCAATGCTAGCGTCACGCAACTTGGCTCAGAGAAGGCAGACAAGCCACTGAAGCTATCTGACCTCGTCCAGCGGCTACTCGCGTCGTCAGCACTTCATGCGGCACGAACGGGTACTACTTTCCGGATGACCCTCGTATCTTGTATGAACATCTTTTTGCGTAGGCAGTTCAGGCTTTTTATTAAAGTCACCTACGATGAAATATAAAAAAACTATTTTTCTATATATATATATACATATATATATATATATATATATATATATATATATATATATATATATATATATATATATAGTACATTAGACAGTAACAAACAATAAAGAAACACAAAAAAAGATCTCTCACACGTTATTTCTTGATAATTTCGACGGAATTCTGCAACGTCTTCATCGGAAGATAGAGAAGTAATCGACACTTCCGTGTTACGTCGACGAAATCATATATATATATATATATATATATATATATATATATATAATATATATATATTAATAAATATATATATATATTTTTTAAGGGGCAATCAAATAAAAACTGGATACCCGCTACAATGCTCGTAACTAGTCCGCGCACCAACAAGGACATAACCTAACAACTGCGTGCGCCTGTGAGTTGTCATAATGCAATTCTCCAACACAGCGATAGTTGTATCGATACGTAAAAAGCTAGCTTCTAGCTTTTAACGGAATGTGCGTGTGTGTGTGTGAGAGAGAGGTGGTGGATATTCTAGTACATGTATATGCATGCTGAGGTTGGTAACTGAGGTCTCGGGGAGGCAATATGTCTGTCAACAGGATGTTGCAACAGCTAATACGAGTCATTTAATCCAAAACTGGCTCTCAGATATCATTGACATGCTCTGGTCAAAGGAGTTCTGGCACCCAAATAACCCGGACTTGATCCCCCTCGCCTATTATGTTTGCAGCGTAGTCGAAAGAGTTACCAATAAGACGAGGCACCCTAATATCTCATCTCTACGCACCGCTATCATAGCAGCATTCGCGAATATGAATAGCGCTGTTTTAAAGAGTGCGTGCGATCGATTCAGGACAAAATTGGAGGCGGTCATTGCAACTGAAGGGGGTTATATTGAGTAATTTTACTCTTGACAGATACCACTACTTGTATGTAACAGGATTTTCATTTTCATTAGTATTTTTTCAATAAATTTACTTTAAAAAAAGTTTCATTTGTCTGGATGTAATCGCCGTATCCTGTATTTGTGTGTATATGTATACAGATAAATACATTTACAATATCATGATTAGATCGCGAAAACAAAATATATTGGAAGGAGATAAGGCACACCAATTGGCTATCGTGTAAATAAATATGTATAGATCGTAACTAAATCGTAAAAATTGATTATAAACAATAACACAATTATCGTTTTCATTTGCATACTGTGATCTTTCTGTAGCCATTACTAAATGGATAGTCCCATTATCAAAGATGATTATGTTTCAGTAATACTCTAATAGTGACCGTTTTCAGCAACTTAGATGTTTTTATATTTTACCTCGAGTTAACTTATGATATTATTTTTTTTAACTGAAGCATCGGCAAAACGCATGAATAAAGAAAATAGTTGAAGTGGCCAAGAAGGCCTCTGAAAAATTGAAATCCTCGTAGGCTACGTGGATGATAATGGTAGTAGTGGCCGTTGCTACGGATTTATATTTCTATACTCGTAAACATGAAAGTCCGTAGCGATACATGACGGCGTCATTAACTCCTTTCCAATTCGAGCCCCAGATGTGAATCCTTGATTACACTTCGATAATCAAACACTTTCTCCTGACATGTCCACCGCGGAGTGGAGGAATGGAGAAGATGGAGACTCACTGCATTGGGTTGTGGATCTAAGAGTGTAACGGCCCTACGCACGTGATCTCCATCGCCGCCGTGTATATACTTGGGCAGTCGCGTTCCTATAAACTGGAAGTCCGTGTGAATTTCGGGCGCGAGGGCAAGGATCACGAATCCTTAACCCTCGGAAAACTGCACGAATATTCCTTCTCCCGCGCGCCCCCATCATCCCGCCCCTCCCCAAGCCCGACCCCAGCACTGACGAGATCCAATCCGCCCCGCAGTTTTGTTTGCGACTCCACGCTCTTCGGATGTGGCTCAAACAGATGAATGGGACACTGAAAAGGATGGAGGAAACGGGCCGCACGCCAGGCCGTGCGCGCAAGATGGAACTATAAGACTGCAGCGGCGATTTATGGAACATTTGATAAGCATGCATTTAACGGATTATCTAGAGCGAGCAGACAAGGCTCTCCCCTCCCGATCGCTAACGGGTCTCCTTCTCTCTCCCTCTCTCTCTTTCGGGAAATGCACCGGAACGTTTGAGAGGAAAGGGGATGGGGAGCAGAGGGGGGGGAGCAGAGGGATGGAGAGTAGAGGGGTGGGAGCAGAGGGGAGGGAGCAGATGGGTGGGGAGCAGAGGGGAGGGGAGCAGAGGGGAGGGGAGCAGAGGGAAGGGAAGAGTGGGGGGATGAGTGTGTGCTGCATCCCCTTCCCTCCTCCGCAGCCACTTGGAAACACGAAGGGACTGCGTCTTGAGTCACAGCGTATCTATTCCCCTGCATCACTCAAATGTGCTGGATGTTGGTTTCTAGGTCGATGGAGCGTCTTTCGTCCCGAGACCCGCCTCCCCGTCACGATGGCCCCTGCCGAAGCTTCGGGCGCGGAATGTGCGGGGGAGGGTGAGGGATTAGAACGGATATCGCTTGGGAGTGTGCCGCCCGGTTTTGACTGGCAGAAAAGTCTACTTGATCCAGGAGATCCAGGATCCAGGATTCAGCTGCGAATAGGAATGTAACACGATCGGAAGCCCGCATCAATAATCGCATTATTCCATCCCAGAGTAAAATGATTTTTCCAGTCTTGCATTGTGTCTATCCTCACGATTGTTTTAGTTAAAATAGTCCATATCAACCGTACCGGTCCGTCGGTCTGACTTTCCACGCAGAGAGAAATAGATTCGCTTCCTCATGTTTTAGGGATATTTCTGAGGCGATCCCTCAGAGAACTTCAACAATTTACTCTATGTCGTCTTTCATATCATAACAAAATCTTTCTCAGGATTCGCAACGAGAGAAAAACGGCTATCGACACACGATTCCTCCGCCTCCTAGTCGTATCGTAATGACAAGACAGTCCTAATTCGCGCAAGTTACCCCCGGCCATCGGAATTCCCACAGAGTCATTTTACTATTTATTTCAATAAACATCTCTCCCATCCGAGGGTATGTATATCTAGTGACATGGCAATGAATATTGGCTGTCGATCAATTGGGAGTATTTCTGTATCCGTAAAATGAACTTGAAATTAGATTGAGTTTGTTTCCTTAGCTACCAACTCCGTTTCCCTCTTTTCTGACTCGTCGTTTAACTGGCAATTCCTCATGTTAATAATTTAATTGACGGACATTAGGACATAAATATATACTCTATTCATTAAGTTATGTGAATCAAAAATTCAATGATATTTCCTTGCCCTCTTGAATTCGATTTAGAATTAACTATTTCGGTGTGATGTAGTAGCAGGCAAAATCTTAGAGAGAACGAATAGACCTGGATATGTCTTATACATGAATTTTAAGAAGTTGTAAGTTGGCTATGAAACGGATTTGAAAGATAACTGATGCACGGCCTACTTGTAATCTTAGGGTAAACGGGATGCGTTTCGAAATTATCCTATTTGAATTTTAATTCGAATGTGTATCTATATCCTCTACCTCGGGATATTGTTCGATTCAGTACTTCCCTTTGGAATGTGTCCGTGCTACCTGTTTACACTTCTTTACCATCATTTCAAGCGTGAACCTTTACTTAAAAGAGTCCCCCTTCCTTATTCCTTCTCTTGGTAAACGCTTCTGTTGCTCACGCAACTGGGCATCCTTAGAAGGAACCGTCATCATTACTTCCTCCAGCACAACTCGTCGGAATGCGCGAGGCCTTCCAACTTGTCGGGATTTTTGACCATGAGGAGAGAAAATACGTTTGCACTTGAACTTCGCATGGCTAGAGAGACCTTGGTGGAACGCATATGGAGAACAGAGAGGCCGGTGGTTCACGCGCGCGCAAGCTAAAAGGCTTTGGATAGGAACTCCAGTCTTCTTCATCACCTCTAGTCATCGGGAGACATTATAAGGGAATTTCAACTCGGGAAATCGATATACGAGGGTCATCCGGAAAGTAGTACCCGTTCGTGAAATAAAGACACAAAAGTAAATATTAACAAACATAAAAAATTTTATTTGAAAGAGGATACTTTAAACTACTTCTCAACATAATCTCCAAGCAAATTAAGGCATTTGTCATAACGTGTGACAAGTTTCTGTATTCCTGCTGCATAGTCCTTCGCCGCCAGCTCATTGAGATACGCGAGGGACCCATCTTGCACAAATTTTTGCATAATGCAGATGGTGTTTAACAATTTCATGAACAATTGTTCGAGAAACATTGGGAAAATGCTCACAGATGTCATCAATTGTGACGCGCCGATCGTTCCTCACGAATTCGTCAACTGAGCTCACCAGTTGGTCTGTAATGACAGACGGTCTCCCCGAACGCTCATCGTCGTGTGTGTTCCCCCTCCCCATGTTGAAGTTGCGACACCACCGCCGAACAGACGACTCGTCCATTACATTGTCTCCATACACCTCCTTTAATTGGCGATGAATATCACATGGGCGAACGTTTCTTGCATTGAGGAATTTAATCACTGCCCTCACTTCACAACTGGCGGCGTTCTCAATTTTTTTAAACATTGTAAACAATCACAGAAACAACACAGGCAATGCTAGCGTCACGCAACTTGGCTCAGAGAAGGCAGACAAGCCACTGAAGCTATCTGACCTCGTCCAGCGGCTACTCGCGTCGTCAGCACTTCATGCGGCACGAACGGGTACTACTTTCCGGATGACCCTCGTAAGTAAATCTTTATCAAGATTACGACTCGGATGTATTCCCGGTATCCAATATTCTCTTTTGATTACCATACTTTTTGTCGACCTCTTTCGAATTTAATGTATGATTTGAAATCTTTGAGTATTACGAATTAGGAAGGAATGGGAACATGAAATAACACGCCACTAGGCGTAGTCCACTAGCAATTAACATCGCCGGGTAAATGATTATGGCTGTTTGAAAAATTACAATTTTTTAGACTCTTAAACGGGAAAATCGCAAAAATATTCGCACGCAATTGTGACTTAAAGAGTAAAATGGGAACGGAAGTCAGTGATTTATTTCAACCAAAGACAAGCATGGGTTGAAGACGAAAATCCTATTTGTCTCACTTAACGGCCGAGAGTAAATTATTAAAACCGCTGCGTAACGCTCTCCTTCGTCATAAATACGTTTCTCCCCGCAGGATTTCTTCAGATGCTGTGGACGAAATCATTTCCGGTGGCACATTCGGACTACTCGGAGCAAATCAGCACAAGAGACGAATTGTACCGTTACTTGAGAGCTTTACACATTACATCTTAAGGATTGAATTTTCGGAAAGGCCAAGGAAAACAGGGCGTTTTTAACCATTCCACGAATTTTACATATGGATAATAAATATCTCATAGAGTATGTTATTGAACGTCCCACTCACACATTGACAATTAGTGTCGCCACTTTCGCCACTACAAGGCAATAATTATTCTCGCTAGAAATGATTTTCTACACATCTATTATCTCTTTATTTGCCAAAAATTTGCCCCATAAGCGGTAGCAAATAGGTCTATGTCACTCGGTCTATAAATAATCCTTGAATTTGCAACACTTTCCACAAGATCTTAAGGAAGATTTCTAGATAACATGTTGACGTAGAGATAAAACCTAAGTAAAAAGTCTAAAATATTAGATATTATAAAACTATGTTAACCTATATTAAGAACCAGAGGTATCCAGTACTTTTAAGTTTAAATGGGGCACAGAACATATTGTAAGAGAAATAAAAACGATAAAAACTACACCGCTATGCTAGCATACGATTGACCTGGCGGCACGAATTCCGCCTGGCGTCGACTGAATGACATATGGTTCGATGGAAAGTGGAGAATACAGGAAGCACTTCTAAAGAAATGGTGTGGCTAACTCTCTCACAATTATGCCGTTGAGCATAGCATAAACAAAGACAAGTGAGTTAGAGTTGATGTAGTAAACTTATAGAACAATAGGTATAAAATGGGAATACGAATACGTGTAAGAATGAAAAAAGACCTGAAATACCGGAGGAAAACCTTTGAATTCGTCGCCCTACAAATTGTACCGATGAAATTTTTACATCAATGAACATAATTTGGCTGAAAAGAGTGAGAGAAAGCCTAACAGCATGGGAATCAAAAGGAAAATCGTCATTCATGTACTAAGGCAGCGTTGAAATTCGAAGTGTTGGTGTCATTAGGCGTGAATGGTTGAAGCTTGACTGACGTTTTAGAGAAGCGAGTAGAATTGTTCTGTGGCCTTCACCGTAGACTATTTATGGAGGGGAGAGTAAGGTGAGGGGAACATAAAACCAGGCAGAAGAGGTACGATAAATACTGTTTTTCTTGGTTCTTCGGTTCGATTCATGATATGTGGTTATTATTTTGAGCATTGTTAGTCAAGGGAACAGTGGGCATTAATAGTTCTTTGTAGTAAAGAATTTACTCAAGGGTTATAATACGTAACCATACATTTTCTATCTTACTTTTGGGTGACGAAAGAAAAATAAAATTTTCAGGATACATGCCATAGTCATTCATTCCAAAAGGAATTTTTTTTAACATTAACATCCAAGTCGAAAACTACAGGGTTATAAAATTCCAGAACCTAGTACCTAATTTTATTTGTGAAGTCCTCGGACTGAATTCTGACATTCTGCATTGCTCAAAATGATGCATTTTACTTTAGCTGGTACTTAATTTGATTTGCTGGTACAAAATGATGCCTTTCATACTCTTATCTTTATTTCATAAATTTCACTCCCGACATCTTCTTTCACTAGTATCTGCAGAGGGAATACGTTCCATGAATTTGAATGAAAACTGACTTTGGATCTCTTGCTTGCGTGGATGAGAAAGCCTTTGCGGGAATGACAAAGAGGAACGTTCGTTAATGAAAGAGGTGAAGCGTTGGGGAGATGGTCAATACACAGTTTAGCGGGATCAGGCGGATGTCATTTTATACGTACCTCCGCGTTCACTGTAAACTGCAAGCTGACAGTCGGATGTAAGACTAGTTTAATGGACTTGCGGAAATGTAAAAGTTCTTTTTCATTTGTCCAGTAAAAGACGGACAGGAATCTCATAAATCTAACCCTTCACGAAACAGTTAAATATAGAAAAAGATATGTGAAGTTTTTCAGGTCGGCGTTGATTTTTCTTTGCTCAATTATAATTATTAGGACGGAGTTTTTAATGCGAATCCTTCGTAAATCTGTCTGAAATGGGCCCATAAAAATCAAAATTCCAAGGTCGTTCAAAGCTGGTGAGAATACGATCCGCGCGAATGGTTTCCTTACGATGCATGGTAAATATATAAGCATGAAAGACTATTGTTTCAATGTGCTAGGTATCTGTGGTATTTGAGGGGCGTCCGCCTTTTGATTTTGAAGAGGACTAATGAAGAGCAATAGAATTTTCTTAGAGGTGAATAATAAAATAGAAAATATATAGGAAAAGAAGTTGAATGTACGCAATGAGTTCATCCAAAAATCCGCTAGATTAGAAATGTGGCGTGATAATCGTTATATTATTTCTTTTGAAAATCCTGAATTTTATTTGAAATTTCATTACACCGCAGTTTGAAGGGAAGGAATAGGTTCAATGTCTTGAACAAACTGCCTGTGGATCGGTATGATGTTTGGAAAAAAATGAACTCTAATGGGGCATGGGTGCTGAGAATACCGAGGTATTCGGATGAGAAAGCAGACTTCCTTATTCAAAACATGCAAATTGATCTCTCCGAGAAGACCTTTTACAATCTCTGTTTTGAAATTTCGACCATAACTCTATACTGAAAATGCTACGATATGTGAACCGCTTTTGTATGTGTGGCTATACACACCACAATAATTATGGGTATTGCAAGAGAAAAAAGTAGCTAAACGCTGACAAGATTGCTGGCTGTACTCGTTCCTGGCAACAAGCATACACGTATATCCAGACATATGTGAAGCTTTATTAAGTGAATTACATGGTTAAAATTAAAAGGTGAAAGGTTACATCATAAAAAATGAATTAGGCTAGCCAACCTGATGAAAGAACCATGACTCTATACATTGGGCGTCAATTGTTGTCGTCGCATTTCTACATTTAATTGTAAATACTCGAGCATAAATTGGAATCAGAACGTAAATTTACATTTGAACGGTCTCTGAACTGGAAAGTCAAGAAAATTGATGGGAATGAAAATTAATGCTCTGTGCAAATGATGCTCATCCTGGTGATTGTAGACTTAAGTGTTATAGTAAAAATTGACCGTAAATTATTGATATATTTGGGATGTGTGCGCACATACCGGCAATTTTCAAGTTCGTCGAAAAAAGCAGCCATACATTGTCCACGAGCAAAATTTTCGAACTTCCTCATCCTCTCAACATTTCTCTTCGAAGACATTTAGAGAAATGGACATTCAAGAGAGTAATCGATTTCATGTGAATATATGTATATTTACCGAACTGACCAGGTGCTCCAAAGATATACTCCGACATTTCAGCTTCTGCTCTAAGCCGTGCCCTAACAAAGAAGTGATTCATCCTTCAAGTCTATCGCTACTGATATGTCGTATGTTATCAATCGAATTTCAGGCAAAGCTATTAAATGAAAAAAAATACAAGCATAGGAAAAGTAACAGATTTCGACACGCTGAGGATTGACTATGCGCTAGCAACATCTAGCTTAAATTCGCTATCCATCAAGATAAAAATCAGAATAACTAAAATAAGCACGGTCATTTGAAATTATACGGTATAAATACATTAAATATATCTTGGACGAAAAGAGATTGCTTATTATAAATCGATGGAATAGCCTCCCGAAGCTCAAACTCACAAATTTCAGAGAAAAATGAATATAGTCACGAGTGTAATATCCACAACAACATAAAAGAGTAAATAAATACAAAATTCTTATGAGCAAAATGAGTTAATAAAGAAAATGTTTAAAATGACTTCTGCTAACACGAAAAATATGTGCGTCACATGTTCAATTATATAAACACTAGGCACATAACAAATGTTGCTTGGCGATTTTTGATGATACATCTACAACTTACGTTCAGACATATTAAAATAACCTTAAGATCATCTAAGCCACAGTAATAATGCATGTAACATCAACTGTGCTCCCGCCGACTAAGGTCCTTCCCGGTCTAGGCCAATACGCAGGCCTTCCCCCCTCTCTTTCGGCCTTAGCAGCTGCGTTCAATTCCTTGTTGTGAACGGTCAGAGAATCATTAATTCATAAAGTTGTTTAGTACACCAGTTCGCAGCGACCGATACACCAAGGTGAGGTCCTCCTCAATATTTTACGCCAGAGCGCTCATTTCCTGGTTATCTCTCTCACGAATCACAAAATCAACGATGATGGCCAAGGTGTTTTGCGCTCCGCGAGGCGGATAAAGGATCGTTTGCGGCAATCAATGCTCTAATCCGAAATGGTATAGACAAGGCTGCTTGGATGGCATCGTTCGAAGCGTTGGTTTCTTCTCACGGTTTTATGGGAATGTGTTTACCTTAAACACGTCCTGTTACCTTGATTGGCTTAGTTGAGGCCGGATAGACAATCTGGTTTGAGCATGCCACTTCTCTCACCTGAAACCGTCACAGTTGATTTTATTTAGGATAATTCTTCTGCAGCAGCTTTAAAATTCTAAGCTTAGTTTTCAGTCAACGCTTCGCCACTTTGGTAAAGCGTTGACTAAAATACTAATAATAATATTCTGAAGAATGACTTTGTTTCTAATTACACTAAACCTCTCTCAACAAGCAGTGGGGATAGTAGAAATTGAACGAGGTCTCATAAAAAGGGAAAGAGGAGAGGATATTTCGTGTTTCATTTTTCTGGTGAAATAATTTACTTGTACACTCGCAAAGCAGATAATCATTGAGAAACTCTTCCAATTATCGAATTTCCAGTAAAAGATTGATAGGTACCCTCCAAATAATCGTGCCACAACTTGTAGATTCAATTCAATATTACAATAAATTCTCATTAGCGCAACATACGATATCTCCTTTGACGTTCTATATATTTAATCATGCATCAGTTTATAATGAGGCAAACTGATTAAAATATCATCATCGGGGTTATAACTCGTGCACGAAACTCACATTCATGTAGCAAAGAAAGAGAAAATAAATCTCACTCAATTAAATATAAATTAGAGGTTAATCCTACAGTTTCTATAGCTACCTAGATCACCTGTCATATTTTCATAAAAAAAGACTACTCGTCAATCATGCCCACAAAAATGTCTAAGTATCCGAGATGAAAGTAGGTGTAGAAAGCGATTATTTCAACTGGGCTTTCTGGTGGAATCCTTTCATCCATTTCAGCGCAGAAAATCCTGACTTCCCCAGTCAGTCGCTTTGTTTACAAAAGCTGAAATGTTTTCTCTTTCAGTTCCACCCTAAATCGAAAAAATAATTTGAGATTTTTTTTGCGATGGTTCGCTCAAAAACATTTAACTGATCATGCATGAAAAGATGACGTCTTACAGAGACTGATAGTTTACATCACATCTCATGGCGTTCACTGCAAACCAACAAAATTTTCCACACACCTTCTTATCCACGCAGAAATGGAATTCTGTAATAACCCTCAATCACCTTAGCGTCACGTGAACGCATTCCTGACGGAACTTTAAGCTGTATAAGAGGTGGAATTAATTTTGGTGGAGATGTTTTTTTTTTCAATAAGGATCTACAGACGTGCATTTCGCAGAAAGTTATAGAGCAAGCACATTTTTGATCGTTTTACTAAAATTATAATATTTTGGACAAAAAACATTTTCCAGCTTTACTTTACCTCGTATACCTCTTTTAGAATCAAAATCAAGTCCCTACTCACAATCATGTTCCAAGAATATTCTGAAGGAATTCTTTCCAATGTTCCAAAAAATTACTATACAGCGTTGTGTCCATTCCCTGGAGACTCCATCGAGAAACACAGAAACCACCCTGTAAACCCCAGGAAATTACTTGTAAGCCACTTTCCCAGAGCAGCAAAGGTGACCGAGTACGTGTCGAAGCAATCGTAGCAAGTTACAACGAAGTCTAACCTATTTCGTACTTTACCTCGATAAGTTCAATGCCAGTGAATTTATTAAAGATTTGTAGGCCAGAGATTTACCAATCTCATTATCTATAGGTATGTTAAATAAACCAATTTAGGCGTTTTCCCATTCAACATATTTTGTGTGCTAACAGAGAAATTTCGGTGATTCTCTTGAGGCCGTAGTCGACCATTTGATTGAGAGGCCATTATGCAGATCTCAGAGTTACACAGCTTCTTGCGTTTGTGAAATAGCCTATGCTCTCACAGAGAATGTCTTCGTTTAACTCTTACACAGAACCCATGGAAAACAGCCAGCACTTAAACTGGATACATAACTTATCGGAGAGAGTTTTTTTCTCATGGAGGTTAAACATGTCCTAAAATTAATACATTGAGATAACAGAGAAAACGATTCGATTGGGATGCGTCTGTTACGCGATTTCGAATCGGTCATCGGACCGATTGGATTGGCCACCTCTATCGATTCTACTACCATGTGGACAGTAGTAAATAACAAAGCGATCTCCGTTACGAGAAAAATGTGAATTATTATTTGTAACCTTTATGTTATGAGCATGTAATTTATATATATATATGTATATATATACATATATTAATGACGTGCCCATAACATCAAGGTAGCATAACGTGTGTGTGTGTATGTGTACATATATATATATATATATATATATATATATATATATATATATATATATATATATATATATATATATATATATACATATATATATACATATATATATACATATATATATATTCTCGTATATACCATGTGAGTGACCAAAAACGCACTTTAGGTAGCAGAGAAAAAGAGACTAAAAAGTGGGAGTGTTCCCTGATATAACTACCCAGGAAACTTCCTTAGGAAACTCCAGACGCGATGATCCTAAAGAGGGCACACTGCCACACTATTGCTAATAACCCACTTAATTGCATTGGCCGGCGGCATCGAGGTGCCTGGGAAATAATTCCTTCGTGCGTCGCCCCTCCGGTAATTAATCGAGGGAAGAGAAACCCGTTCAGTGGTGTACGGAGTCACACTGCGTCTCATTCGGTGGGTTTCTCTGGAATGGAATTGCACGCTCGCCTGAGCGATGAATGACCCATACCTCGCTCGGTGACTTCACTGGCCATCTAGTAAGACTCCCAGTGGCGCTCAGCGGGATTGACCCAGAGCGTTGTAACACACGCGCGTACGGAGCGAATGACGTGGGTAGCAGGAGTTACAAGACGAGTCACCTTCGCCAACACCATTCGTGCAGGTGGATAGGTTTGAAAATTTCGAAATTTCGTCGCATGATCGAATTTTAGCGAATAAGCCACTTTTTCCCTCGTGAGCAAGGCAGTTTCCACAGGATCTGCGCACGCACATGAAATAAAATTTAAAATTATTACATGTAGAAAATAAAAATTGGAAAGGGAGCAAAGAGTGCTTTGCTAGTTCAGATCCAATATAAAAACCGTTGAATGGTTATATGGACTGAATGTATTTATATAGCTGTCGTGACATTATTCACGCGTTGCTTAAGAGAGAGAGGTATTGGATGGAAATTTCTAAATTTCATTGGCTTGCCGGAGTGTAGATATGCCACCAGGAGACCTAGAGCATAGATGGTATTCGACCATAATTGAACAAACGTACCCCAAGCGACATTTAGAATAATAAGTAGAGATATATGCATGGGAAATAAATATTTTGTGAATCGTGTGACCGTCTTCCTGCGTACGAATATGACCAGGACTGAAAACACTTAAAAATATTGTTAAGATTATACTTATTCTCAAAATGCAAATTGCAGTAGTGTCATTTAAGAATCCAAGAAGTTGGCTTTAAAACTGCTGTAATTTATTAAATTTTGAGTAAATTTTATATTTCTTATTTGTTTTTGTTCATAACGTAATCTTATACAACGATGCCATTATTATTTTATCATTTTCTGCAACGGGCTTGAAAATTATTTTCTATTTCTTTTATTTTCCATAAGAATACTATAAATATTTACTTAATATTCTCACTTTTAATATTAATGTAAAGTATTACTTAACTATAACTACGTAGGTTTTTACTTTAAAAGGCATAAAGAGAAATGGCTATATAGTATTGAGGAAAACTACTCACACCAACCAAGTTTCACAGTACAACTCTTTTTCTCGTTGGCAGGGTTTTTTTCCCTCTGATATTTTTGCTTTTTCACACATGGGGTCAGGGTGCCACCGTCTAGATATAAGTTTTCACAAAAAATATGCCCAACATGAATTGAGTTCAGGATCTCAGGCGGAGCACGTGAATGTGCCCACAACACCAACACAGTTACTATCCAGTTCAGTTGAAAAAATATAAATTTCTCATTAGCTGAAAAACATATGGATTCGATTCATATATCATTTTTTCTTGATAGGCATCGATTACCAAGCTATAGAAATAATGACATACTATTTAAAATGAATATTTTATAAAAAAAAACTAATACTGAAAACGTGCTCAACTGGTGACTTTGTGTGGTTTAGGCAGGCCATCCTGAAAACGTCAAAACACGAAGTCTTGAAGAGCACAGGCTTGAAAAACACTATTATGAAAATACATGTTTTAAAAGTGACACTATTTTACAAAATATTTCCCCAATGTAATATGAGAACTGAGGGGATCCCAATTAAGAAGTTAATTGGTGGATCCGATTACTAAGTAATATTAATCGCGGATAAAAGACTTTTTGTTATTCGAAGCGGAGGGTATCATCTCATAGAATACATCCTGGATAATAGTAACCAAGTGTATACTTAAACAAAAAAACGAGCTATTCCGGATTTGTTTTACCCATGCGTTCACGTTCAAGTGGGAACAAGCATGAATCCTGGTCAACCCTATCGGTTTACGGCAGCCAAAATCATTTTCAAAACCTGCGTTTAATTTTCCGCCGAAAATAAAGGATTTCCCAGACTTCACGCGCGATAGAGCAATTCCCAGCCGTGGGAGTTATACTAGTATGCAAGGAAATATTCAAGAACTGTCAGTGTACGGGCAGCAGGCTGTTTTTGTGTATGTGTGTGTGTGCGCGTACCTGTGTTGTTCTTTGTTTGGGAAGTGAATTCACAATGGCCTATCTGCCTTTGTACTGTTGAAAAGGATCGCGAATAGTGGAGCCAAGAACCG
The DNA here is from genome assembly GCF_022747635.1 of Hetaerina americana. Classification (NCBI taxonomy): domain Eukaryota; kingdom Metazoa; phylum Arthropoda; class Insecta; order Odonata; family Calopterygidae; genus Hetaerina; species Hetaerina americana. The sequence goes on from NW_027286403.1 coordinate 10,599,756, forward strand.
GATCCACCAACCCGATACACACTAGCTCACATGAACATGTAAAAGAAGAGCTGTCTGGGAATTAGGCTCTCATTCCTCAAAACTTTCACTCAAGATGTACGAAGACGAATGAAAGGACGCACGCCCGAACACAACTCAACTTCTCCGTCCATAAATCCCTGTAAAATGTGCTTTCTCCCTACCTCTCTACGCCTACCCATCAGACAGTTTCCATAAATTATCTATCAATTGGTTAATACCATAGATATTTTCTCCGCTCTTTTTCTCATTGCAAGGAACTCAAAGGTCAGATTGCAAGCCGTGAATGAGGGTATAGCTAAATTGATTCCGCTGCTGTGAAATATTAGCAGACGAAAATTAAAAAAAAACGGAAAAAATTAAACAAGGTACAGAAACTCATAATAGATATGACTTACTAAATGGCCATGGATTAGTTCCTCACATTTTGCTCAGTAAGTCACCATGCTTACAGCAAACTTCATCAATTATGCTATAGCAAATTCTAAAAGAATTCCAATTGGTTTAGTTTATCTGTTTTCAAAATTATGCATGGTATTTAAATATAGTTAACTTAAAAAATCAGTATTGATATTCCAACCGAAATAAACGGGGCATCATCATGCAAGATTATCGGCATTAGCCCGTGGGTAGTTTCTCTCGGTTTCAAATCATAATCATTCGGCTTCAGAAGTCATAAATGACTACAAAGGGAAATTATAAATCATGCTCGCAGATCATGCTCAATTAAACATGAACAACCATTAATTTATATATTAATTTTCTTGCTTTGTAATAACTAATAAAAATATCCGTTTAATTTTTTCCCTGTCATCCAATTCTATTTGCATAATAAATTACATTTTATGATATTAGCAGGAGTGCGCAGGCGAAATTAATTTTTAAAGGATTATGAGTCTGAATAGTATTGTGAATGATTGTGGTTACGGCTGTGGTTTGTGACCTTACTTCGAATTTTTGAGTTCTGATTAGGTTCCACTAGAAGAGTAGCGCTCTGTGAATGTCACTTAATTTGATGTCTGCTGAAATAACCATATTCATCGGAGCGCCTTGAAAGCAATAACAACGCATTACTATTGTTACTGCAATCGGAAAACCCATTAAATACGGAAGGAATCAGATATACATTGCTATTTTCACTTTTCAGGGATGTGAGAACTTCGTTGAACTCGGCTCCATTTAAGAGCGCTATCGGGAACAATCTACTTTCTTTTCCTCTGTCAAGTTTTTCACTATTTTCTCTCATAAATCACTCCCATCTTTTGGGATTATAATGGTGTACCACTGGGCGTATCCGTATGCCTTTGGCTTACCCTGGACTCTTGTAAACACTGAACTCGCGTAGCGTAACACGCTCCGTGGTTTCATGCTTGGATTCGATGAGGGGTATCCGCCAGGTTCGCTGGTCGCAAACAGGCGCAAGGCCGCTTATCTTCCCGCATAAACTTGCTCGCCGCGTCGAGATCAAACGCTCGATTTCTGCACTTAAGGAAAGAGAAAATAAAAAAAGCGCCGTAGCAACATGTTCCCGGGAACAAAACGGGAAGTATTCTTCCGCCACCGTCTGGCTGTGCACCATTTTCCCAGACGCCTTGTTTTTATACCTCACTCCGCTGTAGTCGAGCACGGTCGCGGACGGGTCCTGGGACGTGCCCGCTCCTGCTCGACGGATTCCAACGTTGTTTATATGAATGCTTCATACTTCCTCGACACCGGTACTCGATGCAATAAAGGTCAACCGTGCACATGGAGATGAAACTCCACTATAAACAGCTAGTACTTTGAAGCCCCTTTCCTCCGCATCTTCAACAAATGGTGGACATAAATGGGATCCAATGTAGCAGATACACGTGATAGTATTTCCTTTGCTTGATTTTTTAATTACGCTTTCCAGCTTAGATAGTTGGCTTTATCTTGCAATCCTTTTAGTGTACTAAACTAATTGTGAATTGTGGAGCTAGGAAAGTTAAGCTGGAGCATGCATCCTAACTCGTAATAATGCCTATTAAAGCTTGGTTGGAGACAGTCCCTGATAATTATGATGCATAGTTTTACCAGGCATTTGTCAAAGAATTCAAATTAGCAGTTATCATTAATTAAAAAAATACCGAATACAATACGGAAAAATCGGATGACTAAGATTTAATTAATCATATAACGTATCCCATGTTGAGCTGAGGGGAAGAAAAAAAGACATTACGGTAATTTCCTTAAACAAGTAAGGTTCGTCGTTATCACCACTCTTGGTATTGAGCTTCAAATTAGGGAATCTCGCCTTTGTGGAAGATAAAGAAAAAATCTTTACAAAATTATAACAGTACAAATTTGAGTAAAATTACAGTCAAAAAAACTTTTTCTTTATCATTGGGTTTTACAAAATTTGGACTTTTTCAAAGTCAACTGGAATTTGGCATTAACCCAGTTAGCATTTTATAGTTCAGGGTTTATGGGATCAGGAGCTAGTCGAGCCTGGAACCAGTCTCCGTTCTTGGACTATATTTGATTTAATTTTTAAATGATTAAAAACAACATTATTCTCATCCAAGTTATTTTAAGAGGCTGCATTCCCACAACATTCACCCCATTCTAGAAGTGGGCCTCACCCGAGTGAAAAGTTTTTAAGTTGTATGCACTTAGCTTCGCCAACTCAGGCATCCGCTTCTCATGCTAATTTATTCGTCTACTCTTCTGCATTGCTTCAGGATTTTTCGATAGTCTCCTCTTGTGAACTTTCTACGAAAGCATTTTGTGAACTTTTGTTTTTTCTTGGATGAAATATGAACTAATTATGTATATTATACCCGATTGAAATAAACAAAACAATACATGAATTAGCAATTAAATACTACCTCTAATGCTGAATTAGAAAAAAATGTGTCCATTGACTGACATGAATGACTGAAATAGATAGGAGAACGCTTTCACTTACAAGGATTATGGGAACATTTTCCGCCGTTCCGCAAGTCCTTAAGAAAGGAGAGGAATTTAGAATAAGCAAAATAAAAAAAAACAAAGGAGGATTATTTATTGACGTCAAGAAACTAACTAGTTAGAAGTCCCATAGCCCACTGTATTGTTTAAAACAATTTCACATGGTTTACCGAACCTTTCATTATCGTAGAGATGGCCAAATCGTTCCTTGCTCGTTTCACACAGAAGTGCTCTTTACTCTGGGCTTGAATATACAAAAATTCAAACTGCAAAGGACAAAAAAATTATAATTATTCTTAACTACAGTATATTAAACGAAAACACGAGTGCTCTAAGCCTAGGTTGGCAGGGTCACAAACAAGCCGTTGGTTCACTTCAAACTATTCCAGAAAAACAACTATGAAGCTAAATTGTCACTATAGGATAATATAGAATGACTAGCGGGAATTGCCTTCGTCGAAATTTAGTATTTAGCACAGAAAAATAAGAGATTTTAAGCTTGAAAAATTAACGCAAAATGATTTAGAGTTCGCGGGCACGTGAATAATTGTCTTAATTTCGGTTTGAAAATCAGCTCTTTCTATGCTGACCCGTACGTTGGGCAGATGCAAATCACAACAGTCCTGCCTTGAATGTTCTGGCTAAGAAACATTGGCATCAGGGGATATTTCATCACTCGGTCGGCATGTTGACCAACTCTGGTTGCACATAAGTATATGATCAACTAGAAAATTATATTAAAAAAATGAGAGAATTGATGTAAGACAATAAAAGTTGGACAGCATAAAATATTTGGTAGGAGGATGGAAAGAATGAACTCGGGTTATAACCCCGGAAGGAAAACCATTAGGTTTGACTTCAGGGGTCGTGGATATCGAAGGCAAGCAGGGAGATGATTTATAGGGGCTTGGTAAAAACAAATGGAGCATAATATGGATTCGGGATCATATTAGACCTTTGAAACGTAGAAAATGATGGAAGCTGATCGTAATTGGGTCACCTGAAGATGAAGCTTCACAGAAAACCGGATTGTGGTGATTAAATATGTTCACCAAGGAGGAACCAAGTTTTAAATATTCAGATTATAATAAAGAGATTCCACCACATTACGCCAGAGACAACGGACTCCTCTCCAACAGTTTGGTATAGAGAATTAGAGCAGCAGAGGAAAGAAGATTGGAAGCGATGGACACTACGCGGGAGTAGTAAAGACAAAACAGCAAGTTGTTCGATTGAGAAACGAAGAGGAGTTGCAGTGAATGGGTGAGGAAATTAAGAATAATGCAAACTCTAAAAAGAATAAGTAATAAATGCAATGCCCGGACATGGTTTGCGACACGAAGACCTGATGACGACGGTCGTCGTGACATGGGGTATCCCATAGGATAACGAGATGAGTCAAGGGGAACGCGAACGGGGAGAACTGAAGGTGGATACCGATTGAGATAAGTGGAACAAATGGGAAGAGATGTCAAGAGCGGTGTGTTGAAATAATAAGACTATCGTAAGAAAGGACTGAATAGAGAGATACTATGTGGAACTAATCTTAGGTTTCATGACCAGTGAGAATGAATACCAGAAAATCTTTTTCACACCGAAACGTTGACTACACGGCAGCGTTACGTGTGCACCAACTGAGGGAGTAAGATTTTCCCAAGTTTAGAAATCATGGAATTTTACTATTTCTTATGATTACCTTAAGTTATGGCAAACAGTTTATTCACATTGAAAACTCACCGTAGATTTCTTGTTATTGAATAACTTTTGGGAAACGAACACATTGTAAATCAAAGAATTTGACCCAAAATGAAAAGGAATGTTTGCCAATTTGCCTTTATTTGAATTATCTTCATTAAACTCAGCTTTCACAGTTAAACCAAGAAGTTTCAACGAAGTTGACGTTAGTTTCTAAAAAAAAACCTTCGGCTAAACCCCAAAAGAAAAGGTTAACAAATATATCACTTTAAGTGCATCTTTTCCTAGGGGTAGATCTGTCCTTTAAAATATACATTTCAATACCTCTCTCATCACACATTTTAGATTGAAAATGTTCTTCAGCGTCTTTCAGGTCTGATAAAAGCGAAGAATAACTAAAAAATACAAAAATCCATGTTTTTCGGATTATGCTGGAATCAGGACTATCGAACACCCTCCTTTATAGTAAGCAGGCTCATTGGTATTTAGAATCCCGAATTTATAACCCAACCTGACACCGGTACCCCAATTCCCCCTTCTAACCGAACTAATCGAGTTGGGATGGGGCGGCCTCGCTTTAACATACCCGTGTTTCTTGAAACTGGGTTATTGCCGTGATCCGTGAGCTTTCAACAGAGGAAACTTAGTTAAACCCTTAGCAAAAAATATCCGAAAGAGCAATTATCATAATTGAAGTTATGATTATTTATCTAAATCGACATAATCGGTGCTCCACATATAGTGTCGCATTGTTAATCCCCAAGGTGACCATGTTCAAATGTGGAAGCAAATATCACGATATGCACTATAATGGGGGATTAAATGAGCTCAAACTTGGCATTTATCTAAGGGGAAAGTGTAGTCACGCAAAAGCCGCGGAGTATCCCGATAACCACATGGGTTCTTGAGAGATTTTAAATTTCCCCTTATCTTTTACCTCGGGGCTATCTCAAGGGCATTGATTTTTCATCTTAAAAATCAACAGAGTTGATCACATGAAATCGTTTCCATTCGATGCTCTTGGTATTATTTTTTCTGCGCTCTCTATTAATAAAACTATGTTGGTGTCAAATTGACTGAAGTTCCAAAAATTTCCATGCGTTAATTACTATCTTTTGGAATGAACCTCGTCAAATATGAGAAGACGAAAACTACAAGCTAAAACTCCCTCCAAATCACATTTGGTTAAGTCTCCCATTTGTCCGCATTCCTTTAATTACCTCTCTTGTTCTACGAACAACTTTCAACTCTGAAATTTCAAGCGATGAAGTGATTCTTTACACCTGAATGGTTAAGCGGAGAATGATAGGATTCTAGATGAACGCCCTTGATGATGACGCCAATAAAGCTACTAGCCATATTTTGGGCTTACATAATAACGGGGTATTTAAGAAGACGAAATTATAGAGATTCATTGATTGGAAAGTGGTTTCCATTTGGTGAAAACCAAGTTTTTCCCATTTTTGAAGCAGTATTTTCCTCGTCCTCCTAGCATGTCGCTATCTTTTTCCTATGATGATATTTAAAGCCCAATTTATCCGAGATTAAGATCTTCAGTCATATACCAAAACAGGATGGGACTGAATTGAAATAAAATAGCAGTTTCGGAAAAAACTGGCTCCGAATAAATATTCTTATGAAGGAGACGATATTTGAATTTTCATTCATATTGAGAATTTTGAAGATGGGGAAAAATGTCATAAGTTTGATCAAATTTATAATTTACACTCAGAGAAATGGTATTCACAGCATCCAATGGAATCGGCAAGGTTTGAGCGTTCAATATTTGGGATTACGCGACGAATGAATTTGGCACTCAATGACATGAAATGGGCGACCAAATTTTTATCAAATGTTTGGCATACTTCTACCATCACAACGCCTGCAGTCACATGGTAGCATCATCAAGTATTTAAATTCTTTCCCAAGGAACACATCAATTAAAAGGCATTATTATTAGTTCAGCCAAGCCAAATTATTAGGACAAATAAAACCGCTAATTGCATATCTTTTCAAAGAGGGTATATATGGTTGATATTTATCTTAAATTCTCTAAAAAAATAATCAAAAGCGGTCCAGGAATGGAACAAATAGGAATTACTTCACTCTGCATATATCAATACACATAGTACGTATACTCCGCATGCATGCTCATATTATGTTTTTATTTAGATAAGTTCTCGAAAGAATTGCTATTCAGGCACTTACTCGGGATGCTTCAAGTCATTCCGGGCTGTAAAGAAGAAGAGCAACCGTTACGATGGCTAGGTCAAGGGCAAGGCCCGAATCCACTACTTTTAGATAAAATGGTGATTTCTTTTCCCAACTACATACGTTCATAAATTGGCTGAAAGTTCATTTCGCAAAGGCAGGAAAGAAATCACATCATAAGGCATTTCAACGTGAGATTCGAGCAAGGCTATCTGGCTAATTCGTTTCAAATGTCCGCCACGAGTATGCTAATTGGCTGAAAGCAGTGAAGCTGCACATTGAGATCGGAAGTCAGATGGGTTTGAAAGAAGATACTGCTGAGTATTAACTGAACGTTAAGTATAAAAAATCGGTGAGAGTGGGAACACAAGGAGAATGAGTGCGTCAAACTCGTTAGTGGATCAAGGAATCGATCGCCCTTAAAGTAATTAATTCCTTTCATATTCGTGACCAGGTGAAATGAGGTGCATTTTAGCGGCGGGCTTGGCTGACTGGCTCAGATGAAGTCCGAATGAGCTGAAGAGAAATCAGCTCTAGACCCGGTGGCTTGGACTCTTAGTACATTTCGCTCACAGTGCATCGCAAATTAAAAACACTAATCGTCCCCGGAACACATCAATTCTCTTTTTAGCCGTGATAGCCGTGATTTTACTGATATTTCCGGGTGATCCAACTCTTGCCTCTTAACTTCGCTCTTACATGCTACTACTACTACCACTCCGCTTCATTTATAGAAAGAGGATTCAAAGGTGGGGTAGCGAGGAAGAGGCCAGAGGTGATGAATAGGTATTGGGGCGAGTTGTGAAGGTGGATATGTAAATTAGTGGAGGAAATTGGAATCGGCTTTTAATTAATATGTAGCCATATACCCGTGACGCATTCCCTATTTCTCACCATAGCATATGTCATTTAAAGTTCCATAGATGGTAGCAGGTGAATCTAACGGATACAACGTAGTATAGATGAACTTTGTTCAAGGATGAATTTTAAAACCGAAATTTACTGACAAATAAGATAAAGCATGACAAAAAGATGTTTATGTAGCTCATTAAAGGTTCAACCTGGTTTAAATTACACATTAAAACATCAAGAAAGTCTTAATTAGTTTCTTGGAAATGGATTTCTGGCTCGCGGTCTTTCGGCCGAGCTTTCTGACTTCTGGGATAAGTGCGCCCTTTTCCCATTTTGCATTAAAGCTCTTGTGAGCCATTATTTTAGAGGGCCTCTTAGAGATATTTAAGCCATCCAAGCTTTCACTCGTACAAATTATGAATGAATAATTCTTTTTGTTTTCATGACGCTTCCGTCGACCTTTGCGCTGCTGTAATTATGGTAAGCTACTTATGGCTTTCAGCCATCTCGCCCCGAAGAACTGGAGGTTACTTAGCATTAATTCCTCGAATCCGTGAGCCTCGATTGGTTTTAGAGTTTGTAGGCGGACGCACAACCCGCCAGGCAGGCTAAACTGATCGGCCAGCTCAAGTCTTTGTATACATATGTAAACTACTAACACAATAATGAACCCGTAGGCTGGTTTGGTAGGTTATGATTGAGTTCACTCAGTTCACCCGACGGCGTGTGAAATTCACACATCAGGGTAGGGGGCCAGTTCCTTTCCCTGTGCTGGTTATGGTTTCCCATGAAGATCTGGTACCCGAAAAATCACAAATCACACAACTTGGATGAAGCTGAGACACACAGACACGCACACACACACACACACACACATACATATATATACACATATATATGTTTGTGTGTGTGTGTGTGTGTGTGTGTGGGTGTGGAGAAGAATGGAGAAGGTGAAATGGGCCGAGAAGAAAACAAATGAGGAAGTACTTGGTATGGTAGGCGAAGAGAGGGGTTTGTTGGGAGAAATCATATGGAGGCAGGAAAAGTGGATGAAGGGGGTATTGACCGGCAGTGGGATGTTGAAGATTGTAATTGAGGGGAGAATATTAGGCAAACGAGGAAAGGGAAGGAACAGGATAGGGATGTTGGACGGGATGAAGGGAGGAAGAAAGTACTTAGAGATGAAGAGGGACCTGATATAGAGTAGGATACTGGATTTTGTGTTTTGTTAGGAGTCACAAAATGTTTTATTTAGTAGCTGTCCATCCAAAAACCTACCATAACCGGTATATTACCCAATAATTATATATATATATATATATATATATATATATATATATATATATATATATATATATATATATATATATATGTGTGTGTGTGTGTGTATAAAGTAGGATATTTAGTGTACGTATAGTAAGATGCATGGTATTTCAGGGGCTATTCTAAAATAATCTAGATTGAAAAACCGCGAAAGGAGATTGATTCACGCTCCATATACAAAGAAGAAGGCAGTGATTAGATGTGAAGAAAGAAAGGGAGAAGATAAATTAAAGAAAGAAGTAAGGCATTTTTACTCATTACCTCCCTTGGTGGCTGATGTACGCATCAAGAAGGAAATTAACGAGATAAAAAAAGATAAAAGGTGGCGCACGGATGAACCATAAGAACACTAAAATTTGAGCTCGACACAGCTGTATTTGCAGTGAAGAAGGATCTGACAAGAAAACTAGTCTGTGAACAAAAGGGAGTACAGGAAGAAAAGAACAAGTACAGCGACAAGATAACGTTTTACATGCAGTCAATATGTGGATGATAAACTTCAAATAAGACAAGGAAATGACACACCGGAATGTCTGCTATTTAGGTACCGTGATGGAAGAAGAAAGAGAGAGATAGAGGGAGCAAGATAGGTGCGGCGAGGAAGATCTCCAATTAGATGAAAAAGCTACTTACGACAAATTGCCCCGGTTTAGATATTAGAAAGTGGTTAAAGGCCTCCATGTTTGTGCAGGTTTGAGAGAGGACATTAGGTACAGCATAAAAATGTCATTATAGGCGATACAAATATCGTGCGACAGAATAATGGTGGAAATAAATAAGAGTGGAGGAGTAACAAATAAACAATTACTTCAAAGGGTGGCTAAAGAGGGACCCAGAGGATCGGGATTGGTGTGGTGGCTATCGTACTGGCTTCCCACCCAGAGGGCCCTGGTTCTAATCCCGGCGGTGTTGAATATTTTTCAGAGGTATCTCGATCCCTACTTGAGGTGCTTTGTGGAGAGCACTTTGAGTGAGCACGCCGTCCGTCGGATGGGACGTTAAGCTGCGGACCCCGTGGCGCCTTTCGTAAAGAGTAGGCTAATGCCGACGCCGGGTTTCTCTCCACTCTTCATCCTTTCCTGTCCATCCCCTATGGCGCAAATGACCTTAGCTTTCGGTCGCCTCCACTAAATACTACTACTAATACTTCAAAAAAGGAAGTTATGTTGCCGCACCCTGTATATTATCGTCTACGACCATTTTGACAGTATTAACTGTTTTATCACAATGTACCTAATTGTATGACAAAGAAAATTTAAAAAAAGGTACTTTGAAACAAGTTTGCGACTGCAGCTTTCAATAGTTCAATGGTTCCCGGCTCTCATTTTAGACTTAATTATTGATATGGTCTTAATTAGACCTTCCGATATTTCACATCTAAGTTCAGTTAATATATATAATAAACTGTGTATAACTAATACATTTTTCCATCAATTAATTTAAAAAACACCTGTTCAGCTGCATTAATATACTTTGAGAATCCATCATACTATTCATTTACTCTTTTACTTAGAATTACCATTCACTAATGCCATGAATACCGAAAAGTTGAAATATAAAAAATTACAATATCTACGGAAATGAAATGGCTAAATTTGAAAAAACTTAAGTTCTTATGCAATTTTTTTCTTAATACAGTACCCTTCGCGTTTACAACAATCCACCTTTAAATTCTTTAAATGATTTGTGTAATACAAAACTCACACGTTAGAAATTGCACGAGAGTTAACGATAATTTCTTTCAAATGTACGTTTTGCACCGAAAAAATTAAATGTGCTTTTTTTTGTATTTGGAACGAATCGAAATCTGGATTTCGGGTATTTTAAAAATCACCGCGTTGAAGAAAACTAGAGGATTCTCATGGATACCGTTTACTTGTAGGAAGAACGTGTTCATGCACATCGAAGAATTTCACGTTTATTCTGAATGACTGCGCAGCCGGGAAGAAGTTGAATAGTTACTTAAATTTTTTTTACTACGGCCGCAAAAGCTGACCACGACTGGGTCATCTTTTTTTGGGTGTCACTGTTTGCTCAGAATGAAATATCCAAAACGACGCCAGGGTGACTCGTAAAATGGTTAGAGAAGAAGGTTCGAGAATCAAATAGGGCGAGAGAGAAGGCATTCGAAGGAGTGTGCCCGGGCACGGGGAGGAGTCGAGGAGAAAGTGGAAGCGAAGGGATGGTGGGAGAGGGAGGAAGGAGGGTGTTGGGTGAGAGGGGGATGGTAGCAGAAAGGGAAGCGGCACGAAAGGCCACGACTGCCTGTGATTTTGTCGCCTGTCCCTTACGCATTTCGGAGCCCTCTGAGTCAGCGACATGGTTTAGTTCCTCGAAGTGGGATACGTCCGAAAAATTTCCATTCACTCCCATCCGTAGCTACAATAAAATGTTCATAAGATGGCTAAAGCAGGTTCGGTCGGTATTATTATTATTATTGTGTAGGTGAAATAAGTGGTCAGCCTCTATGCAAAACTTAACTGTTACCAGGTCATAGTTCTCACCACGCAGTTTGACTGAGAGTATTAATTTCCATGGTTGTCGGCGTAAAAAATATCATTAAAAATTTTAAATTTGACTTCATCTATGGGAAAGTTAACGCTATAGCTAACCGCGGCTACCCCATCCTCCTCCCCAAATCCTCTGACACTTTTTTCACCCAAACGAGGAAGCGATTAACTTATTAAGCGTTAATTTCTTGCATACTATCACTTAATGATGATGCATGTAACGAAAACAAAGTCATGTACTAAATTTGATACAAGAAAACAAAATGTAGTAAATTCAAGCGCTAATAATAATTTACTCAAAATCAAGGCAATACAAGCTCATTTCAAATATTTTTTTCCCCGTAACTTGTGTTCGAAGAAATATGAGACGTGCTTACCCCACGGATTGGACTAAAAATTCACACAAAGAACAACATCTAACTCTTAATTTAATAAAGTTTTCGTGGGCCATTTATGATAAAAATGATAATTGGGCATTCTGGGTGAGTATTGGAAATTTACCAATGCATCATCTCATCTCCTGGAGGCTTCATCACGATATGTATGCATTTTTGGCGACCCATTATATCTTTCAATGATTTACATTAAAATAACAATCCCATAAATTCGTAATGGCACATCGTAAACTCATGTACATTCTGACGAGATCTCCAGCAGAGGAGAAAGAACGGTGAAATTCCAATCCTGTCGCGGAAAAGTCGCAAAATATTTCTAGTCTTATCCTCTAACACATCACTTTAGTGTGCACTTGTGTAATAATTTTGGAAAAAATTGACATTCGCATGCTAAGAGGAAGATGTAACGCAGACACAGGCTCAAATAAATTGCAAGATACCTATCTAAAGATTCTGGGACCGCCCATCGTAAAATACCCCCAAGTACTTAATAGTCGGAATGGGACGAGATGGGTGGAACGTATATCGGCGGGGAGGTGAGGGGGAAGTGGCCGGGAGAGTAGTGGGGCGGGGAACGAGGATGGCAAGGAAACGGAGCGTTTAATTGAGGCGAGGAGCGACTGACTGCTGTGGCGGCAGCCGATGCCGCGATGATGCGAGGAGAAAGCGGCGGCGGGAAAGGGGTTAACCAGACGGCCTAGGGGGAGGGACAGATGGCCGGCGGATTCATACGCACTCTCGTCCCACCCCTTCCTCCCGTGCACATCCTCCCACCTCACCGCAGTAGTCCCCCCACCCACACCCCGCACTCCAAATCACCCCACACCACCGCCCTCCACACTCACTCTCTCCTCTGATTTTCTCCATTTCTAGAAAGTCCTCCCCGCGCGGCCTCCCTTTTGACTCCTACCTTCCTTCCATCCCCCCCCCGACTCTCCCACCAAACATCCCCATCGTCACTTCTGTGTCAACCGGTGAACCCATGCGCGTTAATGCCTGTGGTATTGAAAGTGGGCGTCGGGAAAACGCACTGTTCCATCCCAACCAGAAGGAGACCTCGTCCCAGAGACCCCAACTTGTCATCTGGAACTCGAAAAATGGGCGTTATTGGTGCGGAGTGACTAGAATTCTCCTCATCATCGGAATTTGTCGATCGGGCAGATCATCCGTCCCCTTTCGCTTAATTCCCAAATTCACGATTTCTATGCTTCCCGATGGCATAACCAATTCAAAAGTTTCTTTTTCAGAATATTTATGTCAAAACTATATACCATTCATGAGAAGACAATGCCGGCAATTGGAAGAGCACAATACGAGTCCAACAGTCGATTGGTGGATATTACGCAGCATCATGTCACAACTGCATCACTACCGACAAGTGATGTTGTGACTTGCGATGCTTGGATTATATTCCATAATGCCTGAGGTGGTGCTGAGTAGCTTAAGTTGAAAAGGTAAAGGGTTCGGGTGTCGACATAGCTGGCGGGTTTAACCAGTAATTTTCCGAGAACACAAATTTAGCAAAGGCATTCAGATTTTCATCCTATACTTGATACTCTTTTTCCTTATTTGTTCAACTTTACATTAACTTTGTTGTTACAAATATATAATTCCATTCATAATCTAAGAGAGCATCACAAAACCGACCATCTCAATAAAGCGCAATATAATTTATTTCTAAATTCAATTCATTTGCGCAATCGTTGGGATTTGACCTAAATAAATACACTCTCAGGAATTTGATAGTTAGTTGAACGTTCTTAGAGAAAAACTTGCTGGTTGTGGACGCTACTCGGCTGTCTTAGTACAGTCTCTTTTAGCACTTACTACAAACTCAAGGTTAGAGAAAGGCTTTGCCTATTTTTTATTTATTGCCACCTGGAACATTAAAATGAATAATGCTCAGGGTTGTACAATGTTTATATCAATTATTTATACGAATTATTGTTCTAGTTAAAACATATCCAATGCAAACAATTGATAGCCGATATTGTTTGTTATTTTTAAAATATATTCATGATCATATGTAAGCTTATTAAAGGAAAACTGATGAGGCAAGACATTGATTCTAATGGGAATAAAAGATGAACGAGCCATCTCCTCAAAAATGCTAATTTTAGAATTCCTCCTCTATAAAAAAATTTGATACATTTATACAAATAAAACGGTAAATACACATATCATGTGAAAATAATTTAAAAAAATAAAAATAGACCCCAGAGGTTCTAGAGGTGAAACGTCATAAATATAACCACCGAATCATATGAAAGGGCGTGTGACAAAAGCGAATTTTATTAAGTGATACCAATAGTTGCATTTAACACCTTTATGTATTCTTCGTTATTGAAAAACATATTTTTAAGGCACAAATATCGAAGGCCGTAGCATCAAACTCACCTAATATCAATACACAAGAATTCCTATTAGACTATTATCAAAACAGTATACATTCCGTGAGATCTGGTGCTTCATCAAAGATTTTAGAAATATAACTGCTAAGACATTCAAAAATCCCTAATTTCCGAAGTAGTCATAACAGGGTCGTATGTATCGAACAAATATGGGTAATGTTCATTCTAAGGAAAGTCTTATTCAGAATATTTGCTACTGAACCCAAGACGAAGGTTAAGTACTGCTTTTTGAAGCATACTATATTTATGAACCCTAAAATATAATAACATTTTAGTCCGGATTAATGATAGGGATTCACTCTCTTCATTTCATCTATTAAGAAATATTATGGCAATATAGATATATATATATATATATATATATATATATATATATATATATATATATATATATATATATATATATATATATATATATATATATATATAGATGATTTCTTCGACGCAACACGGAAGTGCTGAATAGTACATTACACAGTAACAAACAATATAGAAACAAAAAAAAGGATCACTCACACGTTATTTCTTGATAATTTCGACGGAATTCTACTCCATCATCATCGGAAGACAGAGAAGTAATGAATTAAATTACTTAATTAGAAGTAATAAATTAAATTACTTCTCTATCTTCCGATGAAGACGGAGTAGAATTCCGTCGAAATTATCAAGAAATAACGTGTGAGTGATCCTTTTTTTGTGTTTCTATATTGTTTGTTACTGTGTAATATATATATATATATATATATATATATATATATATATATATATATATATATATATATATATATATATGCATATATATATATATATATATATATACATATATATATACATATATCTATATATATATATAGTACAATACACAGTAACACACAATATAGAAACACAAAAAAAGAAGAACACTCACACGTTATTTCTTGATATTTCGACGGAAACAATCCGTCTTCCTCTGAAGATATAGAAGTAATCATATACATATATATATATATACATATATCAATATATATATGCATATATACATATATATATATTTATATATATATATATATGCATATATACATATATATATATATATTTATATATATATACATATATCTATATGTATATATATGCATATATACATATATATATACATAAATATATATATATATATATATATATATATATATATATATATATATATAACACTTAAAATTACTTTGATTTAAAAGAATATTTAGCATTTACTTTATTTCCTCATTTGTTTCCATTATGAATTATTATTACATGGACTGCGAAACGCTGAAGAGAAAGGACGCTAAAATAGTGTTGAGTGATTATTTTACACAAAGTTTTGGTTCTTAATTTTTATGAGAAACATGAATTCCATTCCAGGAAAATTAGTACTCATCTTAACAATATCATGAAAACAATTATTTACATATTAAGAATGGATATAAAAGCAGCTTCAGCTAGGATATTATTACACGGAAATAAATCTGCACTTTTTTAGGCTGCGGTAGCTACGCCCATCTCGACTTGGGTACAAATAGCAATGGGAAGATTCTGAAAAAGAAATAGGTATCCAGATTATTCCTTTACCTATCGAAATATTCATTATTTTTGTGTGCAGTGTTAGTGTACTGAAAAAGACGCTTCGAGGAGGTGTTTCATACTTTTATCTCTACTAGGATATTTTCAAATAATTTTTAATTACTCACAAAAGTAATCAAAGCATTTAAACGCATAAAAACTCCACACAGATTTATTTAGCCAAAAATCAAGTAAAACTTTCCAGAATAAGCTCGAGCACATCTTACATCAGTCACGGACATACCTGGACAAGCAATGAACGCTAAAATTAGAGCAGAAATATTTTGCTCCCAAATATACGTGTATCTTACGAAACACAGCCTTTCCAACGGAAAAGTTTCTCCAGGAAACATTATGATGGAGTGACTCCAAGATATGGCTAATTAAAAAAAATAGCTAATAATATTCGGAGTGAATTGCTAGTTCCCTATGCGGGCATACTAACCCACTTCTTTTTGAAAGGAACTTATAATTCGTCGGAATGGATATTTTGAGACGAAATCAACGAGACACCCATTAACATACCATGGGAAGAAAGAGGAGGAAGTAATTAGTAAGTAGCTTATGTCTCAAAAGGGAAGCCAAGCAGTGCAGTCTGAGACGGATGGAAATCGAAGGTACGTCAGGAGCAACACATTTCCACCTTAGCATGGACTTAATTTGCATTGCGTAAGACAGCGATTAGCTCTATGACATGCATACATTACAAGGGTGAAACATGTGAAAGGTGCTTTACAAACGAAAGACCGATATGTGCACTCTAATTGTGATACCTCTAGCATGTGATAAACTTAACTTTGAACTGATTGAAGCGTGGAAAAAAAAGTGTTCGTTTCCTTGCTATAGCTCTCGAAAAAAATTATGCGTTTGTTTCAATTTATAGTATATAGAATAAAAAATGGAATATTTTAATTATGACAAATTTATGATTAACTGAGCTTAAGGACAATTTTGTGAACATATTTAAGAGCACTATGGATTATTCCCTGCCTGCGGGATCACTCACAACCAGTTGTTTCGCGGCAAGTAATGTGATTACCAAGAATACGATGCAATTAACTTGGAATGAATACCACTGGAGATTAAAAGATTATCCATACAATGCACTGCTTAAGTATAAGTGGGGGCAAACGTTCGAACACGCTGAAAAGAATTTCGTGCAATATCCGTCACGTCATTTAATCAGATCCTCTTTTCCATGCTGCCTTGTTCAAGTTGAAATGTGCGGGGAGAAAGCAGACTGAAGCGAATTGAAGACACTACTAACATGTGCATATATTCCAGGTGACTGCAAATATTATGATTATTTATAAATTCATCAATTCAAAAGTACTTGGGAGAGATTTCCAATAAACGCTAGGTTTCTGCAGCTAAAATTTCAGGTGCAAATTCACAGTCTTTTACAATCCACCTCAGTTGGCTGCATTTTAAACGAGTAATTGGAAGGAAATGAGAATAAGTTAACATATTTTTAGTCCTTAAAAACTCTACACATTGATAATACGTCATTTTTAAATCCGTCTTAATGTAGGAACCTTTGTGACCCCGGATATTTATCACTAGGTTCACATGTTATCATAGGTTCCTTCAGAAACGACCAACAATGATAAATAAATGTTCCTGGCTTTTGATATCTAAGTATTTTTAGATAGCGCGTTGATTAAATAAAGAAATAGGCGTATGAGCATCGCTGCAACATTTTCATAAAGGACAGCTTTATACATAAGTTGTTTACAAACTCAATGGCCTGCTTCATTTTCGCACAGGCTACAGTAGCACTCACAGTAAGAAGAAGAGTAATATTCCATCAGAAATACTCGAACATATGTGCTCAACGTTGTGATCTAATACACTACACATTGCAAAAACACTTCCTTGAGACCCTGTACTTAAAATGACAATGACCGTAATGATAAGCTGCATGCTAATTTTTCGGCACGAATGTGTTCGACACGAAAAGAAATGTAAACATAAAAAATGAAGCAATTCTCTTTTGGATTCCAGTAATTCCGTGGATATGTTATGAATTTCTTAACGCAATGATAATATTTGTTTAATGATATTCTTTGAAACGAATTTGGAGAGCTATTGGCTGATATTAAAGTTAACACAAGCCACCCCTAAACAAACAGAACAATATTGAGAAAATACCCTAAGGCTAGTGTTTCGGTCATCAGGAAACCGACTTCGACGAGAAAATACGGCATGAACTTTGAAAAAAGGTTTTTCGAGAGTCGACTCGAAAGAAACTGAAGGAACAGGTCGCTCTGCATGAACTAAGTGCCTTTTCTTGCTCGAGCGAAGGACTCTTATCGGATTTAATGCATATTTTTCCGCAAAGAACAATTTCCTGGATGAAGACGATCAACGTGGTGACCGAAGTTCTAGTCTTTGCCTTCAGTTGTTTTTGTTTGGGGCGGGCAACTTGTTTCGGTTCAGGCTGCGTCCAAACTGGCTAGGAATGTCTAGGGTGTCTCTGAGTGCCTAAAAATGAAATATGCCTTATGAAAAGGCAGCATTGAGTTTGGGCACCCTATGCACCAGTGCTGGCATTTAATATTATGGGAAGAATCAATCCTAGCCGTACTCTTACAAATAGGCAAAGCACACGGCGAGGGAAATAAGACAGGAAAGATAAAAATAACAAATAAATAAATAATTCAAATCAAATAAAAATAAAATAAAATGACTTAGAGGGTTAAAATAGAAAACGATTAAACCAAAGAATTATGGGAAAAAACGCTCTGACTAAGGTACACCTTAGCCAGAGCGTTTTTTGGGATTATTTTTTGGTTTAATCGTTCTCTGTTTAATCCCCTCTGTATCATTTTATTTAATTTTTATTTGATTTGAATTATTTATTTTTTTATTTGTTATTTTTTTCTTTCCTCTCTAATTTCCCTCACCACATCCTTTGCCCATTTGTAAGTGTACGGCTGGGGTTGACTCTTCCCAAAATTCAACGTGACGTTGAATTTTGTACACGTACATTGAATGTAGCCCAGCAGCAGTAACAGCAAGATGACGACCTCCTAAGTGTGCGGGATTTTGGCCAATGACATGGGTTCGGACGCATCTTAAAGCCTTTATCGAATCGTCTAGACTCGGAAACAAAGAGCCTCGAGGAGGCTTCTGCATGGGCGGAAGAAAAACTACGGGCGCGGGCCCGTCTGCGTATGAAAGGTCCAAACCTTCTTGCGAAGACGACCCTGGTGGGTGGGGGGGGGGCGGAGGCAGGGAGCGAAGCTAGAAATGAGGGGTGGCGAGACCGGCGGCCACGATGCCGTTGGAGTGGGCGGAATCAGTGGGTATAAGCATGTCGACCTCATCACGAAGCTGCTCTTTCATGTAGTCCGGCTGTCGTGGCGGAGGTGATCGAAGACTGACTGCTCTTGTTCTTTTAAATCGGGAGTTGAGTAATGGAACTTGCTTTCGGCAGATGGAAAAATGTGCCTAAGGGACCAGAACCGTTGCGTGTGTGTGACACTTCGAATTGGGTCGCTTGAATTATGAAATGAGGTGACGGCGAGGGCAAATCGATCGCATGGAGCCATGCCATTGCAGAATACCACACCGGGTACGCGAGTACTTAAATGCGAGTTTGGTAAGGATTATGTAAAGCAGGAACGCATTCCTCCGGGCTGTGCCTTCATCCGTGCAGTTGACGTTGATTTCAATACATATGCGTGTGATATGTGAACATGTGTTGCTGGCTTGGAGTGCAATCGGACAGTAATAATGGTGATTTCAATTCCCAGGGGAATATCCATCAAGGGTTATGATGCATACGAGGAAATCAGGTAACATATGGTGGAATAACGTTTTAAGTTACAGAAATATGTGCAGAAACTTAGGAAAAATAAGATTCCAGAATTATTTGTCAAATTCAACCAATTTATTTTTAACTGAAACAAGAAAACTCCCTTAACGTTTACATTCGTAAATTTAGCACTTGTTCATTGGATTTGCTCACTTTTTGTGCAATTGCTGTCCTTGATGGCTACGAGCTCTTTAGACTTTTAACTGCTGTTTAATATTCAATTACTTGCGCTTTCTGCCGAGTAAAAAAATTCTTCAATAATTTTGGTAAAATAAGTTATTAACAAACATCATCGTCCGAGAAACCGAGGTATCCTCATCCGAATATTAATCATTACTAGGAAGTTTCTTATTTCTCGCCACTATTTTAAAATGTACGATACTGGGAATAGAAACACGAGCCTAAAAGAAACACGAGCCTAAAAGAAACATGACCCTATCAAGAAATTCCATAAGCAGTTTTTATTCTACCGTAAAATGAACCATTTTTATTTATGAAAAAAAACTATATTATTACGAGATTACATCTCAAATGAAGGAGGCTGAATCTGCCGATATTTTCAAAAAAAAGATGAGATCCGCCATAAAATATCCGTTAAATCAAAATAATATACCTTTAAAAAATATCAGTCGAATAAAATTAAATAATATCATTGTAATTCTGCGAAGGAATGAATTCAAATTTACTCGAACATTTATTTAAAGGCTGAAAAATCAATAGTCACATAGAATAGCACCCTTTTAGCCGTAAAAGATTCCAAAAAATTGGAAATATGAATATTACTGTTTAAATTTCGGCATTATAAATTACGCGATCGATGCTAAAAATTTTCACCGAGAACACTGAACTTCGATTCTTGAGGAAGGAAACTAAGGAAACTGTAAATAAATTTGATTTGAGTTATTCTTATTACAATTTTGCATTCCCTTCCGTTCTTCGGAATCCCACGACATTCATAAGTTACAAAAACTTACAAATACTATTTTATTTTCACCATAGATGAGTCAAGGCAAATATAGCGCGAGATAAAAGCGACACAAAAAAGCCATTTTAAATATTTGCCAACAAGTCAGAAGAAGCATTGTTTGTGTGTGTGTACATGTAGATTTAAAAAAATAGACACACAAAGAAAGGACACTGAAATATGTAGTTTTGACGTTTCGACGGCACGATCGTCGTCATCAGAATTTCAGATCAGATTCTGATGACGGCGGTCGAGCACACTGACACCTTAGCCAGAGCGCATTAATTTTTGGTTTAATCGTTTTCTGTTTAACACCCTCTGTATCATTGTATTTTATTTCTTTTTAATTTGAATTATTTATTTACTTTTTATTATTTTTTCTT
This sequence comes from Hetaerina americana, assembly GCF_022747635.1. NCBI lineage: Eukaryota > Metazoa > Arthropoda > Insecta > Odonata > Calopterygidae > Hetaerina > Hetaerina americana. The sequence continues at coordinate 10,620,841 of NW_027286403.1, forward strand.
TAATCTCTAATTTCCCTCACCATATCCTTTGCCCATTTATAAAAGTACAGCTGGGGTTGATTCTTCCCATAATATTCATACAGCCGTAGTTACCGTTCAATTCATGCACTGGTATCTAATTAGCTAAATAATAAGAATTTGACGCACGAATATAGATTTTGAGATCATGGATCGTAGATTAAGACAAAATATAATGACAAATAAAAATAATACGATAAAAGTAAGACAAGATGAAAGAAGATACCGACAGTGTTTCTTCCAGTGTATTTAGTAGCTGGGAAATTGTGTTTAGGTATTTATATTTGTAACATCTTTCTATATTTCTTATATTAAGAAATGATGATGACACACACACACACATACACATACACATACACATACACATACACATACACATACACATACACATACACATACACATACACATACACATACACATACACATACACATACACATACACATACACATACACATACACATACACATACACATACACATACACATACACATACACATACACATACACATACACATACACATACACATACACATACACATACACATACACATACACATACACATACACATACACATACACATACACATACACATACACATACACATACACATACACATACACATACACATACACATACACATACACATACACATACACATACACATACACATACACATACACATACACATACACATACACATACACATACACATACACATACACATACACATACACATACACATACACATACACATACACATACACATACACATACACATACACATACACATACACATACACATACACATACACATACACATACACATACACATACACATACACATACACATACACATACACATACACATACACATACACATACACATAAATATACATATACATATACATATACATATACATATACACATACACATAAATATACATATACATATACATATACATATACATATACACATACACATAAATATACATATACATATACATATACATATACATATACATATATATATATATATATATATATATATATATATATATATATATATATATATATATATATATAAACACAGTAATAAACCCGAAGGTCGGTTCACACACCAGTTCCTTTCCCTGTGCCGGTTATGCTTTCCCAGGAAGACCTGGTACCTGAAAGAGACCAGGAAGACCTGAAAAATCACATAGCAAGGGTGGAGCTGCAGGTGCCCAGAGTGCCTTGCCCGGGAATCGAACCCAGGACCCTCCGGTCAGCAGTCCAACGCTCTACCCACTAGACTACCACGACCCACTTATATAAAAAAAATAATATATATATACTTATATAAGGATTTAAGTTGCGCTTCTTCTCGCATTGGTAAGGAAATTTTTATTAAGGTAAATACGTCGTCGGATATTGACACACTTTCCTGTCAGGTATTGGTGCCAATTTCTTCCCTTCCACGAGCACGCCCACCCCGACCTTGGCTTTTTCAAAGTCACGACCAGGCTTCAAACAGCCTCCCACGCGGCCAGGGCACGCCTCCGACATGCGGCCGGCCGCCACCGCGCGCGATTAAATCAACGCCGGGTTCGGATCGGGCCCTCCCCCCACCCCTCCACACCACATTCCACGTCAAAATCGGAGGTTATCGCAGTCTACTATAAAATCCACGCCACTCGCCGACTAGTTCTTTCCGTTGCTTGAGCACCCCAAGCCCCAGATGCTGCCGTCCCTTCAGTAAGCCGTAAGACGGCCGGTCTGTTGGGCGGGAAAAAAAGGATGTTAGGTGGCGGTTGTGAGCATATTCCTGTCTGCATATCCTGTCCCAGATCGTTAGTGGAAGTGAGCTATAAACTGCGAAACTATGAAACATCCTCGCGTGACCCTAACCCAGAAGTCGATATTCCATTGAGTGCTGGAAGGGACGGGAAGGAGGCGTCAGGGTGACGTCCGACAAACTTACTCGGTATTGGTTGAACCATAGCCAGTTTAAATGTTAAGTGGTTTTAATTTAGCATCAATCACAGAAAACTAATGTATCGAGGTCTTCAAGATATAGGAAATCTTAGATATATATTCAAGTTGCAGAATATAAACTAGAACGAATAGAAGAGTCACCTATTGAGGAAGTGCATTAGAAATTGGGCAGTAAGGGCATTTGAAAAAGAATTGAGTTTGGTAGATAAGCTCTTGCAAGGAAGAGGGAGCTGATGACAAGCACCTGAAATAATTATGTTAGCAAAAGCTAAAGCAAAATATAATACGCAGCTTAGTTTTGTGAGTTCGAAAACTTGATTGTTGCGGGAAGTTGATAAGCGTATATTGGAGATGAAATGCTTTTGAAATTTCGGCGTAGATTATAGAGTTTAAAAAAATAAAAAGGGCAAGTATGAAAACAAAGAAGTATTAGGATTGGGGGTGGGAGTGATAAGGTTGTTGAGAAAGAATCGAATGAAGTACGGTTCCAAAATCCCATTATTATTATCAATTTTCAATCATTAAACTATAAAAAATCTAGCAATAAAAACGTAAAAACCCTTTCAAACCCCATCATTAGATTCATACTTAAATTTTAAACATAACACTAGTTGCCATGCAATATGACATTTCACCATTTTTCCTGTGCTACAAAAATGCACTATTTCTTTCTATTTGTAAAGATAAAAGAGTAATTCCATTGATTAATAAAATATTTCTCCAATAATTTTATGTCATTGAATTTTCAGAAATTTTACTATTCATGGTAACTGGAGAAGAAAACCTCCAACTAGCGAGCTAGATATTTAGAATTACTTTTGAAATGATAAGAATGACAACGGTATACTTGCAGGAGCAGGGTCTTACACACTAAGGGAAATTGGCGTCATTAATACCATCGTGGACAGATGTAACGCACGAAGCGGAACCACATTATGAGTTTAAAATTAATATAATCCTATTATTTCAAATTTTACCTTTTTGAACAACAAACAAGAATGGATAACTATCAAACAATTCATAATTCTTACTACAATTGCTTCAAACATAGGCCGTTAGATTATTTTTATTTAATACAATTCGTACCCTTATTATTAACTCTAATATAATGATGTTTTTCTGCGAGAGAATTCTAAAGTTAAAATTAATATAATCCTAGTTTTAACTTTTTTAAAAGCAAACAAGAATGGATTACTATTATTAAAAAATGAATAATTATTACTACAATTGCTTCAAACTAAGCTCTTAGACATTTTTCTACAACAGGATTCGTACGTTTATCCTACTAATGATGAAAAATGTTAAAACAAAACTTTGTAACGCCACATGAAAAATGAGCGTTATTACGACCTTGGTTTCATTGCGGTGCAGCACCTTCAGGCCTGAAGATGCAGCACCACAGTGAAACCTAGGCCGTAATAAAGCTCATTTTTCATGTGGAGTCACAAAGTGTTGTTTTAACACCATTCATTATGGAACAATTCCATAAATTTACGTCTGAAACTATTCATAATATAATGATGTTTTTACAACAGGATGGTGCTGGTTATTATCTAACATCTATATCAGACGGAGTCGATGCATCCAGCCACTGATCCAAAACAATGATCCGTTAAAGGATCCACACTCTAATTTTTTTTCGATAATGTTATATGGAAATTTATAGTCAGTATTTTATAATATCAAGCAAAGAAATCACGAGGCAGTGCTCGATTACAGCTTATTGATACTCTCTCTACTTAAATTTTCCCATCATGGACACACTTCTCCAAAACCCCCCTTGATAACATCAAAATGCATATTCATTCCTTCTACCCACTATTACCGTTTTCAGCATCCCATTGCCTCTATGTATCTCCTATGCATCTGCTGGACCTGCATTCTTCGAATTTCTACCAAAACCGCGTCTATTTCTCGTCAACATCCAGAATTTCAATGCTTGTTTTTCTTTCCGCTTAGTTTATTTTTTCATTCTTCTACACACCCACATCCAGATTGTCTTCTGTCTACTCTACTCAGTACGTAACTCTGTAATCTTTACTGCTGTGAACACGCATTAGCATAAGTCGATGGACGTTAAAAGCGGCTGAAAAGTAGGTTGTATGCTCATCTCCTAAGAGTATGCATTAAAACTTTATGATTACATGGCTAAGTTATAGGAAGATATTAAAAAATGGCCCATTGAAGATTGAAGTCCATTTCATTATTATGAGGCTATATTGGGCAGCTATATCTGTTTGAATCCACTAACCAAGAGGTGAGTGCATATAAATTTCCGTTCCTGAAACATTCTTGTTCACCAGGAATTCTATAAGAAGTTAGCGTTGTTGCCAAGATTACAACTGGGAGGTACTGCAAAGAACTCAATGAAGGACCTATAAATGGAGTAACGAATCACCATCACGAAAACGAAGAAAAGTTTGGAGATAATATGGGTTGGAAAAGTTTTATAGGTGCTTTCATTGTAGGCAGAAAGGCAACCCAGCAGCTAAACTGAGATCACGAAGAGGCACCAGTTTCAGGACACATAATAAATACAGCATCCTAATATAGGTAAAGAGTTGGCCAGAACAGCTAAGTAAAGCAGTCAGGAACAAATGAAAATGTAAAATAGCATTAATAAAAAAGATCGTCAGAATCTAATCTACTCCATTTTGAAACGTCCAATACCAAACAGTACGAGCAGTAATTTAACATTCACTCCATTAAATACAATGATTAACGTGAGCCCCAATGGTACAACATATTGGTACCTACAAATGTTTCTCAAAACTGTTCGTCGAAGACAACAGACACAGATTACGACCTCATTCATCTCACGTTTCATCTCATATTTAAATTTTCAAGACATTGGACCTGCTTTTCAATAGCCTATTCAGTATTTTTTTACAGGTGAGCTCTTAAGAATTTCATTTTGTTCAGGGTACTTATTTCTAAGGTACATGCGGTTGTCGTCTATGGCATCTATTCTATAGGGCCTTTAACGTATTTCTTGACGCACTGAGTGCGTGAAGTGTTAGATTATGGTTGGATATGTTTAAGATAGCGGTTTTTTGTCGATAAGCAGTGGAAGCTGAATTGTGCATAAAAGTTCGACTCTGGAGGAAGATCATACAAGGGGAATTTGTTACTCTTGTTGTAGTTAGTTGAAGGAAAAGGAAAAAATGGGCCATAGTCTACATTTAATTGTGACAAGGATGGATGGACTGTTTACTCAGTTTTCAATAGTTATTGGGTGTCATTAAATGATTTGGATAATTTTTCCTGGTATAATATACTTTTCGTCAATGTCAGATGTCTTTAGGACATTGATGAGGTGATTTTGATATCATTTTAGTTTAAAGTGACATGGTACGTGAAGGTCAAATGGTATTTATTCCAAAGCCCATCTAAACGTTCGTGCTTGAAGCTTAATTTACCCAATATATTCCACTGTTAAATGTTTTGTCATTTTCTCACTTGATAAAAAGGGCTTTGGCTTTATTCAATTAGTAAACAAAATCAATGAGCAAAGTTTACGAGATAGGAACTGTTATTACGAAGTCAATGCTGAACATAGCAATTATGTTTATTATATTGGCCATCATGTTGTGGACCTCCGGGTAAATCCACCAGTGACTAAATTACGAACACTCGTTTTGTAAATACCACGAAAGCACAAGTATTTGGTGATGAGCATTTCCTTAGCAGACAACGCTGACAGTGTGTTTTAAGAACAGTGCTGAGTCTACAGGAAAAGGGTTTCTTCGCGTGGAACTAAACAAAAGGATGATGAAATTGTGGCGAAGCGTTAGATGTCACAGTACACTGTCAACATTATTCGAGAGACGCTGACGGGACTTATATGCGTAATACTAATTCATTCTTAATCAGCACCTTGAAATGGGCAGCTTGCAGGGTGACACAAAAATACCTCTTATTTCGGTCATGTGTATTGTGACGGCGGCTCTCTCTTTACCCACGGCTGTTCTGATGCTGAATAAAAGGGTATGTGTTTTTCAATGGTTGTGACAACGTTCAGTTCCAGAAAGAAAGAAAGAGCAATCACATAATTTAGCATGGCTATGTGTCGAAGGTTTAAAAAAAGATAAAAATTTTCAAAGATTAAAGATATTTTTAACATTAGAGATGTTTTTGCGCATCTTTTATTTAGTTAAAAACGTAAAATGGACAATTATACGTAAACACTCAAATGCCAAATGGAGGGAAATCCACCTAGGATATAATCGAACCATTGCTTCAAAATTATTTAGACTAACGCCAAGATTCCAATAGATAGCATACTTTGTATTTAGGGCTTTCAAAGCTGGAATGGTAATATAATGCCCTTCTTATTATTCAAGCAAGAAAAAAGGAATACATTGTATTACAAGAGAGTATTCCTACAAGCGAATCAGTGACCACACCTGTCATGGGACGACGTGGTTAACCGCAATTCTACCCGGAAAACCGAGTACCTATGGTTAGATATGCAGGAATGCGCTGACGAGTTACCAATCCAGGTATCTCACATTAGACAGATCAAATTAGTGGTCCTCTCTCATGATGAAAATCCGAATATAGAGGACCTAGAGTTCACCTAGATTACCTCAAGTTCAATAATTGATTTCATGACTTGCGACAGTAATGCTTATCTTCTTCCTTTTTTACAACCGTAAAATATTTGCATAGCAAAATACAGCGACAAAAACCCCATAATAATGCTGCCAAAAGTAAAAATTTGATAGAGGGTTTTATTTTAGTTGATGTGGTATGTTAAACCTGGAGTGCAGATTTTTTCTTTATGTATAATAAATACGGTTTTAGCGGATCTAGAGAAATGTTACTAGTTAAAAACTTAAAGAGAATATATTTATTTATAAACGCTAAAGATAACTTGGGTCTTCATGCTATTACCTTATTATATATAGAAAAGTGTATATTATATGCATAGTATATAATGTTAGATTACTATTACTTTGGCTCTTGAGAATTTGAACGTAAAACGATAACTTTATATATATATATTGCAAACAGACAACAGGTGTTCAGTCTATAATTATTGAATAAGTATTGACCAATTTTAGCCAGTCAATCCAGCGAAACCGACATTGGGGTAGATTAATGAGGTAGATTCAACAATAATCACCCTCTTTTAAACGGTTTTTGGAGTTTGGGAAATTAAAAAACCGTTCACCTATATCTGATGAATGCGGTGGGTTAGAATTATATAAGCTTGAAAAACATGAGAGAATCTTGCCTCAATATGGCTTTAATGCCCAAATGAATATTTGGTAATTGTTTTGCATTGAATGAAAGATAGGTAAATTGGTCGTCCGAAAATAGAGTTACAGAACTCCCAACTGGGAAATATCCGAGTAGACTGGAGTCATCTATTGCGAGGCCACAGGATTCCTTTACTAGCGACAATATATGGAATACAAGTTTATATGACGGTCGATACAAAATCGATCAGCTTTAAATGCATCATCTTCAAAGAGTAGAGTGAAAATAAGATTTAAAGAAGCGGAAGACATGTCTGGGGTTCTCTTTTTCGGCAGAGGGTTATGGCAGTTGTCCAGAGATTTCGGGGTTCCATTCTGTACAATGCAATAATGCCTGTGAACATCTCAGTTGCACGATGAAAATACAATCTTTAGAATTTTTTGGGCAAAATATCTTCAAAGCAAACCAAGAATATCAAAAAGAAACACCTACCTATATATGTGAGTAGCATACACGCCGAAGGACCTAAGACACAATAATACGTGTGACTTAAGAGAAGAATTCCATTCTAGTGTTCTTAAAAAATCTTATCTCAACGTATAGTAGCTTTATAACTATTGCTCGGTTATGAGAAACGCATAGATAAAATTACGCCAGTTGACATTGAAAAATTAACTCCCAATTTACACACAGGTATCAGGAATATTATACTACGGAGTAGCAAAATACATACAAGATTTTACTCTTACTTGGTGAGGAAATACTTGTATTTTGCGTTCAATGGACTTCATGAAAATGAATCATACATTTACTAGCAGCTATCATAAGTAGGTGCAGTTCTTCAGCTTTGGAAAGCATTGATTCATATTCCTTCGCGTCCATCTAGGATATTTTCCAAGTTCATATCAATTAAGTGTGTTTGCAGGCCCGCAAATTTTTAATTAGGCAATGAAAAGAGTAAAAACAGAAATCCTTGCAGCTATTGCAGAATTTAACGCTCGAATTATATTTGAGAATTAGTTTAAAACAATGACATGTACAACATGAAATTTTTTGAAAACTCGATTTTTAAAAGACTATTTGATTTTCCCGAATAAGTTTTAAAATTGCCAATACGAATAGAGAAGATGAAAACAAAAGTAATTTTCCGTGTTCCATCTTTGACAAGGTTTGGTTGTATAGTGTTGGAGATAAAAAATTCTTAAATAAACGAGTGTTCACTTTTCAATAAAAGATGCTCAAGGAAAAACATTTAATTACGCCATATTATTTTTAAAATATTTCAAAATGTAAGTTTTATTGTTGAATTAGCAAATCGACCATTACCAAAATGAAGAAGAAAGGTACTCAAAGGAGAAATTTCACTAAAGGGTATGTAGGATACAGCCCCAGGCTTTACCATGCACAATTTCTCCATATTTCAGGACATGGTAAAAAGAAACTGCAATTCTGCAAATAACAATTAAAAATCACCATTGGTTTCCCCTTCATGCAGCATAATCATGCGGAATGTTAACATGGGTCAAGGTGGCGTCGTGTATATATATATATATATATATATATATATATATATATATATATATATATATATATAATATAGATATACTATATATATATAGTATATAGATATACTATATATATATATATACACACACACACACACACACATATATATATATATATATGTGTGTGTGTGTGTGTGTGACTTTCTTGTAAGATGTATATAAAAAACCGACAAAGTTTTGCATAGCGTATAAAAAATATGTTTATATATACGCTATATATATATATTTGTACTGATATATTATCTGATGGGACTGCACGGCAACAAAACCATAAGAAATTGTGAAGTGTGAAATTGTAGTTTCCTTTTATCCTTGGAAAAGTGTAAGTTGACAGAGTAAGAACATCAAACAGAGTAAGTTGACATTCTATTCGTCTTAAATATGAACATTAAAAATAAGTCAGTAATCGTGGAAAGAGAATATATGGGAAAAGGGGGAAATGTGACTTTTGAGAAATAGCTGAATTCATTTCATGAATAAATCTATTCGCGAAAGTCAGCTGCGTTCCCCTTTCCTCTGGCTATTGATTAGCAGATATACAGTGGCATCTAGTACATTATGATCTCTCCATTCGAAAACATCGTCAATCTCTTTGCGTGAATTAATCACGGAATTTTTTTGTCTTGGCCTGAGGGGATAAAGTTGTACACTTTGCATGGATTGTTCCGAGTTACAAATGAACAGTAAGTAATAAAAGGAAAGGGAATTAAAATATTCAGTGGAAAATGTGAAGGTTAGAGGCCGAAAATAACAATATTATTAATAACCGTCTTTGATCTAAACATAAATATTCCATAGGAAGAGGGCGTCAAAAAGGGGAAAAGACGATAACATTCGACCGTTCAACCCAAGTCTGGCGCTTGGTTCATAGTAGCTGAGCGGTACAAGATAATGATCTGCAGTCCTTGGGTAGGAACGGAGTCCTCTCGAGTGAGGCATAATATTTCTTATACCACGGTTTTAATAATCACTGCAAAATAAACATGGAAAAATGCTTCCCGAATTGGATTCATTCGAAAATTATGCATGACACTAGGGATGGAATAAAGATTTTCATCACGGTGTCTATTTCTCTGTGACAATGAACGAGTTATGGATTGGCGTTTTACAAAATATTGAAGTGGAATGACTTCCTGAAGACATTTCTGAATTCATACAGCAAAATCAGATGTGAGAAATATATTTTTCTCGAATTATTTGGGTAATTACCCAAAAATAATTCGGGCTTGTTTCCCACACCGAGGAGACCTGAATGACTGAGGAATTAAGTTAATTTGTAAAAATGTGAATATACTTTTGCATGGCTCCATAAACACCACCAATTGAAAGTATATGTTGAAATAAAGTGATATTCCTAATACAGTTCAAAGTTGTGAAGATAAGGATGAATTTATAGTGATAATTTAATTGCTTTAACATTAATATCTATCCGCACTAATGAACTAGGATCACGTTAAACGAGTGTGCCTCTGAGAAACATCTTCAGAAACTTCTAATATGTCTCTTAAGTAGAACTGCTATCATCATCCGATTGCAAGAAGAGTCACACGGAATATTTAATACTTCATTTCCTTGCCAGATGAAAATTCACGCGAGAAATCACACATATATCTTTTTATTTATTTCCTAAAGTAAAGCTTGAAGTATTACTCGCCCGAAATCTCATGGATTTGTATCCGAGGAATCACATCAACAAAATAATTTTATACGCCGGTGCGCTTATGAAGTGGGGATAAGCTCATTTTTAAACAAAATAAGAACTAATTGTAATGCAAAATAACGAGAAAAGGAGCAAATTCGCTCAAATTCATTCCCAAAGTGGTATTGAAAAATTTTACTCAATTATAACGCCATTTTCGTTCAATGTGGGTATGAAATTACCTCTCCCAGAAAACAAGAAAATTAAACAATCCGTGCCAGTTTCTCACCTCAGAGCTCATTCGTGGAAATCTGACTGCACTACAAGCCCTTTGAAAACAAAAATGAGGCACGTCATTGACTGCTTATATTTTCCAGTACTTTGCGGCTCAAGCTCATGGTAATGATGTCGTACTATTTCCTGGCTGTTTTAATACCACTGCAATGTACTTTCCCTAGAACTCACGCACATATTGTAGTAACGCCTATCCCCCCAAAGCCTCTACTTTCCGACTGGCACGGAAATTGTTCACCTTAGGGACGGCAACTGTTTCCCGTCGACCCCTCTACTCGATACATCGCGTCCACACCGGGCAGTATTTCCTCCGGGGATCCGCCGACCTCGAGCAAGGAATGGAGGAAAGAACGACAAAAATTCAGCGCTCACACATACCTTCTTCGACTCTCTTACAAACGGACACCGCGGAAGTTCACTGTGTAATCCGAGGGAGGAGCTCCGTCTGTGTTCCGGGCGCGAAGCACAACAACACTACTGCACTCGATGGGCGACGGTGACGGCGGGGGATACAGGGGGACACACATCCCCGGAGACTTGACGGGGAAAGTGGGGGGGTGGCGCGGCGGGAACGGGGCTTAGCGCGCGGCGAGGCGGAGGGCGCTCTGGGTATCCCGCGGGACGACTGTAGGACGTGAGAGGTGTATCTTCTCCACTCCGCATGCGTCCCGGGAGGTAAGACACTGATCCGAGGAAAAGGGACCACATCCGCGGCGGTGGTAGACGGGGAAGTGGAAGGGCGAGAGGGGAGGTCGATGGAATAGGCGAGGGGAGGTAGGGGTGGTGGCCGTCGGCGGAGCGAGTCGGTGGTTCCCGTTGGCAATCAGCGGCGTGTGACCAGAAAGGCGTGGCGGGGGGGGGGGGGAGGGCGTGAGAGGGGAGCGGGCCGAGTTGGCGGGGAAGGACTAGGGAAGGGACGAACGGGGGGAGGGGGCTCCTTTTAATTTCGAGGTAATTAATACTTTCTTCTGGAGGAGGAAGCAAGGGAATTATGGGGAGGGCTTGGATGCGAGAGGGAGGGAGTGGAGTGCGCTTAATTTTGACTCTTTCTCCTGGAGTCGGCAGTCGCCTTTTCCCAGAGGCCCTTGGTGGGTTGGTATCGCGCCTTAAATATAGTAAAAGAACTCGACTGTTGACTCCGAGGTCACTTCGAATATCCGGTATTATCCATGTTATTGACTTCCTATTCACTTAAGGAGTAGATTTATGATATTCGTATTAGGGGCAGTCAAATGAAAACTGAACACCCGCTGCAACAACCAGTCCATGCACCAACAAGAACATAAGTCAACAACAGCGTGCGCCAGTCAGTTGTTGCAATATACTATAGTTCTCCTACCACAGTGATAGCAGTATCGATACATAAAAAGCTAACTTCTAGCTTTTAGCGGACTGTGTGTTATGGTTTGACTGCCCCTAGTCGTTATGGTGGAGTCCGTAATCCGGGAGGCCCTTGAGCACCCTTCAGCTTCACTCATCGTATGTGATTTTTTCTAGTACCTGGTATTCCGTGAGTAGCCAAGGGATAGGAGCCGGACCTTCCCTGTCTGATGTGTGAATTATGCACGCCCGAAGGTGTGTAAAATTAGTGGCCAAGAGAGTTCCACGCTCTGGTAACAGGCCTAAGTTTGGGTTACTAATATGTGTGGTGTGGGATCACGTTGAGAACTTACTATAGCCTTTGTATTGCTCACGTGATCCAGGAGTAAAACGCAACTCAGGCTTTCCTAAGGGTTCATTCAAATGCGTTCTGCATTAAAACTGAAAATTTGGATTCCTTAGCCTCCTCTTCATTACTGTTCTTCACGATGAATAACATAAAACAACATGAAATGCGTATAGACACCACAAATCAATGATTACCGTGTCGATATACGTAGTTGTGGTTTTCCTGATGCTGACAGATGAGAACGCTTTTGGAAAAGAAAGTCTGATTTGAGCTATTTTAATATTATTTAAAAAATATCACCGCTGTTTGTTCTCGCTGTATTTATAATATTTTTAACATATAATTCATCCAAAGAAAACCACAGGTTAAATTTGTTTACTTTGATATACACACAGCGCTGCATCTTATTGGATTTGGAACCAGAATTCGCATGAGATCCGTGTAACTATCATGAGAGACGGTTTGAACAGATAATGATCGGCTTTAATTTATTTAAAAACACTGTTGCCTACAAATCATGATCCAAATTATTTCTCTTACCCATAGCATATAAAATACTTACACGGTACCCCCAACGATTTAAATGTATTCATGCAAAGAGTTTGTATCCGGTTGACATGAAAATTACAGGTGGTAGCTTTTGAAGAATGTGCGGATTTCTTGACCATTTCGTTTATACTTTTGCAGTAACCACTCAAAGTAGGCTTTATGCGGATAAACGACTTTCTGCACTGCACAAATGTATATCTATTTCAACGGATGCGAATCGGTTCTAATGGTGCTGGACTCTAATCACACCGAATTATTTCCAAAGGAAATTATGTCATCATTTAAATAGTAAAGTTCATTTCATACGTCGTAATTTAGTTTCCCAATCTGCGATTATGAAGTATTATCGGGGTTGATGCAGACACGAGTTTTATAGAAGTTTAACCCACAATTCATCTCTCTTAAACATTCATTTCGATTTGACATGTCTTCTTGATACTCAATTCAGCATGGATTTGCTGTTTAGAACCTTTTTGACGAAAATTTCATAACTACGTCATGTTGACATGCTATTTAAAGTTATTAATTTTTCCACCTCTTGGACTTCCACTAAAGGATATTTTTCCCGTAACAGTGACATATAATATGGAGCTCAAAAATGATTAGATCAAAGAATAAGAGTATAGAAATTTTACAAAAATTTAATGAAAAAGATTCACGTGAAATCGTATATAACTTCATTTGTATTCAGCACAATGCTCATTTGTAATTGACTTTTCTTTCAAAAAAACGAGGATGCTTCGCAGTTTTCTATTTAGAGAGTACGTATTTTTACCTGCTCCCTTGTTTCAAATCATAAGCAAGTGAGTAGTTTTGAGATACGAGCTACTTTTGCATAAACAAGTGAGGAGGGGGATGAGAAGAGAGAGGAAATATTAACCCCCCCTCCACTTACGCTCACTTGAACAACAAAAAAAACTTAAAACCATTCACTTGGTAATGACGCAGAGATATTTAAACTGGTCACAATAAATGAAAAAAATGATCACTAAGTGGGAAACCGTAAAAAAATCTTCATTTAATTGTGGACCAGTTTCAACCTCACACGGTGGTTTTCATTATTAGAATGCACAAGTATTCAATTTTAGATTATTTTTTCACCTCTAAACTGGTAGACCTCTCTAATGTTTGACTAAATCCATTTCAACTTTCTTCATACGAGTACTATTTCCATTTAGAGGAAAGTTTGTCTAAAGAAATTACTTTTACTGGTTTACATTTAATCAAAAGAAATGTTTTTTTTGTGGCATAACCACTAAAAAGTTCAAGTGAACGTATAGATTCATGCTAAAGCTGAAACTTGGAGTAAACATATTTATTTTAATTGATGGAAACACTTTCATTATACTTTCCCAATGCTAAAACATGAGGTAATTACGTAAAACGTCTAGAGGTATGTAGGTAAGTATACATCTCCACAGAGTACAGCATAATTTACAAGGTGATTAGTGATTCGTTTCCATTACATACACATACCTCCAGAAGAAGCTATAAAAGGAAAATGGCGCAAGTATAATGCATAAGTGGTAAGAAAAAGTAGGTCACATATACTATTCAAAGATCTCTTAAGGTTATGGTTAAACGTTTCATACCTGCTACCTATTTATAGAAATGTTTCGAAAATGGGTGAAGTAACACACTCACTTAGGACTGTAGTTTCACCTCAGCGTTTTAAAAAAGTAATTTAAATGCAAAAGGGTTAAGTAGTTAGATTTCAATTACCTAATGATAGCAATTCCTACATTTGACAGTGGTTTCGTTCACTGCTATCACGGACCATCCAAACTTCCATGTCGCAGGAGGTGTGTGAACTCGGATTTCGGTTGAAACTTCAGTCGCACGATCTGCCGAAGTCATCCCGACCCTGAAATTACTATCTGATTAGACGCTATTATGAACGCGCTATCAGACCCATAAATTGTCTGCGTCCGTATTTATGTCTCACGAATGGCGAAGTTACGCAGAGGTGCTATTTCACGTTAGCCAACCTCACCCTTGCTGGGTATCTTGCAGCTGGGGCCCTGTGCAGGAGGATCTAATTACTGAACTAGATGCAGAGAAAAAATATCAATACCGTTGAAAATCGCGAAGCTCGAATAGATAGCGTCACAAAATTATAGATAGGCTGGAATGTTGTAGGAGCAACATGATGATAAGTGGTCAGATTAAATTCATTATTCTTAACCTACTGGATAATTTTAAAATTTTCTAAAATCAACTTTCCTCTAATCTTAACCTAGAGATGAGTGCACGAGGGAAATTGATTCCCAGACAGAGTAAAGAATTCTCTTTCCTTCGCATAATTTGTGAAAACAGCAGTAAAATAATTATGAATGACACTAGGTAATTTTCAGGCTCTAATTTGCGGAGAAAAATTTGCACTTAATTAAATTGTACGTTTGCATTAAATTTTTGTCTGAAAATAAATATATTTGGGTGCTTGCGTTCGATTTTGTTATGCTAGCGTATTGAGAAAGGGAGGAACGAATTCTTGAATCAACCAGTGAGAGCGACAATCCCTCTTTTTTATCACGTTGATCGAACCTACCAATATAATAAATAGTGCCATAATTATTCCCTCATTATCGCAAAATCTCAGGTGTCCTCTACCTTTCTAAAAGTCTGTCTTGCCTACTTTCTTCGTGCATCAAGCGGCTCACAACCTAATTCCTCTAACAGACCCGTCACGCTTGAATTCTTTTCGTAGTAATTTGTCAAAAACCTGGCGGATTTCCGTGAACCTTTTCCGATTCTCGAATTAACGTTCCCTTCCATGGATACCCGGTACTTTCCGCGCATTCTAAGCGTGACTTAACAAAAGAGTAACATCTATCTGTTACATTTTCTTGCCTAGTGTATTAGTTAAGTTTGGTTTTAGGAATACTAGTATGGAGATATATGGAAGGATAATACCAAAAGGGGAGAGTGGTTCATGCCAGGTATTACTGGATTTATACCGGAGAAGCAGTCGTCAGTTGGCTTCGTGACGCGTCGGGCGAAAGGTACGACGCCGGTATTGAAAAGCTGCTTATAAGGATGCAAAAGTGATTAATCGACAAGGCGACTATGTAGATAAATATCTAAATGCTCAGCCTTTCCAACGATGTACTCAAAGTTGAGACTAAATTTAAGTTTTCATGAAAAAAATAGGAGACCTTACTTTTCGAATCGCCCTCGTATGTCTGTGGAAGAAATATATTATTCCAACATGTATAGTGATATACCACTCTTATCTCACATTCCCCTCGTCAATTATAGTATAATACTACCTTGATCAAAAAGTTCCCGGAATAACCACCGTGTGGCGCTCCCATCGTTCCGATTTGAGTTCTGTTTTTTTTGTTAAATTGGTACATCTGTTGTTGATATTCCCATTAAATCGTAGTGTCATAACTTGACATTTGCAAAAGTTACGGTCGGTTTTCGGTATGTCCATCAGTGCTTCCTGCGATTTTTCCATTACTTCCTCTCGGCTGCTAAAACGCGTTCCCCGTAATGGTTTTTTAACTCGATTGAACAGAAAGAAGTCACAGGGAGCCAAATCAGGTGAATTCGGTGGCTGTTGGATGGTATTTGTTGCATTTTTCGTCAAAAAATTACGAATAATGATAGCACTGTGCGACGGTGCGTTATCATGGTGCAAAATCCACGAGTTTTCTGCCCACATTTCTGGTCTCTTTCGGCGAATTGCTTCACGCAAACGTCTCATAACGCCCAAATAATACTCTTTGTTTACTGTCTGGCCTTCTGGCAAAAATTCATGATGCACTACACCGTTGTAATCCATGAAAACCGTCAGCATTGCCTTCTTTTTTGACTGAAAACGACGTGGTTTTTTTGGTCTCGGCTCATTTGGTGAACGCCATTCACTTGCCTGATGTCTGGATTGCGTGTCGTACTCATAAACCCACGTCTCGTCTCCAGTAATGATCCTTTTGATGAATGTGGGATCGGATTCAGCCTCGCAAATCATGTCTTTTGCGACGTCAACACGGTCTCTTTTTTGCATGAAATTGAGGTCTTTTGGCACCAACTTTGCTGCTACACGACGGAAACCCAAATCATTAACCACAATGTCTTGGGCGGATCCATAGGCAATATTCAAGTCCTCCGCTATTTCTCTGATGGTTAATTTGCGGTTATTGACCAACATTATCTTTTACTTTATCAATTTTTTCACCGACTTTCGATGTCGATGGTCTGCCACTGCGTTTATCATCTTCGATTGACTCACGACCACTTCTGAACCGCTCGTGCCACTGGTAAACGACCGTTTTTTTAGAGAATCGTTGCCGAAACACTTTTCCAACATTTCCAACGTCCGTGCGCCACTAAATCCGTTTTTTACGCAAAATTTAATACAAGTTCGTTGTTGCAAATTTAAATCCATTTCTGCAATTGTAAAAAATCGCCAACACACACAGAGATAGATGTACTCTGGCTACGTAACTTTTGCAAATGTCAAGTTATGACACTAAGATTTAAAGGGAATATCAACAACAGATGTACCAATTTAACAAAAAAACAGAACTCAAATCGGAACGATGGGAGCGCCACACGGTGGTTATTCCGGGAACTTTTTGTTCAAGGTAGTATTTGGGCGTTATGAGACGTTTGCGTGAAGCAATTCGCCGAAAGAGACCAGAAATGTGGGCAGAAAACTCGTGGATTTTGCACCATGATAACGCACCGTCGCACAGTGCTATCATTATTCGTAATTTTTTGACGAAAAATGCAACAAATACCATCCAACAGCCACCGAATTCACCTGATTTGGCTCCCTGTGACTTCTTTCTGTTCAATCGAGTTAAAAAACCATTACGGGGAACGCGTTTTAGCAGCCGAGAGGAAGTAATGGAAAAATCGCAGGAAGCACTGATGGACATACCGAAAACCGAATATAAAAAATGTTTCGAGGATTGGATCAAGCGCTGGCATAAGTGTGTTGCAGTCGATGGGGATTACTTTGAAGGGGACAATATAGATTTAGATGAAGAAACTTGTATTTTTAATTTTCTGAATAAATTCCGGGAAATTTTCGATCAAGGTAGTATATGTGTCTTAAAACCCAAAAAGGTATCATCTGATTTGCAGGCGTATGTAATTTCATGTTCATGTTCGTTCACTCTCAAGCCAACTATGCAAACAAAACTACAGATTTTCATCGATAATCGGGAAATCTTTGATACGATAATTATCGAATTAATATTTTTGATACAGACTTATATCGATACACATCTGCCATTTCTACTTTCCTCCTTCGTGCGGAACGCGGAGAGCGTAGAAATACAGGGTTCGTCCGGAAAATAAGTGTACTGACTCCTGGGCTGGGCGCGCCCAGCACCGCTCTGACGGGCTGCGATTGGAGGGGTATGTTGGCAAGCGACGCTGAAAAAGGCAGTCGGCTCTGAGCTGTGGTGTAGTGAGGAGCTCTGTTAACGCGAACCTCCACGCTTCGACCCACGTCACGGAACGCGATGCCGAAGTTTTTGGAGCAGCGTTATTCTATCAAATTTGCGGTAAAGCTTGGGAAATCGTCTACTGAAACTGTCGGTATGATTAACCAGGCTTACGGGGAGTCAGCCATGTCCAGAAACATGATCTTTCGGTGGCACAAGATGTTCGTGGAGGGCAGAGAAGCGGTCGACGACGAACCACGGCCTGGACGCCCATCAACGACACTCACCGACGAAAATGTGCGAAAAGTTCGCGATGTACTGAACTCTGATCGTCGTCTTAGTGTTCGGATGATAGCAGAGCAGTGTAATGTGCCAAAAACAATAGTGCACGAGATTATTAAGGAGCAATTACAGATGCGAGAAATTTGTGTCGGTTGGCAAAGTTGGTGCCGAAAGTGCTCAGTGATGATCAAAGACTCAATCGTTTGGAAATCGCGACACAACTTGCGGATTACTGCAAAAATGATCCACATTTTTTAGAGAACGTTTTAGCGATAATAAAGCGAAATTTTTAGCGATACGGGACTTTGGACGCCGTCAAAGAGGCCGTGACGACGTGTCTTCGAGAGGTTCCCGATGATGCCTTCGCGGGAGCGTTCCAGGAATGGGAACGCCGCTGGAACAAGTGTATCGACTCACAAGGGTCCTATTTTGAGGAATATTAGCTTAAGATATGTAAAAGTGCAATAAATTTTTTTTCCTGAGCTCAGTACACTTATTTTCCGGACGAACCCTGTACATCTATTTTACCATGCGAACCGCCACAGTGGAGTCGGGGACGTTAGGCCACATGTGGCACAAAATCTCCGACTATGTGAAATAACATTAGATAACATTCACATCATTAGTGATATTTTTATTATATCTAATTATTTTCCACAGGAAATGGATGGTATGACGCGTTTCTGCTCCATATAAGGTACAATAATTCAATCCTACATCCAGGGTCGAAACATCTTGATTCATTCATTTGAAATTTTGTAGAGAAGTAGTAATTTTAGTAGTGACGGAAGTAAAAGGTTCTACAAAGTTAGGGAAGAAGGGGTTGATGTTATGAGGCAAAATTTTACTTTCGGGTAGTTACAATTGTCTTGTGAGATCAGCTGAATGATGTTATCAGGTGATGGATGTGTTAAGTGGACTGTGTATCTATACACACACAGACACACGAGCAAGAATACATAAAGGGGATCGGAATGGTATGGTGGCTAACGTACTGACTTCCCACCCAGAGGACCCGTGTTCGAATCCTAGAGACGGCAGATATTTTTCAGTTGTATCACAATCCCTACTTTAGGTGCTTTGTGGAGACCGCTTGAAGTGAGTACGCTGTCCGTCGGATGGGACGTAAAACTGCGGACCCCTTGGCGCCTTTTGTTTAAAGAAGGCTAATGCTGACTCCGGGTTTCTTTCCACCCTTCCTGCTTTCCCATCTGTTCCCTATGGTGTAAATTACCTTAGCTGTCGGTCGCCTTCCCTAAATATACTTCTATGAATACAGATGAACCATCATTGCCTATTATAATTCATTTCTTCATATTAGAGCAAGTAGTTTGCTGAGTTATTGCGCTTCCAATCTCAAGCCACTATGTAGAGTCATTGTAAATATATTAACGTTAAAAGAAAGAACACCTTGGCATCGTCCACATGTGTCACATCAAACGACCACCCTACTCAATGAATTCGACTGGAATATCATCATCCTTACAGCCCCAGAGACTACCATTTGTTTCCTGCTCTCAAAACACACCTTGGAGAATTGCAAGAAGCAGTCGTCAGTTGGCTTCGTGACGCGGTGGGCGAAAGGTACGACACTGGTATTAAAAAGCTGCTTATAAGGATGCAAAAAGTGATTGATCGTCAAGGCAACTATGTAGAAAAATGGCTAAATGCTCAGCCTTTCCTACGATGCACACAAATTTGAGAATAAATTTGATTTTTCATGAGAAAAAAAATAAGAGACCTTACTTCTCGATTCGCCCTTGTATTTAGGTGACACGGCCTTCACTGGTTCATATACTAATACTAAGCATGTTTAAGTATGTATTCCGGGATGTTTCCATGGTGAGATGCCATTACTTATAATGAAATCTAGATGAAAGAGAAGTTTAGAAATCCTTTTCTCTTCTCAAAAGCAAATGCAAAGGAGGGCTCAGAAAAAAGAAATTTCGGCGTTCTCCTTGTTGCCACTTGATTTTTCACAGGATGACAATGAATCGATGAATCAAATTACGGTATCGACCGTTTTCCAATGCATCCACATAAATGGATATAATATGTCATCCACATGACATCCGTCCGGGGAAGCCCACCAATCAATCCGCCACCGTTCGGCGGTGTGGCCGCGGATGGCACCTGGAGTGGAGGCGTGTAGGTGCTGGGTGGGGAAGGGCATGGGTGGAGGGTGACCCTGCCCGCACTTTGTGGGGGGGCTGAGTCGCGCCGTGGGGGAAGTGCCCACGTTTTCCACCCCACGACCGACGGATCGTGCGCTGGGCGAGGGTGGCGAGGGGTGGCGTAAGGGTGCCGCCCGCAAACGAGCTCCTCGTGATCGGCCTCAGTGTGTTCAAGGGATCACGCCGCCCGAGAGAATGGATCACGCCCCGTCGACCGTTTTTCATTTGGATCGTTTCGCCGCATCTCCACAGCCCTGCGCGAGAGAAACTCGCGAAGGCATCGGCCGATGTCGACACGGAATTCGGTTTCGTTTACTGTTTCGTCGTAAAATGGTGCGTGAATCCGAGTGCCCCACTGCCACGGGAGGGAGTAAAGAAAGAGCGGGAAGGGGGGACCAGTTGTTGTAACGGAGGGAAATTAGAAGTAACTTTTCGGAGGCTGATGGCGTTCGAATTTCACGGACGACCGGTTTTGGCACCGGCGGCCATTTTTTCACTTGAGAACGCTAAAATGCGGGGTAAAAGTAAAAACCGTTAAGCGTTCGGTTTTTCCAAAAAGTTCGTGGCCCTGTCATTTTTCCTTCACGTTATTTTGTTACTAATTTAATGACCGCGGAATAGAAGTAACAAAGTCGTGAGTTCTTCACAGAGCGCTTTAAAGCTTGGCCATTTTATCGCTTAGGTATACTTAAGCACCACTAACATACCAATCTCTAAATCAACCGGCTTTTTGCATTTATCATTTTGTGCGGTTATCATTAACCATGTTTCACACTTAACTAATAAATAATTGTTCTCATTGTTACTATACGTTCATAATAAAAGCATTACAATTCTATTGTTCAGTTAGACTGGTTTCACTATGCTAATATTGAGTGTTGGACAAAAATCTATCTTTTCGAAATAAATTTCGGTCTCAGATCCTCAAGTTGCTGAGGTTACCTGACATTATCTATTCAA
Source organism: Hetaerina americana (assembly GCF_022747635.1). Taxonomy (NCBI): domain Eukaryota; kingdom Metazoa; phylum Arthropoda; class Insecta; order Odonata; family Calopterygidae; genus Hetaerina; species Hetaerina americana. The sequence goes on from NW_027286403.1 coordinate 10,642,572, forward strand.
AGACAATCATGCCCTGGATCAAATTTGATTCCGCGACTTTTGGTTTGCACAATCGACGGCCTACCAACCTCACGACCGTGGTCAGTCCGGCTATTCATTCAATAGTACACATATCCTTCAAAAATAAAAATCAAAAGGTATAATAGAGTGAGTCAGGGGAACAAACAGGAAACAATTATACTAAGCAAGTAGGCGACCAATTGAAATGGTCATTCGTATTCTAAAATTGATGAGGGTTACATGTTTCAGTCTTCAAAGAATGATTTTTTGCACTATACTACTTTGTAATTCAATGATTTCATTCATTCGGTTGCCCATAAGTTTCCAACCGTATTTTCCAGACGCATTGGCGTCACTCTCGAGGCTCATGTGGCCTTGAGAGTGACGCCAATCAAAGTGACACCAAAAGTTCATACAGGGACTGTTTTGCCGCAAAAGTTGCATCGCACGACTCGTGCAGAGCTATAAAAAAATTATTTGTGAGGTCATCAAAATAGTTTGTATTTTCAATGGCTTTTACTTACCTCAAAGATGTAGATATTCCAAGGAGAGAGATGTGTGATAAGGTGCGATTTTTTTAATGCGCAGTATTAGCATAATGATATGTCCCTGAGCATATGCCAATGATGAAAAATCCAGTGTTTACTTAAGACAACTACAAGGTCAGATTAAAATGAGGCTACGAGAAACATAAGACAAAAGATCAATGAGATATAAAAGTTTACTTCCTTAATTTGACGGAGGAAGAACAGGAGAAAGAGCAGGGGAAAACGACATAAGGAACTGTGAAGAAAGAGTGGCGTTCGTCACCAACGCCAAGGTTACACTTTGCAGTAGTTCTAAAAAATGTTTCAGTGGGGAATTGAATGCAAACTCGTTCGTCGTGCCTTTTGATTTCTCCAAATTATTTGGATTTGTGTTCTTATCTTCATGTTAGTCGGCGTGCGAGGTCAGGTAAGCACCATAATTAGTTACTTTCGTTGCTGGCCATAATTGAAGAAGATTACACTTTCTCAGAGATATATTGCAGGGATGCTTTTTAAAAGACGTTCGCCTGGAACCAGAAGCAAATGGCAAGCGATTCTCTTGGAGAACTCATTTTGAAAATTTCTCCAATAATTAGAGATTAAGTTGTGATTTGACATGAATACCTCAGGGCTTAAAGGAATGGAGATGATAAAATAAAATTAAGCAACCCAAGGAGAAATTTTTCATTTGATAAAATCAGAACTTTAAATGTGCGAGTGCTCTCTGAGAAAATGCATTAATGAAAGGGTGCAAGTATATTTTTTCAGATAAATTTTTTTGTCCCAGTCAACTGTGGCAAGAACTAATAAAAATGAGAAAACATGATACTACCTTAGAAATAATGGAAAAAGCTACAGCTCTATTTTAAACGCTTTACAGTGCTAAGTAACTTTTTTTACAGTCCTTAAAAAACTTCCATGTATTCGATAGGAGAAATAATTTTTAAATCATTGACATAGCCATCCGCGAAAGATTTTATTTTGTAACTAAAAATTTTAATAGTTGGTTCATTTTTCACCTTACAAAAATTCCTCTTTGTGTTTGAACGCAACATCTCAGATCAAATCGTATAAAAGCATGTTAAGTTCACAGTTTGACTTAAGTCAAAAAAACAATTAAAAATTCAACAAAAAGAAATCCCAGTTGTAGTTAAATAACGATTTTTCTCAGTCATGAAAAAATTGAGTTAATATATATATAAAATTCCCTAAGAATTTGTTCCGTTTTAGCAATACGATGGGAGCAAAAAATGAAAATGATCAACTTTTCTATAAAACGTTCTACAAAATCAATATTTAGCTAGTGCAGAGATAGAATATTATTATAGTCCCAATATTACTCCGTATTTGTCGAGAAGTTTACCATTCAAAATTCACGTAGGGCACATTTTTATCCACGCAAAGGTAGCTGGATTAAGGGTGTATTAGATTTATTCACGGTAACTTAGATTTAAGCTCGAGAAAAAGTTCACCCTCGTCCAAAACAAAAGAGACCATCCTGGGATATGTGCGTTGGATACCCTATTTTAGTTTGACATCATGGACAAAACTCTGCTCACTATTTCTATTCGCAATTGAAAACCCGCAAACGATAGCAGAAAGTATTCAATGAAGAATTGAACCAAAGAAAACGGTAAGGTTAAAAAGCATGCTCAGCAATTTTCGACAGAGAATCATAGAAAGAAAGGCTTTCGGAGGACAAAGTCGTTGCTCCCAGCGCAATATTCACCGAATGAAAATAGAAAAGGCAGTGCCCCACAAAGCAGCAGGAAATTCAGTTGCGACTGAAGAAGAGAAACGGAAAAAAAGACACTGCGACTGTTTTCAATCGCCTCCGGGAGATTTTCTCCAACGATGAACTCGGCCATTCCAAATGCCAGTCGCCCACAGCAACCTATCCATCACAGGAGCACGGGATTTTTTCAACCAATTAAGGCAAAAAATATTTCGACTTAATTCTATTACAAAGGACTACATTTTATTAAGAGTATGGAAATCGCCTGAGGATAATGAGAGTTTAACAGGCACTATTTTGGTTTTGATAAATCAAAACATTTAACACGCACCTGTGAGATTAAAAGGAGAAATTCGTGATGCATTGAATATTGATTGACCAGTCGGACCATATCCCGCAAATAACCATTCTTTTAGCAGGAATTTTTGCTTCATAAAGTTGAGGCTTTTTGCATAAAACCTTAAAGCTGTCCAAATGCATTGTCTTCATTGGACGCTTATGGGTATTGGAAAAAGAAACTACTCATCGTTACATTTGAATTTGTCTCTGATTTATTATTCATCAATCCCATAAATGGCCTCTAATGCAGGAAAGAAAAAAAACTAATTTGCTGCAAGAAGCAGACGCGTGTACTTCGGAAAACGAGGATTTCAATATGGTGAGTTTCATTTCCCGTCTTTCGGGGGTCAAAGTTCCCCGGTTTGTTGGCGAGGAAGAGGATACCAAGGAAATCAGCAGCATACAGTAGCTCTGCGGCCATAGAATCTCAAAATGTTCCCATCGGTGAATTCTTATGAATGGAGGATTCAGACATCTCCGGTGACTACTGCCGGCTCCTGCGGGCGGTATTCATCCTCCTGCGGGGAGAGTCGCAGGGGATCGTACTGCAGCTACGGAGGATACCACAAGATCGTGATATCCTCCGTGGCTGCGGTACAATCCCCTGCGACTCTCTCCGTAGTGAGGGAGAGAGCGCTCGTGCTTCTCTCTCAACCCAAGCTCCCTGCTCTAAGTCATGTACACGGCATGGCTTCTCCCCTCTTCACTTTTGGCAATGTCGAAGTCATCATCCCCGCAATCTCTAATTAGCGCCGGATATTTTCCGGAGTGGTGGAATTCGACCAATCGGACCCGATTCCGAAGCGAAACAGATTCCACTGTCCGAGATATACGAAATCGAGAACTCTGGCCTACTGAAGGAAGTCGAACCATGCGTGAATAGAATTTTGAGGGTAATTTCGAGCGGAAATCTGTTTCGAAAGCTTTCGTCGGGGATTTCCTTAACCCAAATGATTTCATAAAACAACGCCCGATCAATTGATATTATTTCCATGGCCCTTGATACTTTGAGAAAAGAAAAAATGGAGTGCAGATGAAAAACCTAGAGTAGAGTTGCATTTATTATATGCTCGAACTGACGTGGATATCTGAATTTGAAATATATATGGTAATATGACTTAAGGAAGTTATTTTTTCGCAAACTCAGGCCTTGAAAACACCAATACAATGAGAATTATTAGTAAGTTCTGAATGATTATCGAATCTAAAATATACTGCTATACGACTGTAAATTTCCGCATCGTCAAGCGAAAGGATATACGTAGTTACATTTTGGACACCATGAGGATATTTCCTTCTCACACCGAAAGTATTAAGTTATTAAAGATGATGACGATGAGATTAATATAACACAAGCGTAGGTGACGCATTATGGCCTTATAGTTTACACTTCTATGATTATTTTCTTTTTTCGAAAAAATTCCGATACATAAAGTAGTTTTAAATTACTCGCAAAGCCAAGCGTTTCTCGATATGCCTCTTCAAACTATTTTCTTCAAAGTTTAAGACATCGAACGCCAAAAAGTCAGAATCTAATGATTCACAATTGATAACACTTTCCCACTAGATATTGATTTATTTAAAGAAAATTATCTTCAAGTGCCTGAAAATGATGCAGTGCATCGAAACCGGTCGTGTGATAAATAATATTTTATGTTGAAATTTAACTCCATCCCGCCTGAATCTACGCAATTTGTCAGTATATAATAGTTATAGATCCACTAATTTTTATCGTAATTGAAATGGAAACCATTTGTCGGTTTGCATAAATATTAGAGTCGCCATCCGATCTCCAAATTCGGTCTTGCTCATTATTCTGTTCTTCAATTTTTTAAAATTTCAATGCTCACTACAACCTCGTTTCTTGCCTTATCACCTGTTATATTTTGTTTTTCTGGTTAAATGGGTCAATTTGTACCACAGGCAAAGTTAGATGGCCTAAAATCAACCTCCACATAGACACGAGATACGACCCTATCATCTCAAAATTAGCAAAGGAGTTTGGAGTTGACGCGAGTACTCGCAGGAATATATTTCATATTAACGTATTTCCATGGATTCAGCTGATCAACGTTTTTGCCCCGAAACCAAACCAAAAGCTGACAGACCGCAGATTGACACTGTATATTGAAAAATATGTTGAAGCGTTTTCTACACTTAACGGATTTGTTTTTCGTGCTAAGAAAGGCTGAGTATTAAAACAGTTTTAATGTCCTCTAATCTTCTAAGATGGTGAACCTGTATTACAACCTGATTCTATCATTCATTCGCATTACCCTCAACCCATTAAAAACCACTCAATTATTGAAATTAACTCCTACGTGTTTAACACGTTTTCCTGTTGATCTCGGTCATCCAGTGGATCACTTCACTTCAATGATCTCCACTCATTTCGCTGGCGGCAATAGAAATTTTGATCCATAAATGCCCCCGGGAAGGAGATCCCTTAACCCCAGTCAATCGAAGCAAGTTCAACATGTCTTTACAAACCTGCGATATCGAAAAATGATATCACCAGTGCCCAGCACCCAAACTTTCCCTATAGATTTATTCCCGCTCCAACTTCGTAAGTTGGGCCACAAAGAAAACGTTTCCTGCAAATCTATGTCCACGTTTGTCAAATTAATAGGTAACATGTCATGTCCTGATATGAAAATATACTGACACAACGCTGATATTTCTAGCTTCGGACAATACCAGTAGTTGATGTTAGCTATCCGCCGCCATAACCACAGCTCTTTACAAAACTAATTCTGAGAGAGTTAATCCTTGATCGAAGCTTACTTATAACCGATGTGATTTAATACGTTTAGAACAACCTGCGACCAAAATGGATTTATAGGAAGAAACACGCAAGATACGAATGATAAATAATCGACAATTTAGGAAGAAATACAAATTAAGGTGCCATGTTGTTTTCTCCTACAAAAAATTCACAAAAATATGCATAATTCATTTACCTATTCGGCGTTGATAATGCTAATAGCCGTGTGAAAAACGACATAGAGATACAATGCATCCAGGCACATGAAAGACTTGAAGGGTTTCCCAATTAGTTGTGAATCAATGGGCAGGAGAGACCTTGAGTAAGCTCTGCTGCTGCCTTGTCCAGAACACGGATCTTCATGTTCTCAATGCCAACTAACTCCCGATCCGCTCCAGCACGATCAGTGGTCTTACAGAAATTTCTAAAAATGAAAGTTTTCAAAAATGAAGGGGTTGATCTTGTCCATATGTTACCGCAAGTATATTTCGGAGGCTCTAAATGAGAAAGGCGGAGGAGAAAAACTCTCACATTCCATTCAACACCGTTTAACGGCGTTGAAACTCGATTCCGTATTCGGGTCACTCTTTCGAAGACCATCTCTTTCTCTCTTCACGAAATAAATACCAATATCTATTACGAATCCCAGGCAAAGGGTTACGTACACATAATAAATATAACATTTCATATTTTTTGATGCGTTTTTTACATTTTTACAAAATTATAATGAATTAAAATTATAAACACTAAAAAAAATAAGATTGCAGTACGTTTATTACAAGGTGTGTGTGAGTATATACATAAATATGTATATATATTTATGTATATATACATAAGAACATAAGTTATGAACATAACTTATGTTCCTTCCTCCTCTACCTTGAGAAAGGTGGCTTGGATCACTGAAAGTTTCTTTTCTTTTTTGTGAGTTACTCTGTTTTTGTCCTTGTTCGCTAGTGCTAACTTTATATATATATATATATATATATATATATATATAAATATATAAACATACTATATATATCCAAGGGGTTGCAAGCATTGCTGAGTGAATTGGAAAAAATGACGAAGCTAAACATTGAAATAGTAGGGCAAAAACTAGAGCAGGTAGAACAATTTACGTATCTTGAAGTGTCTTGGACCAATACGGTCGAAGCAGGAGGGACGTAAGGAGAAGAATTGCGCCAGGAAAAGAGGCATTCACTAGGAGGAGGGAGTTAATGACAGAGACGTTGAGGAAGAATATTTAGAAAAGACTTGTTAAAACTTTGATATGGGGCGAAGTAATGTACGGCCCAACGACGAGGGGAGAGTTTTAGGCAAACGAGGAAAGGGCAGTAATAGGATTGGGATGTTGGACGGGATGAAGGGAGGAAGGAAGTACTCGGGGATGAAGAGGGATTTGATGTAGAGAACAGGTTGCTGGATTGTATTTTGTTAGGAGTCACAAAATTTATTTGGCAGTTGTGTCCATCCAAAACCTACCTTAACCGGTACTTTACTAATATATATATATATATATATATATATATATATATATATATATATATATGCATATATGGGCCGCGGTAGTCCAGGGGGTAGAGCATTGGACTACTGACCGGTTCGGGCTCGGCAAGGCACTCTGGGCACCTGCAGCTCCACCCAAACTATGTGATTTTTCGGGTACCAGATCTTCCTGGGAAACCATAACCGGTACAGGGAAAGGAACTGGCCCCCCTACCCTGATATGTGAATTTCACACGCCGTATAGGGCTTAGTACTGGGTGAACTCTACCATCACCTACTAAACCGACCTTCTGGTTGATTACTGTGTTATGGTTATATATATATATATATATATATATATATATATATATATATATATATATATATATATATATATATATATATATACAATGTTCTAAATGCTTTTTAAAGAAAAATGAAAATAACTGTCATAAAAAAGTCTGTGGGAAAAAATAACTCCTGTTCCCGTAATCTATTCGCTCACGTTTTTAATTGCATATGGTAAACGCAAGAAGTACTGGGGCAGTTTTTACAACCTATCGCCAGATGCTTCTTTATTTCCTTCATTTGAACGGCAAACAGCTTTCTCTCCTCATAGGATTTTGCATCTACCAATACCCGTGATGGCAGGCCCGATGACAGCGGCCGGTCATGGAAGGTGGTAAACGATTCTTGGGCCTGCTGTGCTCTTACGCTATCACGGAAGCATGTAATTCATTTGGCGTCATGACGCCGCAAATATTTAGCCTGGCGGTTTTTGAGGGCATCCTTTTTACAATGGTGACTTATAATTGGCCACAAAATATGACATTAGGGACAAGTTTAATATTCTATGTTAACCTTGTATTTTATAATATTTCTGTCCTATCCTAGTCACAGAGAGTTCAATAATTTGTGCGCCATATGTAAGCTATACTATAGATCAATCTGAGTGTTCGAAGGGATTTTAACAGACGGTACTTGGTGAATTCGAATACACTTTTTACTGGGATAACTTAGGCTTCGTTCATTTCCTCATGCCGTAAATTTGGGGAAGGCAACTAACAGTAGGTACGAGAATAGTACGTAGATACGGTACATGTATTGTCCAATAACAGTGGATAACCAACACCTATTGGAATTTAAATCAGTGTTTCGTAACCATACATATTTCTGGGACTCCAGTTTAGAAAACTCAAAATTAACTCAGTAAATATACAGTCACCGAGCCATGGAAGGTTCTACTAAGTGTTTAGTTTGATTCTCGTGAAGCATTTCCCCGCGGTATATTAAGGACCTGAAATATTGCGGTGAAACCATATCTCCCTTTCATCGATGTGTACCGAGGCAGCAAGAAAAGAACCACAACATTTTCATGCTTGGTGCGAACCTCCACAGTAATCAATCCGAAGGCTAATTGGTGATGCAGATTTGGTAAAAACTGGGATCGTCCAAAGGGGTCAACTGCATTTAAATCCGAGCCCAACAAAGAGCAAACAAATTTTGTACCCCATTGTACCATGTCAAGAGACGAAGGTAGAACTCATATTAACATCGAACACGTGTGGAAGCTACACATTAGGAAAAGTCGCCGGCTACGTACAGCCTGGCACCTTCAGTTTCCCAAGATGATCTGGTAACAGCTCTTGTTTTAATTCTTGCCATCCGCTCACATTTCTCCATGAGGTTCTGTTGCACAGAAAATCACACAACTCAGATTCATCTGTGAGTTTAAAAAGTCATCAAACGGATTCTTGCCAGTGACCTCCCTTCCAAAAACCAAGTTCTCAAGCCCATGTGTTCTTACCACGCCTCAAGTCGCCAACTCGGAAGCGCAAAAGATGCTCTCGAGACTCCCAAGAATCTAGGGGAGCCTAGGCATGAGAAAGCGGAAAATGCTCGACCCATTTCGATCGGACGCCGGGCTGCCTTTTATTCGGGGGAAGGGGATAAGACGAAGACCGCAACGGCTTGGGGAGGGGGGACGGCGAACGTCGGCCTGCAAGCGGGAGGAAGCGCTGGGGGAGGAGGAGAGCTGCGTGTGTGGGGAGGGAGGGACGGTTGGTGAAGGTTGGTGAGCCTGGATGCCCAATGCATTGAGGAGTGAGAGAGGGGGAGAAAGCGGTAAGGCACTTGTGAATTGGAATCTCCAAGCTCTCTCTCTCTGGATCGTCCCATGAAATCCGCAATATTCGGGGGACCAATCCACCAATCGGATGCATTAGAGCGAGGCAAATCGGCCGCCACCGATCGACGCCACACTTTTTGAACTTCTTTCCCTTGTACCCACCTACAATTCACTCCGGAGAAATGGAATGCTGAAGCGTCATCGGAGTCTCTCACGGCAAAGTGAATTCTTTTCAGAGGATCTTGTCTTTTGCATTCAAAAGCTCCTCTTAAAACTGTAGTGGCCCAGGAATCACTGGGCGATATCCTCATCTACTAATACGTGGTACTCGTCAAGCCACAGCAAGAGTATATGGCACGGTGTGATTCCTCATCAAGTATTTGGTACCCGCATTGAGGTTAAGAATCTGGAAAGCAGGTATTTAATTCTTACGACGAAATAAACTGAGGGATACGCATTTACATGCATTAGGGTGTTTCATTTCTAACAAGTATTTCGTTGACTCAATAATGTATTCGAAGAAACTGCAATGGATTCCGCGACAGTAACTTTTTGACGGAGTCATCCACTAATGTGCATTACAATGCAGCAATTTTATATTTTAAATATAATTCATCTTGAGCGGGATTAAAGGGATAACATCTTGTTCATTTAAAGCCCCTAAAATTTCGGAGAGAAAGAGGAAGCCTCGATAGCTTTACTGGCTAAAGCACTCGGCCGGATATCGAGGGATCCGGGTTCGAATTTCGGCAGAGGCGAATGATTCTTACACTTTGAAATAACTAATGTAGTAAATAGTACGTTATTTCACAATGGTCTGCTATGATAAAACATGATTTATTACCGCATGGTTTAATACTACACGAGCTAAAAACATTCCTACTTCGTCATAAATTCGTCCCTTGATGGCACATACAGTATTCTGGCCTCCTAATTTAAGCCGAAAAACGAAATTTTAGGCCTAACTGTTCTAAAGCCTTTCTCTATGATCCTTTCTATTTATGAAGGAAGCTAGTAGTTTTTTTGTTCCCGCCATTTTTTTCAAGGCCCAGAAAAGGAATCTGATTCGAATTCATAGATATTACAGCACTATAAATTTGAATTTTGCGTCTGCAAATGAAATTAATTGCCACAATGGGTAATCGGAAATATCTCCTGGAAGCCCGCGTTTAGAGTCCCAATGAAGTATTTTACTCGAAAACGCATCCTTTGATTTTCATCTCACGCTTGACTTTTTTCACGGTGAAATTTCTCGCTAGTCATTCAAAGTCCCATTTTTTCTTTTTCAGAAACGGTTGAGGACTGGAAAATTTTTCGAAAAGGAATAGCTACACAAAGATATCACTTGGAAGCATGGGATAATTACTTTTAATCGTTGACTCATTGGAAATTTTCTCGTGATATGGTGAAGGGAGAAATGGTAGGGATAGTATGAGTGCCGAGCGAAAGTGGTTGATCTTCGTTGATGAGTGCTGCATTCGCTCGTTCACTAATTACCGACTCGAATCTGTGGTATTCGCAGCGACGACCTGCGTTGCTTGATTATGAGGTTTCCTTTTGGAAGTATGAATGTTCAAACGACCATGAGAATTTAAGCATTTCAGTGCAAAAGGCGGAGCTCGCCTAAGAAATTATAAAGTGGATGCGACAAACGTAATGAATATAGTTTGGGGCAGCTCTACGTGTGTCAGTCACTGGCCGATCAGAGACTAGAATACTAATTTATATAGAATTTTCTAAAAGCTCAACCTCCGATTGAAAATGACGCGTGCCGTTTATGCTCAGTTTCACCTATTCATAGAGTATTGTTGTACAATATGTGATATTATAGTGTCTCTATCCTTTGGAGCAGAGGATCTGAATTTGAAGCTACCCAAAAGAACACACCTCATCGGGATATGTACCTGTATTTAGTAAATCATCCTGCTAATCGATCGGAAATAGTTACCACGTTTGGCAATAACTAACAATCTCTTTCGCACGGGTAATCGTTATGCGGAATGAAAAGCAAATGTATTTGCACACAGTTCTCGTATCAATAGATACGAGACCTCAAAACTTCGTAGTGAATATGTAAATATGCATATACATGTTAATCACAAAATGTTCATTTACGTGTAATTTACTCCCGCGTCATTTCCCATACCCAAACACTGCGATTTAATCAAAGGAAGTGATCGGTTGGTGACGTTTTACATTTTAATGTAACGCTAGCAGTATGAAAGGAATCCTGACTTAACTGACATAAAAAAACATTACTTCTAAAACCTTTTCTAGTGCTATTCGATGAATACACGTGCTAAGTTGATGCAGCATTTGGATGCAAGAATTTGTCTTGGTTAATACTTCTTGCCGGATGAATGTAGCCTACTATAGTTCTCGCATCTTATGCACTCTTTTCAACGGTGCAACAAGAAGCAAAATAATGTAAATATATTTCACTGGTAACGATCAACATGTTCCGTGTCGTCATAAATCCACCACTGCATTTAATACTTCATACATTCTTTCATAAAACGGAAGTAGCATGAGGATATTAATTGGATTGTGGACCTTGGGAACGTAAGCAATAGGGAGAATATTGTAACGACGCTTCGCCAAGAGGAGCACTTTGGCTGCTGAATGCCCTGATAAGTTTCCTTTCGCTCTTTTGTCGTCATAATCTTCAACCCTCCGCATTAAAATGTTCTCACAAGATGAGCAACGTTTTCCTCTCATTGATGATAAGTGGTGCATGAATTGTTGAAAGGGAGGATCCAGCGGATATTTTCGGGAGAAGGGAGTGGATGAAAATAAAACCGGAGGCGAAAAGCCCACCGTCAATGATGCAGGACCACGAGGAGACCAGGAGAGACGGAGTTTCTCCAAAACGGGGCCGGCTGCTCCCACCCATTCCCCCGGACCTCCATGCTTGATTCGTTGCGGTGGCCGTCATCGTTCCCGGCCCGAAACTTAAAACCATGTCAATGTTTGAATACGCTTTCACAGTTCATCAGGCAGAGTATGGAACAAAGACAAGTGCTACTGTTCCCGCTATTATTGATTCAATTTTAAATTGTAATCTCAATGAATCCGTCCGCTCCAAATCAGGGCCAGAATATATCAATAATAATTTCAACTGAAGTGCATCATATTATACACTAGCAACAAATAACCACTAATGTGACCTTCTCCTGGTTTTAGGTTTAAATATTTGATAACTAATGATGGAACACCTCAGTACTGTACGGATGGATAAAGCTAAACTCAGGCCAATCTTCGCCCCTTTTCCAATGCGCATTCCGACACATACTAGGATAGGAAATTCATAACCAAAAGGTGTAGCAGAATACATAAGTTATCGATGCTTTATCAGCATGCTAATAATTCGCCAAAACTATTAAAAGAGCGAAAAATAACAATACCATACCGCTATCCACGCAAATACCCATATTCTGCGTGAATAGATCAGTGGCGATGCATTTCATAAGTTCAAGTACCTAGAATAATTTTACTTATCTTTTTCGATTTAATATTTCAACAAGAAAGAAAACAAATGTCTCAAAATATATGTTTCATTTTAAATTTGATTTTCATCGTTACACCTTTAACACAATACTCAACTCTTTTTGGAGATATATGATAGTTAATTATGGCTGATTATGATGGTTAAATTAATGGCGTTAAATTTAAACGAATTATACACATTTTGCTCTTCCAACTGGAAATAATGCGTTTTCCGTGGGGAGTGAAACACTGGCGCCCTCTGCCTTCTTGATTTAATTTTCTAAATTCCATACAGTCGCTAATTTTTGTACTTTTTTCCAGCGCTAAATGTCTGTGATGCAGAAAATGGTTTAAACTATTCATTGAATGGGCAGTTCAACTTTTGACACCTTGCCTTACGTTCTCATTTGGCAGTCGAATATTTTCTCATCATTTTTTAGTCCATTAATTTTCACGTGATCTCCTTTACATTTTAAATGATTTTTATTTTAACCCTTCAACGCTGAGTGACTTCGGAGCCGAGCTTCACTAGCCGTTGAGCAACGAACATGTAGTCACTACGTCGTGGCGGCTTACTATATTTCTTAAATTTTTGACTCAATATATTATTTCACGATCTCTACCTGTTTGGTATTATTTGAAAGAGGAATAATGTCGTATTATACATTCATAACTATTGTGTATCATTTTCATTCGTCATTTGTATGTGCGTTTTTAAAGAATACGCAAATTTTGACGCTTCCAACACTCTCTGAACACTTGCTGCTTAACACTATTTCCTTCGAAATTCATGTACGAGCCTTTGTCATCACAGGGAAGGTGCTAATGTGCCATTGATTTTAGGGGACCGCGCTAGCCAGTGAAATCTTTCAACGCTTGTTTTACTTTTTCATTTCTCCTCTTGACCCTCCATCTGCGTCAAGGAGCGGCTGGTCGCCATCCCCTCTAAATACCAATTGGTCCTATCTCGGGCCTTGGTCTGGTAATCATCGTTATCAATACTTCGCCTTTGCAAATTATATGAAGGGTTTTTAGTTTTAGCGATTCGTTTCAATTTTGAACAATATCTTTCATTGTGCAGTTGTTTACGTGGTTGGAAGAATGTTCACTAGTGAGCCGGTGGTCATGGCTTCGGGAAAGTCTGAAAGAACCCTTTCTTGAGTGCCTGACAGTAACGTAGCCAATAGTTCAAAACCTCGTTTTACAGGAAGGAATTCCATCGGAAGGATCCCTTCCTTGGGAAGGATATAACATACATAAAGATGTGGCGTCTGCACAGCACAATTCAGGGGAAGAGATATTGTATACTGTTGTTGAAACTGTGACGAGGTACTCACATTTGACTGTAATGAGATCTAAACAAGCAGAGTTATTGAGAAAGATCATTAATATACCTGATATAATTATCGTAGAATGTGTATTGGGTGAATCCCGCTTCGCCGAGGTGGTCTTTGATGCATTCGCATACATATATACCACGTTTAACACATATTATCTTATGTTAAAACTAGCATTCCTTAAATTTGGGCATCCTAAAAATAAGATAATACTCAAGATCTTCTTTTTAATCATAAATATCAAATGCAGCCTGATTTTTGGCATCGGAAGAAGATAAAGATCCAATTTTTTCAAGAACATTATCAAATGCATTTCAGATACATACGTGAACCTTAACAACGTTATAGACAAGGTATTGTTTCACAATAATGAAAAAATCATGTAAGTTCAATGATTAATTTAAAAGTAATAAAATTTTGAATAAAAATATAGTCGTCGACATCCTATCCTATTGTTATTAGATACTGCCTCAGGCGTTACATGGCCGAAGTCTGTCATGCTAGGCGTAAATTAAGAAAGGCTACCTCTGCAGATTCCACTAGGATTTTTATTTTTAATGACCATGGTTCCGTCACAAGGCAAAATCCTCAAATAAATGGCAATTGGTTTACTAGGTGTGACCATGGTAGTGAAAAATAAAAATCCTAGTGGAATCTGCCAAGGTGGCCTTCCTTCATTTACGCCTGTTAAACCTATTTTCAATCAAAATGCTCGGCAGCCTATTTTCCTACATCCTTTGGATTCTCCCAACCATCTCCTCTCCTCCCACCTAAGCGTTGCCCTTCCAAGCTTCTTTTCCTTTCTGCCCATTTAACCTTTTCCATCCTTTGCCACAGGCACTTTTCGAAAGTCTTCCATCTACGCCTATCATTGTGCTTCTTTGATCATGTTGCCACGCCACACAAAAGCACGCTCAAAATTAAAGTTTTAATGAGACTTTTCTTAACATCCTTACTCAAGGTTCCTGTCATCAATTGCCTCATCCTAGTGAAAGCTCCTTTGCCTACTGCAATTCTTCTTCCTATGCTTCAACTTCATTGACCATTTTGGTCCAAAACATTTCTGAGATAGATAGACTGTTCCACCTGCTCTAGTTTTTGCCCTTCTATTTCAACATTTAACTTAGCTATTCTCAAAAACTGCATAATCTTTTTTTGTTAACATTTATTCTCATCCCATTATTATCGTACTGAGTTTCCAATGCGCTGCTCAAAAATACTTGCAACCCCATGGCTAGCAAAACTAAAGTTTGATCATTTGCAGACATACATGATTTTATGAATTGCCGACTGTCTAATATTCCTCTCCCCAATTCTTCTAATGACCCTTTGACAATGTCTTCCACACACATGTTAAAAAGCACATGTGACAGTTGGCACCCCTATCTTATTCATTTTCCTAACACTGCCCATCGAAACTTTCCGTCCACCACTCGCACCGCAGTAGTCTGAAATATGCTTGGGTTGACGATAAGTTTCCTATTCATAAAATCTACTCATACTCTCTGCAATACAATAATTTTGCCTAATTTACTCTATAGTATGCCTTTTCGAAATCTACGAAACAAATAAATAGTGCATTGGTCTCAATCGTCGAAGCACTGAAGAAAGCTAATATATAGTATACACCCTGATTATATTCTACGAATGCTCCTCTCCATTAGTGACATAATTAATGCTATAATATCACGCGTTTATCCCTTTTTGGAACCCATAATGATCATCCCCTAAGGAGAATCATATTATTCGGGTAATCGTGAAAACTTTCCGCTCTAGGAAATCAATTCAACCTCAAAGATATTAGGATGATTTTTTGTATTCTTCCTACGCCTGAACATTTCACCAACACCGGTCACTTCCGCTTACTACAATGAAACTCAATTACAAAAATTTCTATGTTCTGTTTTCCGTTATCGAATCCTTTCATGGATCGGAATAGTATGGTGGATAACGTACTGGCTTCCCACCGAGAGGCCCCGAGTTCAAATCCTGAAGACGGGAGTTATTTTTCAGTGGTATCCCCATCCCTACTTGATGTGCTTTGTGGAGAGCAGTGAGTGAGTACGCCGTCCGTCGGATGGGACGTTAAGCAGCAAAGGAAGTCCTTTGCATCCTTCCCAGGACGTATCCATAGGGCATGGGAAGTGCATCCTTCCCAGTCAATTCCTAATGATGCAAATGACCTCAGCTGTCGGCCGCCTCCCCTAAAAACTACCACTACTCGAATCCTTTCCCTCGTGACTTCATCAAGTGAAATTACATAAGTTATGTCAAGAATATGCCGTTTCCGGCATCCCGCCTTGTTATCGGATATGAAAACTAGTACAAAAAAAATTGTTTATGAAATAGAAGAAGTTCTATGAATATAGGAAAATTGGATCGATGAGTTTTTTAAGTTAATGGAAATCTCGAAGAGTTTCATAAATTTAAGAATGTTGTGTAGCCAGCGAAGCGAATGCGAAACATTAGCTATGTATGTAATTTATTTATTTGTAGCTATGTGTATTACCATATCATTTGAAAAGAAGTGAGACAGCGGCGTTTATTTGAATCAGAGTCGAGTTGTATTCATGTGAATTTTCATTCAACGAATTTACTTCTTACCGTTACAACCGTACAGGTATTTTCAGATTGGGAAAACTTGTTTGAACATTCCAAATTATTCGTGGTTCGAAAGGCGTCATCCTCAAAGGAAATTATTATAACAGCTGTTCAATAATGAATGGCTAAATTTTTTTTAGGACACGGTTTCATCCATCCTCCAAAATTGGATGGCCGTTCGCACGATAATCCCCATTGGATGGAATTCACTTGCAACACCTTTGTCAATCTTCGAAGACATTTTCGATCTTACAAGACATTTTCCAAAAGGTCCTTCACAACCTTTTAAGAAGCCATCACCACTGCCTATCGCGATGAAAAATGCGTTGAATGTTACTTTAACACCAGGTAACAAGAAAAAAATGCCATGGGTCTACGTCTCGGCCATAGATGGGATGAAAAACACATTTCACATTGATTTTGCTTGCCATTTAGCAACACTATTTGCGATGCGCGGCCGTTGAATATCGCAGTGTAGCACCCAATCTTCCTCCTTGAAATGTGACTTTTTTTGGTTGAAATTTCCTTGGAGAATTTTAAATACAGAGTACACAGTCATAAGCTGATATAATATGCTGATACACTATTCCTGAACATCGGAAAATGATATGCACATTAAATTTCCCACCACTTTGGCTTCGTGGTGCTGGAGATCCCGGATATTTCTGCACAGAGCTTTACTCTCTGCTCTCAGGAGCAAAATCATTCAGCCGGGTTTAATCAGCAGTGTTTACCTAAAAAAGGACTCATCTTTGGCAAACATCATCTTCAACTATGAGAAAATCTGCATGCGAACGTTCTACTATTTCAAGAAGTTCTCTCGGGTTTCCCACCGGGTCAGATTGCAGTACACCGACGTTTCGAAGGCTGACTCTGCCATCGTCTTCAGGGTGAAGTATTGAGCATGAAAAAGGCCTGGTATTTATACACTCCGCCGGGTCTCAGGTGTGCCCTGATTGGCCGGAAGCGTTAGTGTGCTCCGCTACGGCCAATCGGGTGCGTTCCCTTGCATTCTTAATTTTCTTTAGCACTGGCTTCCATGTTTTACTGATTTGGAAGCCGTTGTCTCTGTTGAAAGTTTTGGTGTCTAGTCTGATTTCATCGGCTTCTTTCACCACGCGATCCCAATAGCCGTTGGCGTGGCATAGCCCTACTGTTTGGCATGGTCCTACTATTTGGCTTCGAGGAGTCTCGAAATCCACTGCGCACAGAAATTTCTTATGAGCAGTTTTCTGCTATCCCTTCCGTACGTGTGAGTGGCATCCGATAAAAATTTCAATAATAGTGATAGGGCTCTTAACGTTGCTTGAATATCAGTGACGGAGTTAATATTTACTTCTGTTAGGGTAGTGAGTGGAGTTCCAAATCCTCCTCTGAAATTGCCGTCCATATTTAAACATTTTAAACAAATTTATATCATTTCTTTATAGAACAACAGGATCTTCACGAGCCTTCTTCAGCATTGAATAGATATTAGTTTCAGGCAAAAGTCAATTTCTAATAGCCTCATTGTTTTGTAGCTTCCAATTCAAAAAGATGAGGCAGGGGCGGCGGGTTAGGAAATGGAATGATGAAGCGTTAACTGGATTGACAAGGAAGGAGTAATAGCAGGCTGTAGATAAAATCATGAATGAGTGTGAAATCGGTGCGCTATATAGCAAGGTTAAATCAATATTGGGAATAAGAAGGGAATATTTGTGCTAACAGTTGGATATAACTCGGGTAAGATAACAGCGGGCACAGTAAAGATCCAAGATATATCGAAGGAGTATAGTATATAGAAATATGCATGGTAATAAACTTAGGCCAACAAGGTTAGACATAGAAAAAGAACATGACGTAGAGGAAGATAGCTAAGGTCCAGGCATACTCTACGATAAGATAGAAGGGGCATTAAGTGAGATTAAATCAAATAAGGCCGTAGGGGTGGACAACATTCCTGTGACACTACTGAAAGCTTTCGGAAAATGTGGGAGGAAGAGTCTATATGGACTGATTCGTAGCATCTATGAAGAAAAAATCTGGCCGGAAAGCTTTGTGCGATCAGTGTTAGTTTCTACCATAAAAAAGGTAATGGCTATATCATATGAAGGCTGAACAATAAGAACAATAAGTTTGATTTTCCATGCAGCTAAGGTGGTTCTCAGGATCATCAACAAAGAATAGAGAGTAAGGCAAATTATTATTTAGAGGATGGTCAGTTTGGGTTTAGGAAGGGGAGAGGCACGCGCGATACCACTGCAATAATGAAAATACTAATCCACTTAATTACTTCTGTTACTGGTACGATGACTCATTTTTTTACAGAATAAGTGATAATGGACACGACAAGGCAAAGACGGTTATTAACAAAATATCAAAAACACCATTTAAATGGAAAAATATTCGGAGGGAACAGAAAAACGATGAGCATGATAACATCACCAATCGGCAGTCAATAATTTTACGTGGACGAGGATGTTGAGATTAAAATATGCCAAAATAAGGACATTCTTTGGGTAATTCTTCCATCACCCCTTACCTTGCGGCATTTTTTGGGGTATTCCAAAATATAAAACGTATTTATGAAGACAATAGCCGGAAAAAATGGCTTTTCAAGGCAAGATATTCCTTTTTTGCAATTTAAACATTCCGAACATAATAATATAATATGACGTATGGTTTCTTAAAACCAAGCACATTGGCAAAAGGTTATTGACCGCTTATTGAGTCAAAACAAGAAGCGACGCAACAGTTATGATTAATACCTTGAATGAAATGCGGATACAGACTAGCAGTGAGCCTCAAAAAAGAGAGCGAAAACTGGTTCCTACATCGCCCCACCGTAAGGAGACAGGTCGCTTACATTTTGGCCCGTTGTTGCCTCTCTCAATCCAATTAGGTGTTCTTCAATTGCCAACTTGATACACGTCGCCATTTCAATGTCGGTAGAATAGGGCAGCCGTACTTGAAAACTAGAAATATCATGAATCTTTCATCACTACTCCAGATTGAAAATTAAAGAAATTGACTGTAGCCAACCAAACAAATTACAAAAATCGAATATGTTAAACTAATGCTACAAAATTTCAAATTTAATTTAAGTTTAGATTCTCATAGGTTAACGTGAACTAGCTGTGCGGTGTTTATCCACCTGGGCCACCTCAATTCACTAAATAGAGTAAACATTAACCGAAGAATTCGCATTTTATTTTGTCGTACAATAAAATGCGCATTTCCTGGCAATTACAAATATGAGCTTTTGCGTGCTAATACCCTGGCCAGATTAGACGGCGAGCCAATCATTTTCCATTTTACCAACTGAATGAATGAGCTTTAAAAATACACACCTGTGACTGCACTCATAGAAGTGATTTGTACTCACTTTGAAATCTGACCATGTGATAAAAACTGACGCTTCGCCCAAAACCATTAAAACCCGTCATCGTTTAATTTTTATTTTTATGGACAAGATAGCTTTCACTAATATTGCCTGAGGTGTTACACCTTCTAGAGCACTTTCTTCATAAGATGATATGTGTATATATATATGTATGTATATATATATATATATATATTTATTTATTTATTTATTTATTTATTTATTTATTTATATATACTACCTTGATCAAAAATTTCCCGGAATTTATTCAGAAAATTAAAAATACAAGTTTATTCATCTAAAGCTATATTGTCCCCTTCAAAGTAATCCCCATCGACTGCAACACACTTATGCCAGCGCTTGATCCAATCCTCGAAACATTTTTTATATTCGGTTTTCGGTATGTCCATCAGGGCTTCCTGCGATTTTTCCATTACTTCCTCTCGGCTGCTAAAACGCGTTCCCCGTAATGGTTTTTTAACTCGATTGAACAGAAAGAAGTCACAGGGAGCCAAATCAGGTGAATTCGGTGGCTGTTGGATGGTATTTGTTGCATTTTTCGTCAAAAAATTACGAATAATGATAGCACTGTGCGACGGTGCGTTATCATGGTGCAAAATCCACGAGTTTTCTGCCCACATTTCTGGTCTCTTTCGGCGAATTGCTTTGTTTACTGTCTGGCCTTCTGGCAAAAATTCATGATGCACTACACCGTTGTAATCCATGAAAACCGTCAGCATTGCCTTCTTTTTTGACTGAAAACGACGTGGTTTTTTTGGTCTCGGCTCATTTGGTGAACGCCATTCACTTGCCTGATGTCTGGATTGCGTGTCGTACTCATAAACCCACGTCTCGTCTCCAGTAATGATCCTTTTGATGAATGTGGGATCGGATTCAGCCTCGCAAATCATGTCTTTTGCGACGTCAACACGGTCTCTTTTTTGCATGAAATTGAGGTCTTTTGGCACCAACTTTGCTGCTACACGACGGAAACCCAAATCATTAACCACAATGTCTTGGGCGGATCCATAGGCAATGCTCAAGTCCTCCGCTATTTCTCTGATGGTTAATTTGCGGTTATTGACCAACATTTCTTTTACTTTATCAATTTTTTCACCGACTTTCGATGTCGATGGTCTGCCACTGCGTCCATCATCTTCGATTGACTCACGACCACTTCTGAACCGCTCGTGCCACTGGTAAACGACCGTTTTTTTAGAGAATCGTTGCCGAAACACTTTTCCAACATTTCCAACGTCCGTGCGCCACTAAATCCGTTTTTTACGCAAAATTTAATACAAGTTCGTTGTTGCAAATTTAAATCCATTTCTGAAATTGTAAAAAATCGCCAACACACACAGAGATAGATGTACTCTTGGCTACGTAACTTTTGCAAATGTCAAGTTATGACACTAAGATTTAAAGGGAATATCAACAACAGATGTACCAATTTAACAAAAAAAACAGAACTCAAATCGGAACGATGGGAGC
Source organism: Hetaerina americana (assembly GCF_022747635.1). Classification (NCBI taxonomy): domain Eukaryota; kingdom Metazoa; phylum Arthropoda; class Insecta; order Odonata; family Calopterygidae; genus Hetaerina; species Hetaerina americana. The sequence goes on from NW_027286403.1 coordinate 10,663,829, forward strand.
GCCACACGGTGGTTATTCCGGGAACTTTTTGATCAAGGTAGTATCTTCGAAATGGAACGCTCTTCGGCGACGCACAAATATATAAAAACACAGATGTAGATTTTTAGAATATAGAGACACAAAGAAAGGACGCTCACAATATGTTATTTGATGTTTCGACAGCTCGGCTGTCGTCTTCAGAAGACGACAGATTCTGAAGACGACAGCCGAGAGTGAGTGTCCTTTCTTTGTGTCTCTATATTCTAAAAATCTACACGTGTTTATATATATATATATATATATATATATATATATATAATGGTCTGACACAACATAACACAAATAGAACAGAATAGACACATATAAAAGAACACTTACACGGTAAATTGTTCGAGCTTTCGGCCCTCTCAGGGGCCTTCTTTAAGAGAGACTCATATATACACTCTCTCTCTCTCTATATATATATATATATATATATATATATATATATATATATATATATATATACATACTCTATATATATATATATATATATATATACATACTCTATATATATATATATTATATATATATATATATAAATATATATATACATACCAATTCCAGTGAAGAGGCATTCAGAATGGCCGAGAGAGATATTCCAAGGGGGGCAGGACCCAAAGAGAAGAATAATTGAGACTTACCGCAAGGTCACAGAGAGTGAATTCTTCAAAAAGAAATTTTCAACTCAAGATAACAGGAATCCCAGAATAGCAAAATCTTTCCTCTCCCAAGGGCGGCCAACACGCGCTGGTTATATATAAAAACATAGAGCGAGCCAAAATGAGAGAATAATTTAAAATGAATACAGCTCCTTGGAAAGTGGCCAGTGAATCCGCCATTCAAGAAGTTGGTTTGAGAAAAAAATAATATCTCGTCGCATATTTATGGCTTACTCTGAATGGCCACAAACAAATTCAGCGAGTTCCATTGAGACGTAAAAAAACATGTATCTTTACACACGCACATAAATATCTTCGGGAAGGAAGGCTCTTGAGCGACGACTTAAAATTATAAAAACTTTGATGGAAACACACAGGAACACAGGAAAAGGACATTCACATTTCTAGTTGACGGCAAGGTCGTCATCATCAGTGTTTCTGGGTATGAATACTTTAATCAAAGTTTGCATATGTATAAAAATATAAATATATATATATATATGTATATATATATATATATATATATATATATATATAATCATATATACAGAAACATATATAAGGAAAAGGGATAGGAACACGTATAAAGGACGAACACAATAGAGGTGGGGAAGGCGGAATCGAATATATATTATATATATATATATATATATATAATGTATATATATATATATATATATATACATATATCGGCACAGGAGATATCGGGGTGTGTAGGAGTCATACGCGTGCCCATTGCAGTCCATTTTGCTTTTAAATAGATTTTGTCGTTAAATTTGAAAAAATTATATGGTGAGGACGAGGTGGGTCAGTTCAATGAGGATATATTTGGACGGGGTGTGTGGTGTGGCTCGTGGGAATTCTAGGTCTTCTTTGTGGGGAATGGAGGTGTAGACGGATGTAACGTCTATTGTGGCCATGACAATAGTCGTGTTGTCAGGAATTGGTATTGAGTGTAAACGTTTCAGAAAATGGTACAAAGTAAGAATGGAGTGAAGTATCTATGAGTTGACGGTGGTGGTCTATCGATTCGGACATTCGTTCAGTGGGTGAGTTTATTCTGGAGACAATGGGGTCTCCGGGGTTATTGGTTTTGTGGAGTTTGGTAGCAAATGTAAATAGGTGGTCTTGGGTTTAGGTGGAGAAAGAATGGGTATATCTTTGGATGAGAGACATTTTGGACTAAAATTGGATAGAAAAGAGAGAATTTTATCAAAACTACATATTTGACTGTCCTTTCTTTGGGTTTCTATGTTTTAAAAATCTATATCAGTGTTTTTATATTCTTGTACGTCGCCGAAGAGCGTTCTATTTCGAAGGTATACCTTATATACATGTATGTATGTATATATATATATATACATATGCATATATATATATATTATATATATACATATATGCATATATATATCCATACAAACATATGTAAATATGCATACATGTATATATATATATATATATATATATATATATATATATATATATATATATATATATATATACATACATACATGGTCGCGGTAGTCCAGGTGATAGAGCGTTGGACTGCTGACCGGAGGGTCCCGGGTTCTATTCCCGGGCAAGACACTCTGGGCACCTGCAGCTCCACCCAAGCTATGTGATTTTTCGGGTACCAGGTCTTCATGGGAAACCATAAACGGCACAGGGAAAGGAACTGGCCCCCCTACCCTGATGTGTGAATTTCACACGCCGTCGGGATAAAATATCCATCTATATGTGTTTTTGCCAACGCCACCTGGCTCCTTAGATTGCATTATTATAGCTATTATTTACCTCCGTGAGACTTTTATATGGATCGTATATATATATATAAATATGTATATATACATACGTATAATATATACTCATGTATAAGGGTTGAGTAAAATAACTTAAAGCGTAGAAGGCCTGCACTCAACACCATCATTAATTAAAATACATGATTTTAATAAATATACTGTCCTTACATCTAATGGTGTAACCAAGACACTTTCATCTTAATTTGTCATGGAAATTCACATAGAAAATTCAACATCATTTAAATACTCATATGGCAGTGGAGGACTACCACCCGAAGAATTATGGATTAATGGTGCATACATACATGTACCTCTTACGAGTTAATGATATAATGTGCACAATTATATAATGGTTGCAATAAGTTTAACATAGCAGCACCTACCCCCTTTCGTCTATGTGAAATTAGTTGATTTATGGGAAAAAAGTCAAAATCGCAGAGTTTCAAAAATTCCCGCCTCTGAGCTAGTCGAAAATAAGTTTTAATAGCACGTTTCAAAAACAATTAAGAACATCTTCCAATGCTTTAAAACTGCATATTCACATTATATGCTTACGAAATACGCATAAGTAGGTGCTACATTGATTTCATCACTTGCCATCAATACATGAATTAAGGTGACACACTGACTCTTGCAGTCACGATCCAACCTCCTTGAGGTGAAAAAAGTTTTCGGGAAAAAAAGCGTCCTTCCTTGAGGTGATGCTACCGAGTTGAAAAGGACGAAATGGCTAAAATAGCTCCTGCACAACCTATATTCACACTCAGCTGCCCCCGGAGCACAAAATATACCTACATTCAGATTCTTAAAGTTTACGCGACAATGTGAAAACTAACGTCTTCCCGTTAGCCAGCTAGTTGACACGGCACTAAGGAACATGCACTTGTCGTTTTCGTTGACCTCTACGAGTAGAATACGTCATTCTGTATCAGGGGTAGTTACGGATGTTTTACGTTTCACATCTCTAGGGGTTGTTTGCCTACAACGGTTGTTGTTCTCGTCTAGAATACCATCCTAAATTCTAAATTTTTCTGAAATGATATACATATATTGGCGGTGAAATGTTGAAGACAGTTGATATAGGGGAAAACATAATACAAGCGAGTTAGGGGGAGGTAAACAATAGGTAAGTTGGGCGGAATGAAGGGAGGAAGGAAGTACACAGCATTGAATGCGGGTTTATTGTATTGTACGGTGTCAGTTGGTGTCTTACTACGCGAGGCTAGGAGAATTTCAAAAATTTTAGGAATAGTCGGTAATCATTTTATCTGCTTTAATCTGAATAGTACACATAATAATATTGGGATGCATAACTTTAAAGGCTTCTAATGTGATTTCTAAAGTTAGATTTATAGTTTCGTACCATTTAATCATAATTAAAAATACATGATCCATCAGCTCTTAGTTTTTCAAGGAACAAGGTGGAAGAAGGAACTTTTTCAGTCTCCATATAGCGCCTTTATAATTGATTTATTGATATAATTAAACGAGTGCCTCATTGTTTCAGTTAACTAGTGTTAGTAAATGAGGCTCTTCAATGACTCAAGGATATATTTTCATAACCATGCCATACATTTGTTTCGAGTGAAAATACTTGAATGTTTATCAAGTTTCACGCATCAAGGCCTTTGACTCAAGAAGCTATAGATATGTCACAACAATGGACGCCACTGAAATCGATGGGAACATATCGATAAGAAACATAATCAAGTCACATGCCATCTCCTACGGCAATGCCAATTTATTGGAAGGCTGTGTATCTCGTCATAAAACAAACGGCCTAAAAGCGAAACACGAGTCAGCCAACTTTTGGCCAGTCGGAGAATGCGATAGCCTGTTCGGCCGAATGATTACATTCCATCAACGTGTACAAACGTGCCTGTTTGGTCAATCGACAATCACGCGACGTCACTCACGCGAGCCATCCTCAAGACTGTAATCATAATGTCATACACTTTCTTTGGGAATGGGAAAACTTTCCAAGAGCATTAACCTTAAGCCTCAAAGCTTGAGAAAATTCCAATGAAAGGAATAAATTTTTCAAATGAAGGTTAGCATAGGTTCTTAAATGCGTGGCTTCTCTTTCACTTCTTGGGCGTCGAATCAACTTTCAATTTGATGAATTAACTTGACTTCTGTCTAATATTTTCCTTAATGCCATCCTCTCAAAAATGTAATTTGCCGGGTTGTACAAAACTCATGGGAGTGGGGGGCGAGGGGGAGGATTATCAGCTGATAAATGGAAAAAATCAAGATAAGCTGATTAGATTTTACTGTCAAGAGCCTATAAATTGCCTCTCCTTTACATAGACTTTCATTAGTTGCTCATTTTATTTTTAACTCACTGTTTATGCAATTAGTACACCATTTTGTTTCAATGCTCACTTCTTACGATATAAACAGTTGAAAATTAACCCTCCAGCATAAACCTATACAAATTCTCCGCGAATCGATTTCAGTGTTTGTTTTCTAATTCAGATATTAAAAAAAACAGAGGTTTTATTTAGTCAAATGGAGATTTTGAAAATTTATTTAACTCCAGAAAGTCGCAATAATTTGTTGAAATCTAGGTCACAAGAATGTTGCGGCATTTTAGAACATTATGCGTAAAAACCTTTTCTTGAACTTAAATATGTACTTAATATATGTATCCGAATAGAAATATGAAATGAGGTGTTCCAAGGAAGATTTCTGAATTCTCTATTTTTGATGAGAGTTAGAGTTTCAGTGAGGGACACGAAAGCAATCACTTACTGACTGTGGAACATATTGGAATATATAGTATAACCAAAGGTAGATCAAGGGAGAAAGTGGGCTGCAAGGAAAATTAGAGTGCAATATCAATTTATGATCAAAGTAGTATGGCTGCTAGACAAAAATGTTGGACTCTAGCATGCATGTATACTGCCGGAGTATTATTAACTCCACTCCACTCAGTCAGAATACGAAAATTAAATGGAGAACTCAATTCTTGGGAGTGATCCTTGGGAAAGTTCTAAAGGAATGATCGTTGAATGCGCTGAAAGTGTGTGAGGAAAAGTTGAGGCGGGGAGAAAGGAAGGTGCTACCTGATGGAATAAATAAATGATACACTCTGTGAGCGCTGAAGAAGGGACATATCCGTAACGGAACGATTGCAATAAAGGCGAGTAAGTTAGGAAGATAGCGTACGTTTAGAAAGAATAATCGATTTGATGCAAACATTCCATGAAAGAAAGTGAATTGAAATGCCTAATAGGAATGCAAGGAACCGAAAAATAGGAGAATGATTTCGAAGGAAATAAGCTCTACGCATTCTTTGTTTGTATAAGGGCTCAAATAAAAGAAGGTGCACGGAATACATTCCATTAAGAATGAGTGCGGCGATATATCCTGGACTTAATTCGAAATGCGGAGGATATTTACAGTAGTTTTTCAATGGCTTGTACAACAATGATTTGGATCATGAATTCACGAAGCATATGAATGTGAGTCTTCAAAACCTCCCATTTTTGGTTTCTGCATAAACACATACTTTGTTTTATCAATCATGAAGGAACTTATAAATATGATAAAAATTTGCATGAACAGTGCCATTCTAAAAACTAAATACTTATCAATTCAGAGATTGCGGGCAATATCGCGTGGAATTGAAACATATTAGTGATCTAAAAGCGTCTAATTTTCTAATATTTAAAAGTATACCTTGAAAAATCGAATTAATTACTATTTAATACTTGGTATTTAAAATGTTTTGATTGTGGAAAATTGCACTTAAGTTTATTCCGGCTAGTAAGATTTTATATTTGTTGTTTTACATTGTGTAATAAAAAGATGCGATTGGACTTTCTTGAAAGATTCTATATCTAAATATCCCGGCTTAAATAATTCATTACAATGAAAACATTTTTCACTTCTAAACTTCACCATCGCCCGTTCAAGATTGGTGTCTGCGCTCTCTACTATACCACCCTCGGCTTAATTTATTCATGTCATTCTTCCCTTTGCCGTCCTTATGATTCCCTTGTCCTTACTTCACTTCTCTTTATCCAACCCCTCATCTCATTGTCATTCCTTGGAGCCTATATAAAACTCGGTACACGAAACACTAATCACCTTGCGTGTACAGTATAATAATAATAGTGTAAATATGAACAACTTTGTTTCATTAAAACTTTACCGGACGAAAAAATAATTTTCACAATGTGACGCCTACCGCTCTCAACAAATTTGACAAGGTGGTTCGATGGGCCAAACATTAGCCTCACAAAATGGGAAGTGCTTTCGCGGGTCTTTTGTTCGGTTCACGACAAATTAGAAAATAACGGAAATTAGCTATAACTGTTAAAATATTCAGGCACGGGGTCTTAAATTCCAAAACTCCATGCTGAGAAGATTTTACTCGATGAGTAGGGCATATGAAAAACGCCAAATACAATACGATAAATATTAAAAACTGAATATATTTAAAAGTATTTAAATCCGCCTATACACTTACACAGCTATCAAAAATACAATATCGATATTTATTAATGGTGAAGTTTAGATGCTCGTACCCACGTCTTTTGCACTATGGTCTGCCTCCCTCTTCCAATTATTTCTACGGTTTCCATTCCCTCCCCTTTCTCTCTCAGATTCACCAGGGGTGAGTTCTGTTCGCCTTCTGTTGACGATTTGACTCGGCTATCAAGGTCACATGGTGGTGTAGAGCATTTACAGATCTTACCTATACTTGGATACTTCTGTTTTGGAAATCATAGCCATAGAGTATTAACCTTGCCGGAAACATTTTTCATGTTTTGAGCATTCGCGGAGCGACATCCAGAGGATGTAAATTGCAAGCATATGGCAGCATTTGGCGAGAGATTAATCGATGAATGTGGGAAAATCTTAAAGGTGAAAGCATACTAATATGTTAGCTTGAAGTAAACATCTCGAAATCAGTTGAAAGTATCCTCTTCCAGAGTTCCAGTGACTCATCCAGAGTTTGAGTGACATGCAACAATGTTAATATAATGCGGGGGGAAAGTCGCTTAGGAGTAATATCGTTACACGCGACCAGCGATGGGCAATCGTCAAATTTGATTAAAATCTTTTCAAATTATTAACGACAACATCACCCTTTATGCACGATTAGCCAGGTTATTTAAATCCTGTTTCAAAAACATCATCCTGATTCGATACTTTCTCACGGCACGCGGAGCCGTTGAAGTTCCTTTAAGCCCAAATTTCCCCGATGCTAAAGATCTTCACAAGCCAGATGGCCCCCCCCCCCCGCAGACGAGTCCTGAAACCTTTCTATTACAACCCCATCGACTTTTCTTATGCGTTTATCCAACAAGTTCCGGGAAGATGCTGAGTAAATTCCTCGTCCTTGGCCTTCCGCCTGGAATGTGGGTCAGGCAGTTTCACGTCCTCGGGGCTTTTTTGTCCGAAGCGGTACGAGGAGGGAAGGGAAAAAGTAATTGGGGGAAAAAACCGGGGGAGAGGGTAAGGTAAGGGGGGGAAGCGGTGGAGAGAGAGAGGCGGTGTGGAAGTGGGGAATGGGGCAGGGATGGGTGGGGATGTATGATTTGACCATCGCTCGGGCGGCCACACTCCCTTCCCCTCTGCCCGCGCGCGCGCTGCTTCACCCGCCAACACACTCCCTCCCCCAAATCCCTCCATCTCTCTTGGCCGAACGAAACGAGGTTACGGAAGTGGGAGGAAAGGGAGCGGGTGGAGGTGCAGTGAATGATACAGGTGATTCGACGATTACACCGCGAAACGTGTGCCGCTTGACCACCTGTGACACCGCATCCTACAAGGTGGGCGTTTGGGTCGTCGACTCACCCGCAAAAGGCCCATCTCGAGCAGAGCCAACGAGGCCCTCGAGGTCGCTGCGTGGCGGGTTCGCCACAGACAGGAGTTCGCACACTGCTCTCAACAATGGATACGGACCCCTGAAGGGGTACGTGGTCCAGTGAGGTTGTTTTCGGGAGGCTTGATGGCTGGGGTAAAGTCAAACCGTCAACAGAATCATAAGCACCAACGTCATCAGCCAATTGAACCAGATTGGATCAGTGCGTATAGTATGCATATATCCTCCCTCTTACGTCTAGGGTCATATCGAGATTTTACCTTCCTCTCTTCCAAAACTGAAATGACCCTTTAAAAATTATGCATGGTGTAAATTTTTTCCGGCAGTGTTATTTACTACGGAGAATTAGCATAGCAAAAAGGGCTACGATAAAATTACCCTAACAAAATCAGACGTAGCAACTCAGCCGTGGGAGGTGTGGAAGCGTTTTTCCTTTTTCTAAAATATAGTATTTTCTTAATTCCAAAACAAATTTTAAGTTTCACTCGAACACAACGATTACTGCATGACATAGCGAGGCGTATACGCGTGTGTGCGTACGTTTACGAGTGTTTATATATATATATACGTATATATATATGTATATATATATATATATATATTATACATATATATATATATGTATTATATATATGTATTATATATATATGTATATATATATATATGTATATATATATATATCTATATATATATATATATACACACACACACAAACACACACACACATGCAACCTACCCTGATATGTGAACTTCAAAGGCTGTCGGGCTTAGCACTGGGTAAACTGTATCATCATATACAAAATCGAATTACGGAATGAATACTAAGCTTATGGTTCAAACATATATATACATATTCATTTATAATTTACATACATAACACTCATGTGAAAGTCACACGTACGTGATAATAATGCACATGAAGTTAGCATTAGTGGACGAAGGCAAAAACACAGTCACACAATATGAAAAAGACACTCCATAGGTTTCAAATTTTTGGTAGTCCACGCAACCTTTCTCAAGGAAGAGAAGGACTAAACTCACTTTTACACACATATAACCCGAAGGTCGGTTTTGTAGGTGATGGTAGACGTGAAATTCACACCAGGTATCCAGGAATATATATATATATATATATATATATATATATATATATATATAATTATATATATATATATATATATATATATATATAATTATATATATATATATTATTAGATAATCTACCGGTTAAGGTTGGTTTTTGGATGAACACAGCTACTAAATAAAGCATTTTGTGACTCCTAAAAAAACACAAAATCCAGCATACTACTCTACGAGGGTCATCCGGAAAGTAGTACCCGTTCGTGCCGCATGAAGTGCTGACGACGCGAGTAGCCGCTGGACGAGGTCAGATAGCTTCAGTGGCTTGTCTGCCTTCTCTGAGCCAAGTTGCGTGACGCTAGCATTGCCTGTGTTGTTTCTGTGATTGTTTACAATGTTTAAAAAAATTGAGAACGCCGCCAGTTGTGAAGTGAGGGCAGTGATTAAATTCCTCAATGCAAGAAACGTTCGCCCATGTGATATTCATCGCCAATTAAAGGAGGTGTATGGAGACAATGTAATGGACGAGTCGTCTGTTCGGCGGTGGTGTCGCAACTTCAACATGGGGAGGGGGAACACACACGACGATGAGCGTTCGGAGAGACCGTCTGTCATTACAGACCAACTGGTGAGCTCAGTTGACGAATTCGTGAGGAACGATCGGCGCGTCACAATTGATGACATCTGTGAGCATTTTCCCAATGTTTCTCGAACAATTGTTCATGAAATTGTTAAACACCATCTGCATTATGCAAAAATTTGTGCAAGATGGGTCCCTCGCGTATCTCAATGAGCTGGCGGCGAAGGACTATGCAGCAGGAATACAGAAACTTGTCACACGTTATGACAAATGCCTTAATTTGCTTGGAGATTATGTTGAGAAGTAGTTTAAAGTATCCTCTTTCAAATAAAATTTTTTATGTTTGTTAATATTTACTTTTGTGTCTTTATTTCACGAACGGGTACTACTTTCCGGATGACCCTCGTATATCAGGTCCCTCTTCATCTCTGAGTACTTTCTTCCTCCCTTCTTCCCGTCCAACATCCCCATCTTGTTCCTTCACTTTCCTCGTTTGCCTAAAATTCTCCCCTCAATCACAGTCTTCAACATCCCACTGCCAGCCAATACCCCCTTGATTCACTTTTCCTGCCTCCATAGGATCTGTCCCAACAAAGCAAAGATCTATCCTCCTGTTTCAATGATCACGTTTCCGCGCCGTACATATAGTAGCTACGCTCCATATCAAAGTTTTTACGAGCCTTTTCTTAATATCCCTACTCAACGTCCCTCTCATCAACTCCATCCTCCTTGTGAAAGTCTCTTTGCCCACCACAATTCTTCTCCTTACGTCCCTACTACTTTGACCGTGTTGGTCCAAAACACTTCCGAGATACGTAAACTGTTCTACCTGCTCCAGTTTTTGCCCTCCTATTTTAATGTTAAGCTTAGCCTTTTTCTTTCTAGAAAATCGCATATCTTTGTTTTATAATATTGATTCTCATCCCATACCTGTCGCACTGAATTTCCAATCCCCTCAGCAATGCGTGCAACCCCTTGGCTGACTGACAAACTAAAGCTTGGTCATCAGCGAACCTAACTGATTTTACGAATTCCCCGCCCACTTTTATTCCTACTTCGAGTTCTTCCCATGCCTCTTTAATCATTTCCTATGCATACAGGTTGAACAGCAACGGTGATAATGGGCAACCCTTCCTTACACCTCTTCCTTACACTGCCCAACCGGGCTCCTCGTTCCCCACTCGCACCTGAGCAGTCTGAGACATGTACAGGTTTGGGATTAGCCTCCTTTCCCTCCAATCTATTCCTATTTTCTGCAATATACTCATTAGTTTTTCCCAATTCACTCTATCAAACGCTTTTTCGAAATCTACGAAACAGGCAAATACCTCCTGGTTGTATTCTATATTCATCTTGATTAATAATCCCATTAATGCAATGGCATCACCCGTACCTCTCCCCTTCCGAAATTGATCATCTCCTAAGTAATCATTTACCCTACTCTCTATCCTTTTGTTTATGATCCTGAGAACAACTTTAGCTGCGTGGGATATCAAACTTATTGTCCTGTAGTCCTCACATGATGTAGCCTTTACCTTTTTCGGAATAGGAACTAAAACTGATCTCACAAAGTCTTCCGGCCAGATTCCTTCCTCATAAATACTACGATTGAGCCCATATAGCCTCTTCCTCCCACATTTTCCTAAGCATTTTAAAAGTTCCACGGGAATGTTATCTACCCCCACGGCCTTATTTAGTTTCATCTCCCTTAATGCCCTTTCTATCTCATTGTCTAGTATGCCTGGACCTAAGCTGTCTTCCTCTACGTCATTTTCTTTTTCAATGTCTAACTGTGTTGGTCTCAGTTCTTTACTATACAGTTCTTCTATATACTCCTTCCATCTCTCTTGGATCTTTCCTGCGTCAACTATTACCTTACCCGCCTTATCTCTAACTATTAGCATAGCTCTTCCTTACTTACTTCCCGATAACGATTTAACTTTGCTGTACAGCGCACCGATTTCACCCTTCCTCTGCAGACTTTCCATATCCTCGCACTGTGTCTTTCAGCATGCTTCTTTTGCTTTATTCGTTGCCCGCCTCAATTTATTGTTTAATTCTTTGTACTTCATTTTGCCTAACGCTGTATTTACATTTTTCCATTTTCTCCGCTCATCCATCTTTGTAATCATCTCATCCGTGATCCATGGTTTCCTAGTCCTTTTAGCGTTAACGGTTCCAACAGTGTCTTTTGCGGTTTTCGATAACCCTTTCCTGATACTTTCCCATTTTTCTACGATAGTACTTAGCTCTTTACCATCCTCCATGATTCCTCTACCTTGTTACTCCTTCCTTTTCAAACCATTTAATGCTTCTATATTTCATTTTCTAACCCGCCGCCGCTTGTTTATCTTTTATATTAATATATTTGTATGCATGTGTATATATATTAATATGTATGTATATATATACATATATATATATATATATAAATATACATGCTGTCATTATTTCATCTACCCGAAGATTATTGTTTTTCTTGTTATAATCATTTCGTTCAGCATGCGTAGAGAATTATTTTACATTTATGCGCCGTAGTGCATGTACAGATGTAAACATTATCTCAAATTAGTTTTGTTGAAAACAAATTGGTTGTTAATGATTATGAAATACTCAATCAAATAAATTTTAACTTTTTGATACCGCATACCTGGTGTTGAATTATTTCCAGCCCAGCTGAAACTTGGAAGGTAGCGTGTATACGAGGGTAGTTCAATATGTACCCGTGTTTAGTGACAAAGGTTGTTCCTTAGGGAAGTTTATGATATCATCGTGTGCTGCCATCTATCAAACGACGGTGAAACAAGTTTTAGATTTATTTAAAGGCTAGTTTGAATTTGGCAGCCATTCAAGTAAGACGTGTTTCTTGATTTTCGCTAAGATGGAAAAAGAGCAGTATTGTTCGGTAATTCGCTTTTTGTTTTTGGATGGGAAGAAATGCGAGGAGATAAAAGCAAAGGTGGATGGTATTTATGGGGACACTTCGCCATCTATGACCACAGTTAGATATTGGTTCAACGAATTTAAACGTGGGCGAACATCTGTTTTTGATGAGGAGCGACCAGGACGCCCGGCAGACGTGGTTATCGAGGAAATCATTAAAAAAGTCTACGCCATGATTCTCGCTAATGGACGAACGAAAGTGCGCGAAGTAGCAGAGGCCGTGGGTGTGTCGACTGGAACGGTAATTAATATTTTACATGACAAATTGGCGATTAAAAAATTGTCGGCCCGATGGGTGCCGCGATTGCTCACAATTGCCGCGCCGCGATATCCGCCGAACTGCATGAACTACGTCATGAATGCTGCCGCACCCCCCGTATTCACCCTATCTGGCTCCATGCGACTTTTTCTTATTCCCTAACATGAAGAAATGGCTCGCGGGAAAAAAATTTAGCTCAAACGAAGAAGTTATCGCCGACACAGAGGCGTATTTTGGAGAGTTTGACAAATCCTAATTTTTGGAGGGTTTAAAAAAATGGCCGGAACGTTGGATAAGTATATCTGTCTAAAATGGGACTATGTTGAAAAATAAAAAAAATGTTTTGAAAAAATTGTTTCTTCATTTCTAACACGGGTACTTATTGAATCACCCTCGTATAGATGGACAATTTGCATAAATAACAATTCATAAATAAATTTAGGGCGCATATTTGTTGTCTTTGTGGTATTTAGATGTAGAATATTTCCATTGAAACTGATAGCGTAATGCACTAATTTAAATTTTAAAACATTATAAATTTCACTGGAATGAAATTAATACTAAGTGATGGGAAAACGTAGACAGTTACGACAATTTGCCCAGCCATGAGGACGAGACGGGCGGCGTAGCATTATGAGAGACGGATTAGTGGAGCGACAAACAACGGATCGACGCGAAACGAGGGCATCAGCAAAGCGATGCTTTCCCTACAACTGCTGCATTATGACCCAATACTGACGTCACATTCATTATCCGAAACCTCAGTCTTTGATCCAACAAGTCTGTTCACATCACATCAGATCACCAAATCCTTGGACGCTGCTTTCACTTGGTCAACAATAAATATTTGGTACGAAAATATCTGCGAGTAATCGACTGCAATAAGTGGTGAGTAAAGAAGTTTGATTAAATACACTTCCATTTAGGAATCCTTTTATCCAATATATTACAAAAACTTGTTAATACTCAACCATAAAATTAAAATATTTTTATATTTTACTGAATTAGTGGACATTCAGACCCCTGATAGTAAGATGTTGTTTTTAAAATACCTATTGTTATACTTAGGCTTGAATTTTGAAAGATTGGCGTCACATATTATTATTAATTTTCCCCGATTACCGCTGGGGTCCTATAATCAAGGGTTACCAACAGTCAACCTTCCATTGGATGGAGTTGCAGGTGACGGCAGGAGCGCAATTTGAGGTTGAAATACATCCACCTATTATTGCAAGACTTTGGACGACTTTGTGAGATCATTGCTAGTTCCTATTCTGAAAAAGGTAAAGGCTACATCATGTGAGGACTACAGAAAATAAGTTTGATATCCCACGCGGCTAAAGTTGTTCTCAGGATCATATCGAAAAGGATAGAGAGTAGGGCAAATGATTACTTAGGAGATGATCAGTTTGGGTTTAGGGAGGGGAGAGGTACGCGTGATGTCATTGCAGTAATGTGATCAGTAATTGAGAGGAATATAGAATACAATCAGGACGTATTTGCCTGTTTCGTAGACTTCGTAAAAGCGCTTAATACAGTGAATTGGGAAAAACTAATGAGTATATTGCAGAAAATAGGAATAGATTGGAGGGACATGATGCCTTAACCAGTAGTTAACTAATAATAACAATTATTGCAAATTGTATCCTACCAGCCTCCACCAAGGTGTATGGTAGGGGGTTATTCTATGGCAGGCATGCAACTGCAAAACTAAGTTTTGCTTTTTTGGTAGTTAACAATAAGAATGAAAAATATTTCACATGATGGAGGTAATATTAACTTCAGCTACTTGTCTTGAGGCATGTAAGTGCAAAATCCTTCCGTACTCACGCGAGAAGTGCTGCTAGTAACAAGCAGGGCGAGAGAAAATGTTTAAATGAAATAACGACAACTTTCTACGCTATTTATCATTGAAAAATTATTTTTTAATCGGCGGGGTCTTTTGCAGTTTTTAGATGGAGTAACAAACATAAAAAACCATAAACACTGTATTCGACCCGAAGGTCAGTTTGGCAGTTGACGGTGGAGTTCACCCAGTTCTAATCCCGACGGTGTGTGAAATTCGTACATCAGGGTAGGGGGGCCGGTTCCTTTCCCTGTGCCGTTATGTTTTCCCAGGAAGATCTGGTACTCGAGCTTGGGTAGAGCTGAAGGTTGCCCAGAATGACTTGCCCGGGAATCCAATAGTTTTTATGGGAGGCGACCGACAGCTGAGGTCATTTGCGCCATTAGGGATGTTTAGGAATGGAAGAGTGGAGAGAAACCCGGCGTCGGAATTTGCCCACTCTTGTCGAAAGGCGCCAAGGGGTCCGCAGTTTAACGTCCCATCCGACGGGCGTCGTACTCATTCTAAGTGCTCTTCCACAAAGCACCTCAAGTAGGGATCGGGTTACCACCAAAAAGCATTTGTTGTCTCCAGGATTTGAACCCTCTCGGTGGGAAGCCGGTACGTTAGCCACCGCACCATCATGTTCCCCCGGGAATGGAACCCGGGTCCTCCGGTCAGTAGTCCAACGCTCTAACTCTGGACTACTACGGCCCACACATACGCACACACACACACAGGCAGTTCCTTTCACTGTGCCGATTTCCCAGGAAGATCTGGCACCCGAAAAATCACACAGCTTGGGCGGAGCTGAGGATGCCCAGAGGGGCTTGCTCGGGAATCAAACCCGGACCATCTGTAGTCCATTGTGCTACACCTGGACTACCGCGATCCATTGAGAAAGATATATTCACTCGAAAATGAACTGAATTACTCTCACTTCCCACGCAAAACCCGATGCCAAAACAATACCAAGTTCATCCCGAACTAATGCGATTAAAAAGTAATTGTAAACTGGCATTTAAGGCATAGATAGTTGGTGCTCCAACATACCCCGTCAAAAGTCTTTGCGTCGGTTTGCTAGGTGTAGGTGTACGGATAATTACGATTGAGGAAGAGGCACTGTCCTCAACATATCCCGCTGTTCATCTCTCATATATTTCTTCCAAAACTGGGGATTTAATAATTTGAATGCACGGGCACCGTTTTGATCTCCCGTTCTGTGTAATTAGTCTTGGAGGCGTTTGAGGGCCTCAGTTCAGTTCGCATGTATTACAGTGTAGACACTCGAGCAATATTTGATTGGAATACCATCCTGGCTTCAAGAGTAGGAATTAGGATGAATCCCCCATGCCGCCATTATAGCGTGTAGCTGTGGGAGTTATGTCACCAGGCAAATAGAGTACATGTTGATTTATTGGCGTATTTTGATTCCTACCGTTTGGTCTCTAATTGTGTGGAAAAGAAAATATTCCTAATATAGATTGGTCCTGATTTTCCATTGATAAAACACTATGGTTTTGCCTAATAGTGTAACGCATTATGTACATAATAGACTCGAAATATTTGTACTCTCCTAAATGTTCAGCCGTGTCGGTTATCTTAGACCCGTACCGAGCGTCGTTCCTACGAAGCGAGCCTTTACTAAGGCACAGGGGAGAACGAAGAAGGGTATCTGTAGAGTCGTAAGGTTCTCTTTTTCCAAGGAATTGTTCACGATGAAAGCAAAGGTAAAAAAAGGTCGGCCCAGAGTTTCCTTCGTTTTGGCAGCTCAAACAAAGAATCTCTTCGAAGACGGCTTTTTCCCCTCTCGGTTCTAATTAAGCACGATCATGGCAAACGAGGGCGAAGGCAACCTTAGATGGGCGACTCTCGCTTCGGGCCTTAGTATGTTTAGTGAACCCATCTATAGGCCATCCAGTAACTATGGGACGCTTTCTGCTCATTCATGACAGTTCTTCACAAACTGATTTTATTTGTACCACGCTGAAAAACGGGCTACTTTTCATTCCTGTTTAATTCCATAACTAAGCCAGTATTCGAGGGGTACGAAACACATATCAAATCTATGAGTGTCATGAAGAATTAACTTATCAAGTTTTCCAAGAGAAGTGGAGAAATATCTAAAAATACGAAAACTTACATATTTAGCCGTTGATAAAGTTGAATCATTTCCTGTAATCCGTGGTCTCCACGATGGTGCAGTTTCTTAACACAAGTTAATTTTGAAAATAAAAGTTAGAGGGAGTAGTGGCTTTAGCGAAGACGACTGACACCAAGGGTCATTAGTGCCGTTAGGGATGGATGGGAAGGAAGGAAGGCTGGGCACAATCCTGGCGTTGGTATTAGCTTACTCTTAACGAAAGGCGCCAAGGGGTCTGCAGCTTAGCATCCCATCCGACGGACAGTGTGCTCACTAAAAGTACTTTCCACATAGCATATCAAGTAGGGATCAGGATAACCCTGAAAATTATCTGCTTCCCTGGGTGGGAAGCCAGTACGTTAGCCAACACACCATCCGATCCATAAAAATAAAAGTTTGAATTTTTGCTGTGCACATCGAAAAAAACTTGTTACCCTGAAGGCCACCGCTACGGTGTATGACGGGCAATTATGCATCAGGAATTTATTTCATCAAATTTATTTCTACCAAAGCAACGTATTTCTTTTAACAATTGTCCAGCATATGATCCATTGCCTCTTAAGGCTTGTTTATTGACACTGGTCACAATTATTTTGTTATTTTTTCAGTGAATAAATTATTAATACCATTGAAGTCAAATACTTCTGCCTCAGAATTCTGAGGTATAGAATAATCAATCGAGCAATTACATTATAAACCATAATTAAACTACTTTCATGTCTTCGGTTTCAATTTTATATTTTTATATTCTAAAAAATATAGTAAACGGTGTACCAAAATTATTTTGCCCCATTCATCACGTGATCACGCTAAATTCTCACGCGTGTCTCCCCTTTCGTAGTCATGACTCAATTCTGCGTTCCCTTTGTCTCCAACTCCACTCTTCAAATTTCCATTTCGTAGCAAAAGACTCTCTTTTTGTCTTTTGCAAATCGTGCGGATGAGTGCTGGGATGAATGGCAATGTAAATTTTGATTTCTTGGTGGAGCGAAGATAAACTTCCAGCTGGAATTTTACGAGAGCATACTTCATTCTAACGTTTATACGTAGACACTCACCATAAAATGTAAGAATATCTTGGAAATTCAAAGCACATAGTATGTCCTTTCTATACAGAGGTAAATGTTGCCAATTCGGCGAAATTTATCTTGGACAGAGCGAAATTTTAAAATGAGAGAAAACGTGTGTACATCTGTTTCATAATTTTGTACTCGTAGTGTGAATGACGGGTCACTGGCATAGGAGGAATCCTTGTAAACCCTGAACGAGTGAGTGAGTGCGATTCACAGAGGTCTAACACACCCGAGTGATTGGGTGATTACGAACGTGAACTGGGGCCTTTTCTTTTTAATTTTTATTTCAATTGTTTTTCATTCCTGTGTGAGTGCAACGGGTCCCTGGCATAGGAGATATCCTTACAAACCCTGCGTGGGTGTTTGAATGCGATTCAAGAGAGTGATTGTTATTCCTAAACACCCGCCAGTGATCGAGTAAGTTTGTTTTATTATTTATAAATTTTCTTTTTTGTGAGAGATTGAGGTATACGTGGGTCACTGTTTCCCAAACCCACCCAAGTGACCTAGCGTGTGCTTTCTATCGCTCGCCTTGCTTGTAACTTTGTTTTTACCTCCCCCACTTTACAAACATAGTGCCAATCAAGTTAACGGTTCGGCTATTTCGTTATTCCATTGCTTCGCGACCGTAGGTACGTTCATTTTATATTTACATTATGTAGTCAAATAGTGTGAAGTTTTCTTCCGAAAGAATTAATGTTGCGCGTTATATCCGTCACATTCGGAATTCGTTAAAAAAAACTCTAATGACATAATGAAAGTGTCACTGTCATATCTGCGTCCCCAGATTGGGAATCGAATGTTGGTAGCAGATTTTATTCTCTGAATTAACTGAAAATTATCGAACAAGTGTGTTTGCACCAACGAATTGCAATAAGTAAGTCCAAAAAAATCGACCCAATTCCAACTGTAACATTATGGAAGGTTTAGCTTCTTATTTTCCGACGGTTTTTGCATATGTGCACGTCCTCTCCAACTACTGCGCGCCAGGGGTACGGATGGGGGGGATTCAGCAGTTAAACTGGGCGGAAGGGGAGGGGACAGGAAGGAAGTTTTCGCTACGGTTAAGCGGGAGAGGAAAACAAAGCATAATCGGGATGATGCGTCCCTGGAATGAAGGAAGACTTCCGAAGGCCGGTCACGTTGACGCGTAGCGAACGAATTCATTCGTCGGGCCGATTCGTGGGAACATGGCGCGAACGGCGAAATGGTTCGTTAAGCGCCTCGAGGACGCCTTTACGGCCACTCTTGTTGCACGCTCCACTCGTCTAAATATCCGCGGGGTTTCACTTACGCAATACCCCACCCCCACCCCACACCACACCCTCCCCAAACATCCCCCTTCACCCTTTTTCGAGGGTGACGTAAATACTTGTCCTCTTGGTTTTCCTCCTCAGCTACATCTACACAATAACGCCGCAATGGCGCTAGGCGTGGAGCCAGCCATAATTGTAGCGTTTAGGGGAAGTGACCGACAGGATGGATGAAAAAGGATAAAGGGTGGAGAGAAACTTGATGTCCGCATTACTCTACTCATAACGAAAGGTGCCAAGGGGTCCGCAGCTAAACGTCCCATCCGACGGACGGTGTACCAACTGAAAGTGCTCTCCACAAAGCAACCCAATTAAGGATCAGGATATCTCTGAAAATCATCGGCCACCTACTAAATTCGAACCCAGGCCCTTAAGCCAAGCCACCGCATCATCCCGATCCCAGGAACCAGCTGCTTATTCATAAATACACGTACGTAAATATGAGTATGCGTGGTCTGTCAAAAAAGTGACATACGTTTCGGCCTAGCGTGGCAATGGGTAAGGCTAGAGCCATCATCTTGGTGTTTAAACGCCCCTAATATCAGTACGCATCCTGCTGTGGTAAGGTGAGGACTCTGTTTCTTCTACTTTGATCACTTTCGAACTGTCAAAATGTGCGCTGCAATAGGAAATCCCGCGAGTCGTCAGCGAGGACTGTTCATAGCGTAACTTACGTTTTGAAAGAAAATATAAACCTATGGGCAGGAAAAAGTTTTATTAAGTAAATTAGGCATATTCTCAGACTATTTTACTACGCAGTCACCATTCAAATGAAGGTATTTATCATAACTATACTCCAGATTTTCAATTCCGTCTCTTAAGAAATCTGCTGCCTTATATTTTAACCATTTATTCACAGCAGCATGCAATTCTGCGTCACTGTAAAAGCTCTGTGTTACAAGCCACGTCTATCCAATCCGTTATTGTAAATCGGTGATATTTCATAAATTTTGTCGTTGATTTTCACCGTCAGTTCATCTGTCAGAAGGCTAGGTACCGCGGTCTTCGCCGTGAACATTGTTGCGGTCATTTTTAAACTGAATGCACAACTATTTCACTCCGCCTTCACTCGTTATTCCTTCTCCGTGCACTTAACAAAGATACCAATGGGTTTCAATGAGCTTGTTGTTTTTTGCCAGTAAAAACCTAATCAGAGTTCGCACAGCACAACTCGCAGGATTTTCTATCGCAGCACACATTTTAACAGTTCGCAGTGAGCGAAGTAGATGAACCACGGTCTGGACTTCACCACATCGGGATCCGTACTGAGTGTAGTGACGTTTAGGGACCAAGATGGGAGCTCTATCCCTATCCACCGCCACACTAGACCGAAATTAAGTTACTTTCTGGTCAGCCATATATATTCAAACGTATATTCTCGTATTTAGACTCATGCAAACACAAAAATATGTACTCATCCACATCATGCAATAACGGGTGAGCTCAAATAAAGCTTCAAATTTAAATTTTAAATGCGGCTATCACGGACATGTGACGAGAGGTTTTAAGGGGCGATCACACCTTTAACTAGTTATACCTCAATTAGAATATGTTATAGGGTATGGGGCATTCACGATGAAAATTTTATAGTTTTAAATCACGAGTAGAGCTAAATCCACCCATCACAATCTTATATTTATAATCGCCCCTGCAACCTCCACTCGACGATACCATAATACTGCGAAACACGTAAGATAACTCATTTGTTATTTTGGGGAAAATAAGTATTTCTATGAAATATGGGTGGTAAAAAACATCATCTCTAACATCCGATTACCGGCAGATTTCTCTGATCAAATCCTATATTTAAATTACTACTGGCTATTCTCTTCTTTCCGGAAACCAGCGACTGGAGTGCACGCCCGAAATTAGGAGAGCAGGAATAACGGTACATTCGTAACTTGTTCCTGCATTGTGTGCATCACTCCCTGGAGTGACTGTCAATTATTTCTGTAGATATTGCACCCGTAAACCTGCACGTTTAAGATGATTCCAAATTGTATTCTAAGTTCTAAACTTCCATTGTAAACCCTTCATATGTTTCCAGCAGTCTCACATTATATTCTTCGGGAAACAATTTTCCATTTAAAGTTATCTGCAAGTCCCCTGACGCTTTAAGTTCATCCATCACTTAAATTGAATAGCAAAGAAAGAGAACGCTGTTAATATAACCACTTTGACAAGGGATGAGTCGTCCTTATTTCTCTGTAAATATATACTCGGCAAATAGCCTACATTTGCTGCAAGCGTTGGAACTTCGGATGTTAATAAGAATATAAAAAAGTTAGTTTGGATGTTGATTATTTTTATCTTGAATGACAAAAATATTGGTGAAACGGAAAGAGATCGATAAATTATTTATATACGAATATATATATAAATACATGTCTGTGTGTATGCATGCATATATATTTATGTATGTGTATATATGTATATATATATATATTAAGATATGTAGATTTTTAAACGATAGAAACACAAATTAAGGACACTCACATATGTAGTTTTGACGTTTCGACGGCAAGGCCGTTGTCTCCAGAATCAATCATTCTGAAGACGACGGCCTTGCCGTCGAAGCGTCAAAACTACATATGTAAGTGTCCTTTCTTTGTGTTTCTATGGTTTAAAAATCTACATCTGTTTTTTTATATATTCGTGCATCGCCGAAGATCGTTCCATTTCGAAGATATTTCTATGCAAATATATATACCTACACACACCCCTCCCCGGACTACAACCTTAACGTGGTGGAAGGGCTTGTGCGTTCCGATTACCCCTAGAGCTGTGCTGGCGGGAGTAATAATAATTGCTCCTGGTAGGGTCACCCATGCCAGATAGGTCGAAGGTTAGGAGCCAGACGAAAGGTAGTCCACGCAGCGTCTGTTCCTCAGTGAGGCGGCTGCAATGGCGTCTGACCCCAGTGGGGCGGCCAGTAAGTGATGGTGTCACGTTAAAAACACTATTGAGGAAGGCGACGGGAAACCTCCTCAATTATCATTCCCAAGATTGATTATGATGGACACTAGAGAGAATATGAGTCCTGGCACTGCGGGGCTCAGCCCAATCGGCCGTGTATCGTGCCCAGCTGCGGGGGAGGCAAGGCTTCCGCGGTCGTCATCCCACGAAACCCTTGCCGGGGAAACCAGCAGCAGCAGGACAGAAGGCGCAGGAGAAGAAGATCAAATTAGTTAGAATAGGAACGTGGAATGTTAGGACAATGATGAGGACAGGGAAATTGGAGAATGTTAAGCGAAAGATCGAAAGGGGATGTACAGATATTATAGGTCTATGCGCAGTGAGATGGAAGGATGGCGGGGATTACTGGAGTGTTCAGTATAGAATAATATACAGCGGCGGGGACGACAGCCAACGAGGGGTTGCCATAGTATTAAATGAAGAGGTAGGAAGAAACGTAGCAAACATAGAACCGGTAACGGATAAAATATCAATAGTAGAGAAAAAAGCAAGACCGATGAACTTGGCTAATATTCAGGTATACATGCCACCGAGCAGCCATACGGTGGAAGAGGTCGACAGAATATACGATCAATTAGAGGACATAATCGCGTGTGTTCCTGCAGGGATACAATTGATAGTGATGGGGGATTTGAATGTGATGGAAGGCGAAGGAAGAAATAATGATGAGGTGGGGGACTACGGTTTAGGTACGGGGAATGACTGGGGGGAGAGGACAATTGTGCTCTGCAGGAGACAGGGGTTAGTCATCACTAATACCTGGTTTAGACACGACCAAAGACGCTAGTATATATGGAAAATGCTAGGTGACTCAGAAAGGAATCAGCTAGATAATATTCTGGTTAGACACAGGTTTGGGAACAGTGTGATAAATTCGTACAGATTCCCGGGAGCGGATGCGGACTCTGACTACAATTAAATTGTTATGAAATGTAGCGTCCGTTGCAAAAAGATAAGGCCGGGGCGGCGGGTTCGGAAATGGAATGTAGAAGCATTAAATGGATTGAAAAGGAAGGAGTGCCAACAGGCTGTAGAGGAAATCATGGAGGATGGCAAAGAGCTAAGTACCACGAAAAAAACTGGAAAGTATCAAGAAAGGGTTAACGAAGGCCGCAAAAGACATTATTGGAACCGTTAATGTGAAAAGGACGAGGAAACCATGGATCACGGATGAGATGATTACGAAGATGGATGAGAGGATAAAATGGAAGAATGTAAATACAGAGTTAGGTAAAATGCAGTACAAAGATTTAACCAATAAATTGAGGCGGGCAAGAAATAAAATAAGTGAAGCATGGTGGTAGACGCAGTGTGAGGATATGGAAAGTTTGCAGAGGAAGGTTGAAATTGGTGCATTGTTCAGCAAAGTTAAATCTTTATCGCGAAGTAAGAAAGTAAGATCTATGCTAAAAATTAGAGATAAGGTGGGTAAGGTAATAGTTGACACAGGAGAGATCCAGGAGAAATGGAAGGAATACATAGAAGAGCTGTATGGTAAAGAACTTAGACCAACAAAGTTAAACATAGAAAAGGAACATGACGTAGAGGAAGATTACTTAGGTCCAGGCATACTTGACGATGAGACAGAAAGAGCATAAAGGGAGATGAGGCTAAATAAGGCCGTGCAAGTAGACAACATTCTTTAAGAAATACTGAAATATTTTGGAAAATGTGGGAGGAAGAGCCTAAATGGGCTCTTTCGTACGAGTAGAATCTATGAGAAAGGAATCTGGCCGAAAGACTTCGTTAGATCAGTGTTAGTTCCTATTCCGGAAAAAATTAAGGCTACATCTTGTGAGCACTACAGAACAATAAGTTTGATATCCCTCCTAGCTAAAGTTGTTCTCAGGATCATCAACAAAAGGATATAAAGTAGGGTAAATGATTACTTAAGGGATGATAAGTTTGGGTTTAGAAAGAAAGAGGTACCTGTGATGCATTGAAGTAATGAGAAAACTAAACGAGAGGAATATAGAATACTATTAGGACGTATTAGCCTACTTTTTAGATTTTGAAAAGGTTGCAAAGGAAACACTTGGTTTTTCCACATAAAATATTTATTCACGACCTAGGTTTCGACGCTCAGCGTCATCTTCATCCTGAAGATGACGCTGAGCGTCGAAACCTAGGTCGTGAATAAATATTTTATGTGGAAAAACCAAGTGTTTCCTTTGCAATATGTATCGTTTCCACAAAGTGACGCCTGAAGCTATCTCCTTTTGAAAAGGTGTTCGATCGAGTGAATTGGGAAAAAATAGTGAGTATATTGAAGTAAATAGAAATAGATTGGAGGGAGAGGGAGCTTCTCTTCCGCAACCTGTACATGCCTCAGCCTGCTCAGGTGCGGGTGGGGAACGGAAAAGTCCGGATGGACAGTGTTAGGGAAGACCTGCAAGGCTGGGTTGCTCATTATCACCGTTGCTGTACAACCTGTATGCAGAGGAAATGATTAAAGAGGCATGGTAAGAAATGGAGGTGGGAATGAAAGTGGGCGGGGAATTTGTAAAATCAGTTAGGTTTGCTGATGACCAAGCTTTAGTTTGTCAGTCAACCAAGGGGTTGCAAGCATTGCTGAGTGAATTGGAAAATCAGTATGGGATGAGAATCGATATTAATAAAACAAGGTTTATGCGATTTTCTAGAAAGAAAAAGGCTAAGCTTAACATTAAAATAGGAGGGCAAAAACTAGAGCAGGTAGAACAGTTTACGTATCTCGGAAGTGTTTTGGACCAACACGGTCAAAGTAGTAGGGACGTAAGGAGAAGAATTGTGGTGGGCAAAGAGGCTTTCACAAGGAGGAGGGAGTTAATGACCGGGACGTTGAGTAAGGATGTTAAGAAAAGACTCGTAAAAACTTTGGTATGGAGCGTAGCTATGTACGGCGCGGAAACGTGGTCATTGAAGCAGGAGGATAGACGTAGACTGGAGGCTTTTGAAATGTGGGTGTGGAGAAGAATGGAGAAGGTGAAATGGACAAAGAAGAAAACAAATGAGGAAGTACTTGGTATGGTAGGCGAAGAGAAGGGTTTGTTGGGACAGATCCTATGGAGGCAGGAAAAAAGTGGATGAAAGGGGTATTGACCGGCAGGGGGGTGTTGAAGACTGTAATTGAGGGGAGAATGTTAGGCAAACGAGGAAAGGGAAGGAGCAGGATAGGGATGTTGGACGGGATGAAGGGAGGAAGAAAGTACTCAGAGATGAAGAGGGACCTGATGTAGAGTAGGATACTGGATTTTGTATTTTGTTAGGAAACACGTGACATTTACTTAATAGCTGTGTCCATCCAAAAACCTACCTTAACCGGTAGATTACCTTATAATAAAATAATAATACACACACACCCAAGCTATGTCGACCTTTGGGTTGATTACTGTGTTTATGGTTTATATATGTATATATATATATATATATATATATACATATATATATATATATATATATATATATATATATATATACATTCAAACACGAAATCCCGCCAAACGGCGAATAAATACTCATATATACAGAAACAGATATAAGGAAAAGGGATAGGAACACATATAAAGGACGAACACAATAGAGGTGGGGAAGGCGGAATCGAACGGATCACAAGAGTAAAAATATTTCCTCAACCGGGACTCGAACACCGGATCTTTCCACTTGCCGGGCGGATGCATATACATATATGTACACACACACGTAGCATATCTGCTCTGAATGTTTAATCAGCGGAAGTAAAGATATTTACCGATTAAACTACTATAAGTCTCTCTTTCTTAAGAGGTTCGCTCTCTATAATATTCAAACTTATTAGGCAGATATCCAAAACGATATCTCGATAGTTGACCACATGTAACACTTAATCTCTCCCTATACATATATATGTATGTAACCGGCACAGGGGAAGGAAATGGCCCCCTACCTTGATGTGTGATTTTCATACGCCGCCGGGTTTAGTATTGGGTGAACTCTACCATCACCTACGAAACAGACCTTCGGGTTGATTACTTATTTTATGGTTTTATTTTGAATAAACTAAAAATAGCAATAAACTCTATTTTTTCTCTTCAATTCCTTTAAGCTGTAAACTATGTAGAACTAAAGCTATACGTCACACTTGTGTGCCCCGCGGAGAATAATAATTATGTAGATCACAGATCTCCTTCGCTTTATTTACACTCTATTAAAAGTGTGGAGTCCTATACCCCACTTCCGCAGCCCATCGGCAGGTTGCGGGGCATCGTCTAGATGAAAATGTGGATGAAATTATTAACTATCACCAAAAGAGGTGTACCACATAAATGTATCAAAAGACAAAACTCTGCTTTTGGCCTCAAGAAATTTCTGAGAATATATCGTCGAAATCGTGATTTCATCCCGGGTGAAAGTAATCAAGTGGATAGTCTGAAATGTAGCCCCACGGTATTCACGGTAGAGCAATGAATACACGCGAATTTCAATTTTACCCCTTCCGAAACAGTTATGTGGGGGAAGGAAAACGTCACGTGGTACGTCACCTCAGGTTAGGTACACGGAAGTACTCTGGCAGGTAGGGGCTGAGCGGGGGATCCCCGATATCGTGTCCGAGGGCCTCCTGGTCCACGCCCCACTCCGGGCACATCTCTGGGGATAAGTCGGCGCCATTCATCCTTCGGGGAGCCCAATTCCTTCCTTGGCCTCCCATGATCCTCTGAAGGCGATCACCCAGAGACTTGAGCATTTCCGGGAAGCAATAAAAATTTACCGCACCGCGATTCGGCCACTGTAATTCCACTGGACCGCGAAGTATCCGAGGGGTACGGCGACGACGCGCGTCACCATAGTGATAGCAGTCGCCGTTGCCATTGTGACGAGAGCAGTCCAAACTCAAGGGACTGAGGGAGAATACGACTTCCGTCGGATCAAGCGGCGATACCGATGCACTGTGCGAGCCGCCCTGCACCGCGTCGCTAGTGCATCCGGTCCCACTCCTCTCCGCCACCCCACCCCGTCCCTGCAACCCCAGCACCGTTCGCCGTGCTCCACGGAGAAGAGTGAACTCGCCAATCAACGGGCAACTTGCTGGGGGTTGGGCAGGAGCGTGGAGAAACACCTTTCCTTTCAATCCAACCGAACGGAACGGAAGGCAAAATCCGCCTTGTTTCCCTCACCCCCCCTCCTCTCTCTCTCTCTCTCTCTCTCTCTCTCTCTCTCTCTCTCTCTCTATGTTTCGTCTCGACGGGCCCGTTGCGACAAACAGTAGAGCATCGAAAGTGAAGGCGAGTGAACTTCGATGCGTGGAATCAACTTCATTGACTCAAACGGAATTTGCTCAGTTGCCAATTAATTTTTTTACGCTTGGTTCCTTGTTCGGAGGAGTGATGATGACACTTTTGGTGCTCAGGATACAAATTTACTTTTATCACTTTTCAGACCGTCCCACTAACATATTTTGCAAATAAAAACCATCAATCTCTCAAAACGGTTATGTCACAATCGAGATTCAAATCGGAAAAAGTTCTTATAAACGTTCTAATTCTTGCATAGTCGGTTGTTATCCGCAAATTAATGACTAATGATTTCATCAATGAATGTACTTAAAAATAAATTACTCCTTTTTCGCATTTGTGCTATAGGTTATCGGGTTTTAATAACGTTGTATAATGGGCATATTTTGAAATACCATTAAAAAAATTCATTGACACTAATTCAGAGATGATGGTTAGGTAAATGTAACTGGCGCAAAAGTGTTTCCGTAGAGTAAACAAAACTGTAAAAGTAAAATATGTGCAGAACTACCATTGTAGTGAAGTACTTGAATAGTATTATGTACAACTTAAACTGATGGGTAATTAGGATTAAGTCAAACCACGGGAGGAGCGGAAAAGACGAGAAACATGGCGTCAGCCTATTCACAGGCCTGGCAATCCTCGATTTACGGTTCCAACCGACTGACTGCACACAACAACGAAGGGGTTAACAAAGCACCATCATTGAGAACACTACGAGTTGATCCAGTTTCCTTCGTCACTTCTGTGTCAGAACCTAGAGTTCAATGAGTAACATTTGAAAAGCCGTGCTTTAAGTTGAAGAACCCCAGGAGTGGGCAATTTCAACTTATGAATTGCCTGTAATGAATATTTCATAGAGTGCTCACGTTAAATTTAACATCATTTCTGCTTACAGCATACTAAATAATCATTTGCTTTCCATTAGTGTCATTTGGGTGAGATTTTAACGATAGGGCTTATCAATATTATTTTTCGCGTCAAACGCAAAATTTAATTATTTCGTCAACCACGCCCATTATTCCATGATGTAGACAGTCGTACTTCAGTTTTCATGTGGTGGTAAATGTATCCGTGAACATGAGCAAATATTTAATCATCGTTATGGATAGTTTCATATTTCTTCATGGATGGCCGGTGTCTTAACACTCCCCGCATCATGCACGCACTTGCCGAGGATATCGGCTGCAGTAGATTGTTTTTGCAGTAAACACTGCAATTTGAACGGTGTACTTTTACTCAGCGGCAACAAAAATATCTAAGTTGTGCCATTATTTACGTAGCTTGATTACCGTTGCGTTTCCGTTAACACGGTTAAATCTCGAATGTCACTTAGCTTAGATCGCCACTTGGCGGAGGCAATCTGTTCCTAACACATTTTTAAATGCCTCCAATGTTCGTGCCTCTAATTTCCTCCGGGGCCACTCCTCCCTCAAAGTGGTCATAAACTCCCTTCTAAGATTCTTACGTCACTCGAAAAGCCTTCCACTTCCCCCCAACACTCTGGCTCTTGAGTATACCACCGCTCTGCCATTTCCCATTGATCCCCAAACATGCAATGCCATTTTCCTCGCCAGGGTGTGATTTAGATTGGGGCGTGTAAACTACATTGCGGTGATCATACGCCCTCCTTCCTCAATGGGGTGTGATCCGACAAACCCCGAAGATTAGTTTTTACTAGAGTATGGGGCTAGCGGTCCCGTCTCTTCCATCGTCACACCGATGGATGAAGTCTCACCTTGAAATCCTCGAAATTTTAATTGAAACCAAGAATATACCTACATATGCCATGTATTTAAATATATATAGTGTTTCGAAATTTTCAGCACGAAGTTACAAGATATCAAAGTTACAGGAAACGTTTCAACCCTGAGATGTCTCATGGCAGGCAAAATACACGGCATCACTAAACGTGTCTTGACTCAGAAGAGAGGGAAGAATCTAGAGTTGAGACAAGGCATTTCACTACCAGACAGCGGTTACGTGGAAATATTATTTTTCCAAGCAAAATGGCGTTTGCACCCCAGTGCTTCGTTTAATTTTAGTTTTTATCTTCATTTATTTTCTGCACGATAGCTAATTCCTAATCAAAGTAAAGGTTTTTGCTCAAAATAAACAAAAAGGTATAGTAATACCAGTTTTGAGACCCTTATTATGTCGTTACGTCCGTACTATCTTTTTATACAAATTCCGTCATCAGATGCTAGTAAAACATTACCTATATATTTTGACTTTGGCATCGCGAAAACAGCATTTTACTTTCGTAAAAAATTTGTCTTCTGAAAAATATTTTACAATATATTAAATATACTTTGAATATTGAAGCTTAGAAGCTATTGGGGATAAACTTGTACGGCTAGTCAAACGTCATAGGCAATCAGAGAAATTCACACCTTGCATCTACCAAAAAGGGATAAAAATTGGTATCATCACATCTTTTACCTTGACTAAGATTTCAGGATATAGATTTTATGGAACAAATATCATCTTTTTAAATAGGAAAACTGCAAATTTTAAAAAAAGGTTTTCGAAATGAGTAAAGTATTAAACTTAAATTTGCTGAGGGATATAAATTTCTTTTATCTGTTGCATAATTTCAAAGATATTGTTTTCAATTTTTAACCAAATAATATTTCTGTTATTTTTTGGAAAGTGTGGAAACATCCAAAAAATCTTCATTTATTTAACTGAACTAATCATGCTCGATTAAAAAATGTCACAAGTTATATGGTGACATTTTTGTACTTATTTTGGTTGTATTTCAATTACCTATGCCTCGCAGAACCTAAAACTTTGATTGTTCAAAGAGTTAACGCATCGTTGAACTACCCATTATTATATTCAAAATATAAAATTTATTTGAGCTAAACGTGGCATTTCTTGCAATCTATATTTTCAGGTTAAACTTTGTGGAAATCCATTATCACTGAAGTAAAAAAAAACACTCAGAGCATCTTTTCGCCATTGTACCTTTCACCTGAGGATGACGCCGATGCGTTGAAACTAGTCATACCTATTGAAATTCGTGGAAAGTTAAATTTTGTGTTTTTAACTTCAGTGGTATTCCTTCTTCGACTCCCATAAAATTATTGGGAGGGATAAGGGAATCACTTATAACGGCGTGTTATGGCACTGAAATGAAAAAAATGCTGCAGATCCAGACGAGGATAACCATGCAATCGAGAGAATAAATATATCATGCTTATGTTGACGTCTCGAGCTGGAATTGAAACGGTGACCAGGAGGGCTAAGGGTGTGCGAAATATTTGGAGGCCCAGGGCGGAGGCTCCACTCATTTCCTCAAACCGGCTGTGAGAGGTAGGTAATGCAGAAGTACTCGTCTCTTCCGGAATCCTTTGTGCATCACGGTCCATTAGAAGGGAAGACCGCGGGATTTTTCAGAGCACTTGTCAATGGGAGCTTCGAAAAGAAGCCGAGTGAACAATAAAATCCACGTTTTCCCAGGGAAAAGTAACGACCGAAAGTCCCGGAAAATATACGTGCGCTATGAAAAATGAAGGATATCCTGGTCGTAACTAGAGCATATCCCACGATGGAAATGTGAACTAAACCTTTGCAGATAAAACCACGTTTTTCATTACTAGTGAAAGAGGCAGAATAATTTTGACCACGCCATACACTTCAGCAGTTGACGATATGGACGACTGAAAAAAAAACTTGAAGAATATTACTGCTCGTTCCTATTGCCCGAGTTTTGATCAGCTGACTCACTGCGAATGTTGCAGTCACTGTTAGTTTAAACCAGCTTAGATACATGTATGCACGTAGGTACAATCAATATTAAGTGCTTAAAGACTTCCTAAAACATTTTTATCTCGTTTTTTCGATCCGTCAGGATATAAAATTCAAGTTCAAACATAATGTTTTACCTCACTCATCGAATCGATGTAACGAGAATGCAAAATTGTTTTCCGAAATGTGATTTTCGGCTCATGAGACTAGTAATTTACAGTTAATCACGTGCTGTTTATGGTTTTAAGAGATTAAAAACGCAATAAGTGAATAGAAAGTTGACGCCTGGAAATGTGATGGCTGGTTGGAGAAAGGCCGTAGAAATAGGTCCACGCTCTATCAAATGTTCCAGTGAGCATAAAAGATATTTTTAGTGAAACAATGAAAAATATCTCGGAAAATGATGTTTAAGATGTTTCCTTACCCATTTCTCTAAAACCTTAACGTTCAGAGCTAGCGAAAGAGCTCTGAGCAGTGACGTGAATGAAATTCATTCAAGGATGACAGCTGTAAAAGAAAGCCCGTCGAAGAAGTCGAGTTAAGCAATCATACGTTTCCTTCCTTTCGATTCATGATAGGTTAACAAGATATACAAAATGTTTTATAATAGGATAATTTCACAATGACACAAGTATCATATTGCTAGAAATTTGTACAGCTTTGATTAAAGGAGCAATTGCAATAAAACTGGAATAGTACGGATAAAACTCCCAATAATAATGGAACGAAGAGGGGGTGAACTATTTTTTTCGCGTGTTTGTAAGGTGCCGATATTACTCCATGTGACTTGAAGACCCCATGTATGACTTGACCAGGGGCAGTACTTCGTTACTGTCCAACTCCCCGGTGTCAAACTCTCACGCCTCTTGATGGTCACCCAGTTGACCGAAATATCTGTATAGAGTTTCACACAAAATCAATACCGGCACCTGACAAAATCCCACAAGTAATGATTAAAACATTAATTAACATCATGATTAAATCATTTTATCAACATGAAAAAGGGTAAAGAATATAATTTACAATTGATCAAACCTACAAAAAGCTAATTACTATTTAAAAATTGCAAAAAAAAAATATTTTTTTTTAATCATCAGAGTTATCAACACGACGGTTAGTTTGATAGGTGAGAGGAGATCTCACCTAAGCCCTACGGCTTCAAGGTTTAGCGGGGGAATTCCTTTCCCAGGGCCGCCAATGGTTTCCCAGGAACCTCTGGTACCCGAAAAATCAAACAACTTGCCTGAATCTGAGGCTGCTCAGCCCAGACCCTCCGATAAGGAATTCCACACTTTAACCACAATACTACCACTTACCCAATTATTGCATTACTCATCAACAAATTCTCAGCACCAATTCATCACCATTGGGTTTAGGAATGCCAGTGTCTGTAAATAACTCAAATATTTCCTACAGCTGATAGCTAAGACGGAGCAGAATTCCGTCGAAATGATCAAGAAATAACGTGTGAGTGATCTTTTTATGAGTTTCTATATTGTTTGTTGTTGTCCAATTTATTATTCAACACTTCCGGGTTACGTCGACGAAATCATATATATATATATATATATATAT
Organism: Hetaerina americana; assembly: GCF_022747635.1. Classification (NCBI taxonomy): domain Eukaryota; kingdom Metazoa; phylum Arthropoda; class Insecta; order Odonata; family Calopterygidae; genus Hetaerina; species Hetaerina americana. Next base: position 10,696,916 of record NW_027286403.1, read on the forward strand.
ATATATATATATATATATATATATATACCAGAGTGTATGTATATGTATATATGTATATATATATATATATATGTATATGTATATATATGTATATATACATATATACATATATATATATATATATACATATATACATATACATACACTCTGGGCACCTGCAGCTCCACCCAAGCTATGTGATTTTTCGGGTACCAGGTCTTCCTGGGAAACCATAACCGGCACAGGGAAAGGAGCTGGCCCCCCTACCCTGATGTGTGAATTCCACACGCCGTCGGGCTTAGTACTGGGTGAACTCTGCCATCACCTACCAAACCGACCTTCGGGTTGATTACTGTGTTTATGAGTTATATATATATCACTCATGTATATATTCATTCACATGGAAATAGATATCAGGAAAAGGGAAATGGACACATATAAAGGACGAACACAGGAGAGGTGGGGAAGGCGGATTTATTTTAATGATTGTTTGAAATAAAAATTTGAATTAGCAGAACAAGTAGGCTTTTCATCAAAGAGTTATGATTTAGCATCTTTCACATTTGGGGTGAATTAAGTTTCATGGCATTGTCTTTCAGTATTCTTACTTTTTTCTAACCGTAGCTCGAGTTTCCAGTAATTACCAAATGTTCATTGAGGGCTGACGGAAGATGCGGAGTAGGTGTATTCCTGAGGTGGGGGGGGGGCTCGGAATTGTGTGTTGGGTGCAACGCTTTGGCAAACGCGGAAATTGCCAGTGGCGTGCGTCCAAACGCAGAGTTAATCCCTTGTACAATAGTGAATCTTTTGGGGTCACGCTTCTTGACTTGACCCTTCGGGCTAACAGCCACGCGATTAGTGAAGGCTCCGTGACCGTTGGGAAAATGAGGACACCGGCGATTAAGAGGCACGTTGACTCCCCACGAATTTCACCAACGTGCACTCCTGACACATGAAAATGGTGGTGGAATCAACAACTCTGGAAGCCAGTGCAGAGACATCGTTTCTACAATACCTTCGTTGAATTTAAAATTCGGTCGATTGAAATATTTTCATAATTATATGCGCTACTTTTCGTTGTCTCGCGTATTTTTTGCATCTAATAGGAGACCATTCAGTCACAGACGAATGTTTCCCAAGAGTTTTTTGAATATTGTTGTTAATTATACAGTGCAATCTGTGATATTCAATCGAAAATTTCCTGACGTTTAAATGTATAAATTCTCGAGTTCAATAAAAGTCAAAAAATACCCTAATCGCAGATATTATTGCTTTCCCAGGATTAACTCTACGTTGTGCATCGTAATTTTCATTTTCATTTAAGAGCCTCGCGTTGGAATTAGAATAAATATCTATTTCTTAAGAGGCGAAAGAATTGGGTTTTACGTACATGATGGAATAAAATATTTGCTTGAGAGGGTCGTTGATGCTGTATGTGTAGTGATGCGTGACACTGACAAGCGACCCTAGAAAATTCTTCCGGAGAGTTTTGCCAGATGAAATAAAGGAGACTGGAGATATTTTTGGAATTTTAAAGAAAAGAAAAAAAATTTCATGAAGTATGTCCATTAGAAAATAATAATACTCGTATTATGATCGTGTCTAAATTTAAAAAAGTTTTTACGTCGCTTCTGGTCATTCTCCCCTTAAGTTTATCATTTCAGTAATTTTTTTTTGGCGGCAGAAAACATTAGAAATTCGGCAAAGCAGTTTTTATATAATTCTTGAATAACTCCATGAATATTCGCAGAATTTAAGACATTTCTCTGACACTGACACCTTGTAAAAACTCATGCATATAGCAAAACCTTCTTCCTATCCTCTTGGAAGTTGTAATAGATTTAGAGATTTTTCATAACAATAATTTTCGCCGTGAAAATCAGCACATCGTTGATACCAAGAGATAGAATAGTGATGCTTCGGTATAATAGTAAGCTCTTTTAACAGGTGTCTTATCGTACCACTACAGCACACACGTTTGTTCATTTTACGAGGGTTGCTATTTATATTTTCAGCCTAATAATGAAAAGACAGTAATTTATTGTTAAAAATGGCTCTCTTTTTTCCGACGTTTTCTCCATGATAATCAATACACTTTTTCATTCGCTCGAACCAATTTTCTTAACACTTTTTCCACTCCAATTGAGGTACCTCCAAAATATGGTTTTTGAATGCTTCAACGGCTTCTTCAGGTGCTGAAAAACGTTGGCCACTCAATTTTTTCTTGATAAATGGGAATTAAAAGATTTCATTTGGTGCTAAATCAGGGCTGTACGGAGTCTGACCCATCAGTTCGACGTTTTGGCCAGTCAAATAGGTAGTTGTTTCAGCCGATCTGTGAGAGCTTGAATCGTCATGATGAAGAATGATCTTCTTTGCCGCTTCTTTTTCCATATTTCACCTAGCACTTCTGGCCAACAAATGCTCGTGTACCGTTCAGAATCCACGGTTCTACGTTGTTCTAGTAGTATAGTTGCCATATGTCCAGTTATTCCGAAGAAACAGACGATCATTTACTTCGGTGTGCTTCGTGCACGAATCACTTTTGTCGGGTTTGGCTCGTCTTGGAAGACCCATACAGTGGATTGCTGCTTTGTTTCGGTCTTATACGTATAGATCTGAGATTCCTCACCTTTGTAGATGTTATACACAGCTTTTGATGCAGCGCGATACTATTTGTTTAGCATTTCTTTGTACCAATCGACACGAGCAACCTTTTGAGCATTTGCCGCGGTAGTGGTGCGTATTGAGGGATTAGAAAGATAAAGCTATCTGGCTCAGAAGAAGGATTTCAACTTCCTTTTCTATTGTACGGAAATTAATGTGCAAAACTATACCATTATTAGTGGAGAAAATATCTATTAAAACTCAATTCAATGGATAAACGTGAAACATATCGACGGCCGTTATGATTAAGCGAAGCAAAAGGATCCCTAAAGCAAAAAATTCCCTAAAATAAAAAAAACTCTTTCCACAAAATTTTTTCATTGGTACAGCTAGTTTCGACGCATCGATTCCATCCTCAGATACAAAATTACACACACAATTCGGTTTTACAAACACACACACACACACACACACACACACACACACATATATATATATATATATATATATATATATATATATATATATATATATATATATATATATATATATATATATATATATATATATATATATATATATATACAGGGTTCGTCCGGAAAATAAAGTGTACTGACTCCTGGGCTGGGCGCGCCGCTCCAGTCGTTAGGCAGGAGAATGTTAGGCAAATGAGGAAAGGGCTGGAACATGATAGGGATGTTGGATGGGATGAAGGGAGGAAGGAAGTACGCAGAGATGAAGAGGGACCTGATGTAGAGTAGGTTACTGGATTGTGTTTTGTTAGGAGCTACAAAATATTTATTTGGTAGTTCTGTCTTTCGAATAACCTACCTTAACCGGTAGATTACCTTATTATATATACATATATATATATATACATATATATATATATATATATATATATATATATATATATATATATATATATATATATAATGGGCTGACACAACATAACACAAATAGAAAAGAATAGACACATATAAAAGAACACTTACACGGTAAATTGTTCGAGCTTTCGGCCCTCTCAGGGGCCTTCTTCAAAAGAGACTGAAAATATGCTATGAATCAGGAGAGGGGAAAGAGTTATGGGCGTGGAGGGGAGGTGTGGAGGGGAGGTGTGGAGGGAATGCTGGGATGGAAATTAAATATGGCGGTTAAGGGTGGGAATTTTAAAGGAACGGAAGGATAGTATGTAGGCGGATTCACGAGTTCTCACCTCTATGTTGGTAGCTGAATCAGGTAGGGATTCTAGGATGCTGAGGGCAAAACACTGGTCGAATGAAAGGTTGTGGGAATTGGCGTGTGAAGGGATAGGAAGAGAAGAGAGTGAGGCAGAATTACAGGAGTACCGGTGATTATTCATTCGGATGGATAAGGGGGTAATGCATTCACCTATGTAGAAGGAAGTGCAATGTTTGCATGATAAAAGATAAATAATATTTTTGAGAGGCAATTAGCGTGGGAACGAGGTGGGGGGGCTATGAGGGGATGTAGGGAGAGGGGAGTAGGCATAATAAGAGGACAGGTTTTACATCGGGGGCGGTTGCAAGTTGGGGAAATATTGGGAAATTTGTCACGGGGGGGCGCCAAAGGGTGGGTGGATCTCAGAAGGTTTTTGAGATTGGCGGGTCGTCTGTATGCGATAGATGGGCATTGGGGTAGTAAGGATGAGGTCGCGTCATTGTAATGTAAAATTGGAAACAGTTCTTTAAGGAGGGTTTTCAGTCCGTGTGATCCGGGGTAATAGGTGGTGCAAAGGTTGAGTCCTGCGTCAGATGTGGGCTTGTTATTGTGTGGTGTGTGTGGTCGGGTGGAACGGTGGATTTTATTTCGTAGCAACTTTTCTGGGTAACCGCGTTTGAGGAGTGCAAGGTGTAGATTGGCAAGGTATTTGTTGAGAGTGGCTGTGGTGTTGCAAATTCGGTGTCCGCGGATAGAGAGAGAGTTAGGAATCGAGCGTTTCGTGTGTTGAGGATGACAGCTTGTGTGGTGTAGGTATTGCTGATGGTTAGTGGCTTTGATGTGTACTGAAGTAGTGAATTTGTTGTTTTGAAGTGAGATGTCTGTGTCAAGAAAGGTGATGGTGGAGTCTGAAATGGAAGAGGTGAATTTAACCGTGAAAGATGAATTTAAGGCGGATAAGAAGTTGTTGAGAGATTCAGAGCCATGTGTCCAGAGAATAAAAATATCGTCTATGTAGCGGACCCAGAAAAGAGGTTGAAGGGGTTGCTGTGACAGGAAGGTCTCTTCGAGATGGCCCATGAAGAGATTGGCGTATGATGGTGCCATCCTCGTTCCCATCGCTGTGCCTTTTGTCTGTAGGTAAAAACAATTTTGGAAAGTGAATGCATTTTTTGTTAGGACGAAAGTGGCAAGATTGAGGAGAAATTCCGTTGATTGGCGCTGGGGTAGGGGGCGCAGAGAAAGATAATGCCGGAGGGAGGATAAACCTTCTGCATGGGGAATAGAAGTGTAAAGTGAGGTAACGTCGATGGTGGCCATAAGTAGGTTGGGTGTGGAGGGAATAGAGACGGAATTTAGACGGTCGAGGAAGTGGTACGTGTCTTTCGTGAAGGAGGGCAAGGAGAGTACAAGTGGTTGTAGGTGGTGGTCAAGGAATGCGGAGATTCTTTCGGTGGGAGAATTGTAACTGGAAACTATAGGACGACAGGGGATGTTGGGTTTGTGTATTTTTGGGAGGAGATAAAACTGGGGTGTTCTGGGGTTTGGGGGTGAAAGTAGGGATATGTCTTGGGAGGTGAGGCCTTCTTCTGGTCCGGAGTGGAGGAGAAAAGACCGAATTTATTTATATATATATTTATTTATATGTGTCTATTCTTTTCTATTTGTGTTATGTTGTGTCAGCCCATTATTGTGCCGCTCGTATGAGTTTTTCCGGACAATCGTGATATTAAGCTACCTAGCTACTGTTCTTGTCTCTTCTGTGTTCGTCGTGGGATCCAGCACCAGGTTTTGCGCCGCGGATTCTGCTCTATTTTGAATGTGCTATCCTTTCCCTCACCACTGTCTTTCTTCGTTTCCTATTTATTTTCCACAACCTTCTCAATCGCCTAAACATGGACCACCCTCATCCCATTCCGTCTTGGAACCGAAATTTTCGCCGTCACGCCTATAAGCTCGCCAAATACACAAGCCACACCGAGTTTCTCACCTCCTGCCTGTACTTAGGAATCGTTCCCAACGGTCTAGTCATTACCCTACCACTATCTGCTACTCTTCCCGATATCCACCCCATACTTAATGCATTTTCTTACCAAAAATCTTAAGAATACACCAACCTTATCCTTATGCAATACCAATGCATTCGTGAACAACACAAATCAAACCTTTTTTCCCTCTTTAAAATAATCTCTTTGGCTTCTGCTCACCTAATTCCACAACTCAACGCCATAATCTCGTCTGCCCTGCGTTCCCTCCAACAAAAACGTCAAACTCTCCTTAAAAAGCTGTCCAACTTGTATATTTCCTACTTCCGAGTTGGTCTCAAAATTCCACACTCTCACCCTTTCCCGCCACCTCCTCCTCAACCACCCCCACTCTTTCAATATAAGTCTGACCTCCGCAGCATTTACAACCTTCCCCCTCCTCCCAAAGGCCCTCCGGTTTTTCCAAAACGCCAGCCACCACCGAACAATCCCAACACCCCCCCTCCCTCCGACAATGCCCATGACATTGTAAACCTTTCAAACACCAGCCTTTCAGACAATGAAATATCCGTTCTTAGCAAAGGCCTATCCTTCTCCCCTACACCAAAAATAAACCACATAAACATACTCACTGATACCCTCAATTTCTGCCGAAACCTTCGATGGCGCGCCTTCTGGAAATCACAAAGTAAACCTTTCAGTAACCTAAAAACCAATCCCGCACTTGACAAATTCCGCAATAAAGATCCACAAATCATCCCCACCAACGCTTTCCCTTCTTCAACTCAATCATTTATTTATATGTGTGTGTGTATATATATTTTTATAAATATATATACATATATTATATATATATATATGCACACACACAAATTTGAATCACACAAGTGTCACTAACCTAGGGTCGAACCCTAGTGTGAAAGTAATGTGATCTACGTCGTTGTGCTCCTTTCCTTTAGTTTTAGAAGATGATGAGACTGACTGGAAACCTGCCACAATAGTGAAACCATCATAAACTATGAGTGTGCATACCTGGGACTAGTAACTTTCGATTTGTAATACAATACTGAGAGGAAGAGTTTGGTGTTTAAAAATCATCTTTCCTAGTTTAAGTATAGTCCTTAAAGAATATTTTTGTAGAATTCCGCCTTTAACACCGCAAGAACACAGTTTCCGGGTTAATCTTTACCCTTTCCACCATTAAATTACACTGATTAATCAAAGATAATTCACTGAGTCTTATTTCAGTGATTTCTTTAGACTAAGTAATGAAATTTTACGAAAATTCACGAGTTAGGAGCATTTATCGAAGGTTGGAAACAAGCTAAAGAAGAATCAAAACCAGGAATCTATGACTAAAGCAGTCTCACACAGGAAAGAAACAATAATAATTTCCAAAACAGTTTCCTTTTCCAAGGACAACTTCAAATGATTACGTCCATAATACCGAAAACAGGATAGGCTTTCTTTCATCTAGATAGAAAGCTGTTTTCACCGCGGATCTGCAGACGCAGTTAGTATCAGTAAAACACAATATACGGAAGGTGAAAATGATTGTTTTGTCGATAACAGGTTTCAAAAAATACATGGCTTTTCGATCAGCACTAAGGAATAATATTGTCATTATTTCAGCAGCGGAATGCGTATTTAAGGAAAATGTGGCTACAAACCGTTACGTAATTTGCTAAGATTACCTTTTATTACCTATTATAAAACCTCAAGCTGTTTGTACCGCTCGAAGGTAATATTTCAGGGGTGATTATTTCTACGCTTTTATCAACATCCATGGAAAGGTTTATGAGGAATTATAATTTAGTCCGAACAAGTTAGCCAGTTTTAAGGAAGGAAACCCGTTGCTGAACAGGTTAAAACAAACGAGTTCTTAGCCATGAAAGAAAAATAAGTTGAAGTATCCCTTAACCTGCAGGGAAATGTGTCTTTGGTTACAGTCACTAAACACATGAATCAATGACATTTTCATTCCCCTTTCATTGATTAATTTTAAGGTATAATATGAATTTAGGGACTGGTCAGAGTTTGCCACCCCACAAATGATACCTACAAGATAGTACTATCACTTGAGAAAGGGACGCCGATGATTAGATACTTTTGCTTGAATGAAGCTACATATCCTGGAGGCAGTGACTACTTCATATCGGTTCTTCACTCCGCAAGGAAGCATGTTTTTAATGACTAATAAATCGCGGAATAAGAATCAGTTGATCTAAGGTCACCGCCGGATACCTTTCTCAAACTCATGGCCGAAGTTTGTTCCAGGCGAATCAAAGGACCAAAACACTGTCGCTGTTTACAGGCGCACTCATTAAAATCGATATAGTTTGCGAACTCAAGAAAAATCACTATACTTTAACAAGGAAATGTAGCTGGAAAGAGCTAAGGCTTCAGGCAACAGGTAAAGAACGAGATCACACAAGGTGCACACAAAACAGTTTGAATACTTGGAGCAATTGAAATAGGTTCCTCAAATGATATTCTATGGAAAAAGTGAATGAAGTCCAGGATGAGAATGGTTTGAGTTTTAATGGTTTCTCTTATGGGCATAAGGGGTGGTAGGTCACCGGTCATTAGGGTAATTAGTGATTATTGAAAGTGAAATAAAAAGTTATTATTACTACCGACCGACAAAAACATCATAGCGCGGGTATGTCCCTTAAATCTCTAAGTCAATCCACAACTCCTTTTCATAAATTAAACACGATACTGAATATGCATCCCGCAAAACGTCTCAGTGATATGAGTTTGTTGAGAGTTTGTGTTATATAGAAGACTCTGGGTAGCTACAAATACATAAGACTATCAAATTGAACTGAAGCTTCTTAAAACGTGAACTCCGGATGCTACCGAGCATCAATGGTTGGTCAAATAAATAATAATGAGGTAAAATAAATAATGAATTGAAAATTGGAGAGCACACGTACGTTCGTCAAATATTTCCGTGCTCCTCGCCAAATTGAGTGTAAGCTACAAGTCTCAACGAACAACATTCAGGACGTTTCCAGTGGGGTAAATCCCGCCTAAGAGGTCGATGGGAGTGAGGAAACGTTTTCCTTCAAATATCCACTTGCAGCGAAAAGTGAAGTTTTGTTTAACGGGGGAGCATTCGAGGGGGGGCAATTTTCCACGGGCCTGCCTCGGCCTCGGACACTTGGCTCGCTCCTCCGTCTTACGTTCACTCACTCGAGAAGGGCGAGCGGAGAGCGCAGTCGGCGAAGGGTGCGTGCCCTGTCCGAGGAATAATGAGGGCAGGGTAGCGGTGTGGGCGATACAAGGGGAAAGTGAGGCGTGGTACAGTCCCTTCCACCGTTCAATGAGACCAGTTGCTGCCGGATATACCCTGTGAGCGGTAGGGATTTGGGCAGCAGTCAAAATATCGTGGGACCCCATTGAAAATTATATTCCTCAACGGTTTTGATACAAGCCAACAATTTTGATTAAAAAAAATAATTTTAGGAACGAATCACTTGTAAGTGTTAATTTTGGTTTCACCATATCAATATCTTATCATAGAACAGAAATCATCAATTATTATTGAATAATACTATGGTAGTATTATTCAATGAATGATTAATAGTATTTTTGAATGAAATTGTTTTTTTTTTCATTTTTATAAAATAAAAAAATATCAGCATTCGCTTCCCACAACTTACTAGAGGTGAAATCTTCTAAGATATATTGCTCAGCTAATTGTAACTTGGAAAAGGAAGTGCACTGAATGCAAAACATTGCAGTCAATGATTTACCAGTCGTTATTGTGTACTTTAATCGACATCAATTTTACAGTAGTTTTAATTCCGAAAAGTTTTATTCGTAATTGATATTCGCGACCATCTTTTATGAGAATTTCTGAATTCTTTCACATGGAGACGATCAAAGGAAGCTTCATTTTAATATCCATTCAACATAAAATCAATTCAATCTCATTTTTATTGTTTTTGCGAGGCCCTTGAGATTCTAGGTGCCGGCCCCATAGGACAATGCCTCTTTGCCTATTTCGATAAATATGACACCGAATAGGGCACGTAAAAATTATTTCTTACGTGAGTGCAGCGGTGGAGTGGAAATATCAGAAAATAAATTATGTTGAAATAGGAAGATGCTTTGACGTTAGCGAGTGAATCTGAGATGCGGACAGGATATTCCGATGCTTTGGAAAATTAGACCAATGCGCAGTGAAGACGGGGGACGAAGACAGGCGCGCAGAAGATACCAGGCTCAGGGGGTTTTGTAGTTCCGCAAGAATTTGAAGGTCGTTTAGTGATGTGGAGTCTCTCAGATGTAAAGCCACCTCAGCAAGAGGGTTAAGGTTAATTCACATTTCTTAGTGGGATTGTGAAGCACAGGATTCGGACCATCGACCGTTCAGTTAGTTATGACTAACGTGGAAGTATGTACGTATTTTAGACCGTTGCTCAAATCTTTTACGATTTCCGAAATCTTTTTAAGACAAGGAATTAAATGATGCTATGCGCAATTTGAAACTTTTCATTGAGGTTGTTGTTATTCATGAAATTTTGTTTACGAAACATTTATATTTATTAGAATTGCTCTCTTTCGATTTTTCAAAGGGAAAAGGAACTCAGTCGACATCATCGAAAAAGAATGTTGCCTTAGAATCATAGCAATGAGCGATTGGCTATTTTATAACGGTCCTTCCAAGAAATATTTCCTCGAAAAAAGTAAAAATGTATTTGATTTTTAATGCACAACTTATAATCAGAACATCAGACGTTTCATTTACGAGGGTCATCCGGAAAGTAGTACCCGTTCGTGCCGCATGAAGTGCTGACGACGCGAGTAGCCGCTGGACGAGGTCAGATAGCTTCAGTGGCTTGTCTGCCTTCTCTGAGCCAAGTTGCGTGACGCTAGCATTGCCTGTGTTGTTTCTGTGATTGTTTACAATGTTTAAAAAAATTGAGAACGCCGCCAGTTGTGAAGTGAGGGCAGTGATTAAATTCCTCAATGCAAGAAACGTTCGCCCATGTGATATTCATCGCCAATTAAAGGAGGTGTATGGAGACAATGTAATGGACGAGTCGTCTGTTCGGCGGTGGTGTCGCAACTTCAACATGGGGAGGGGGAACACACACGACGATGAGCGTTCGGAGAGACCGTCTGTCATTACAGACCAACTGGTGAGCTCAGTTGACGAATTCGTGAGGAACGATCGGCGCGTCACAATTGATGACATCTGTGAGCATTTTCCCCATGTTTCTCGAACAATTGTTCATGAAATTGTTAAACACCATCTGCATTATGCAAAAATTTGTGCAAGATGGGTCCCTCGCGTATCTCAATGAGCTGGCGGCGAAGGACTATGCAGCAGGAATACAGAAACTTGTCACACGTTATGACAAATGCCTTAATTTGCTTGGAGATTATGTTGAGAAGTAGTTTAAAGTATCCTCTTTCAAATAAAATTTTTTATGTTTGTTAATATTTACTTTTGTGTCTTTATTTCACGAACGGGTACTACTTTCCGGATGACCCTCGTATCTTAAGATTCGAACATATTTCAAATTAGATACAGGGTAACTTAGCAAATGGATGCTTGTCATAGAAAAGGCTACTAGAAATACCCCCGCCTTAGATTTATTTGTAGCATACCAAAGTGAAGTCAGAGAATATACCACGGTTGATTTAAAAAATACGTGATCTTCGTACCAAATTTACCGCTGGTGTCGTTTTTTCCTGTTCAGAAAATGTTTCTTACACATTGATAGCAAAAGCAATGAATGATTTGGCAAACATGTAAAGTTTATTTTGAGATATTTGCATCTACATAAGGATTTAAATTATAACTTCGTACCTAGAAAATTTTCAAAGAAAATATTCCATAAGTAAGATGTATGTTCTCTAATACATACCATATCGAAAGAATAACGTGCGGATGAACTAGAACAGGATTGTTATCGGAAAATTTCGAGCATTCGTGTACTAAACATGAATTGCAATATTATTCATTGATATAGGGCAAAATAGCTAATTAGAGACAATGCTTTGAGATATTTTTTACAAATTATTCGACAGTACATAACAGCCAGTACTCTAAATCTGGCCCACGAAATCGGACTGTTGACGCGAAGGATAAAACAGCAAATTTTGCGATTTTAGCTTGCATTTTTATCAATTTATTTTACTTAAATCTCTAGTTTTATTTTTTCGTAGTGCTTATGCATAGTGATTTTTTTTTACTATTCACCGAATCATTTTTTTTTAAATCTCTCTTCAATGGCCTGGTTTGAATTACGCTCTTGAAAGATTTAAAATTTTCAATTATGTGAAGCATAATTTTTTGTTAGTTTCTTTCTGAATTCTAGTAGCTCAAACGCTTAGTTATATCATAGATGAGCCGTTATGGTGGGGAAATTAGCAATCTAAACGGAGAGACGGGGTTTGAAATCCCGTCTCGGGGTAAGGTTTTTTAAAAGCTCCGATGATATTTTGGCCCTTGTCCTGAAGACAGATAGAGCTTTAAGAGATCTTTAAAGGGTATCTGGGTGACACATTGGTACACCATCCCTCGAATATTATTTCAATTTCACTCTTTCAGTCCCATTAATATTATACAGTCATGCTTATAGTATGTTCCTCCTGAGAATTTACAAAATGGTCTGTCACGCAGAATATTTCGCAGGCCATGTGTTTAACTGTAAGTTTTCATACCCACGTCCGTTGATATTTTTAAATTCACCTCGGTTTTAAGGCAGTGCTCATTTCCGTGATTATATGGGTGAGCCGAAAAAAGAGTCGTTCTATATCTACCGTTACCACGACACGACTTCTGTGCACGAAGTCTGGAAGCTCGTAACTCCGGCACAAAGTCGGCATTACTCTGTCAATGAGTACGCTCACATAAGAAATCCTCATTTTCACTCTGGAGTGTTGGTATTACCTACATAGTTCGAAAGATTTTGATTTCATTACATTGGCTTCGTTAAACGTTGCTATTCCGTGCTTAGTTCTAAACCACTGTTTTCCCTGCTCATCATTTTCTCTTCTCCTCCATCTTCCTCACCAGGCAATGGCTAGCTTAAAGCAATGGTTTTAGATATTAACATAAACGGATCTCGGCAGACACCATGCGCACTTTTCTTACTGAAAGCACTTGCTTCATGCAATGTCTTCAAAAACAGCAGTGCGCTTCGGCATTGAGGTGTTTTAACAGTCATTTCAATCAGATGTGCAATTGCAGAAGTCGCGCTAAGAGTTACTTTATGGGAAGCTCACAGCCAGAATTACTTTACGCATAGACGTATACGTGTAACTATGTAGTAATGAATTTTTACTTTGCAAATACCAATGAAAATGTCTGCACCCAAACATTAGTTGCTAGCATACTTCGATCTCCAGTTACGTTGGAAAACGTGTATTTTGAATATAACTTTTGGGCAAAACTTCAATAAAATATTTTCATAAGCATGTAGTAACGTTTTGCACCTAAAGCACTCATTTTATGAAAATATACATTTTACAGTTGATTACAATGGTCTATGGTGACCGGCCCGTGAAAATAGAACACATTAACTACCTGCCTGTAATAAAAGGACGAATCCGAGTTGGGAGTAGGTGAATCCAATTCTTATCCTGTGAATATAAATTATGGTTTGCCAGTGTCGTGGAATTTCAGGCGAAGTTTCCCCCGCGATTCTCATGATATTAAATGCTGATTAAATATTTAATGTACTGCTCATGATAAATGTCAACACGAATAAATCACTCGGACAGTGATAAAAAGGGACATCAGTTGAACACAATACCTATAGCAATGGAAGAGTTATGATACAAATTCTAAAAGTTGTTTAAATGCAATATAAACTCCTCAAGTTATTTTCTCTCATTCAAATAGAAAAATCTTATGTGTTCTGCATTCCATACTTAATATATTCTCTTAAGTGATGACTAGCTACTTTTACTTTGCAGGCAGAACATTAACAAGAAGGAATCTAATATTTTTACATACAGGACACAAAACTCAGGGATCGAAATGATTGTCATATTAAATAAAACAACATGTTTCTGTACTATTTCAAGCATACTATGAATCAATTTAATTAATTTTCAACTAAATGACATAACATTTTTCGTCAACCATGACTTTCTTCAGATTTCAGTATTACAGAATTTCAAGATGCAGAAGACCTCGAATATTTCTAATCCTTGTCGTATTTTCCTTAATCAAAGAGGATATCACATAAAAATCCATACTTGTGAAAGTAATACCTGTGGGAGACGGTATAAATGAGATAACTTTCATTGCGTATTTTTTAAACTAAATGAGAGTGAATTTGTCCCCTTCGTGCACATGGATGACATAAATCCACTTCCTCGTTTCACCTTCAAAGGTCATCTCTCAGTGAGCCACAAGGCAAGTCTCCATTTTACTCCACTTTGTTGCATTCCCTAAAAAAATTCACAGCAAAGAGTAACTTTCTCTGCTTTGAACTTCATTTCCTGCGTGTCGCCTACTGTCGCATTGCCGCTCGTGATTCAATTGAAATTCATTAGCCTTACGGAAGACATTTTTACCTTCTTTCGATTGAAATACTCACAAATCAATTTAAATAATGCCACGAGGAATGGTTGAAAAACTCATTAATATTTGACACTGCGTACTCTTGTTACCGAGATGAATAATTATTTCAAACACCCGTTCTCAATTAACTTAAGATAAGCGTTTCCATCATTTTAAGTCCCTCAGTAGTTTTATTTTGTTGAATGCCAATCCTTTAGCTTGAGCTGCGTCTCTAATTAAAACAGCTTAAAATCAAACCGAAAGCATCACAAACGCACGAATTAAATCTCAACCAACAATTTTAAGTTTTATATGAGATATATGTTATGAGGGGCTATATCATAAAATATTTTTGAGGAAAATCGTCCTAGCGTCTTAGTTTTTCCAAAAAAATTTGAACAAAATTTGTGAATTTCAAATGCTGTCATTTTTTCCTTTGCCTTGAACATTTGTAAAATACTAAATGAACTTTACAGGGTTTTTTATCTGAAATTGATCTGATTGATCTGCCGGTTATCTTTATAGGTCCACGACTAGCTTGTTGAAGAGGTAGACAATTTGTTTCACGCCAGCGAAGGAGAAAGCTATTTAACCTGTTGTACTGCTTCTGAAAGTACCCACTTCCCTTGTTTCACAGAGTTGCATTCTGCTCTCGGAAATGCATTAAAATTTATATTTGAAGTGTGCAGTTACGGGAATTAGTTCAACTTGTGAGAAAACACTTCTCGTTTAAATAGAAAGCTCCCTTCTTTGAACGTTCTGCTCGGCTTGCTCAGAAGATTTGATATAAAACAAGATTTAATAACACACGTTTTTATATAGGCAAGACTACTCGAGCTTGGAAAACTAGATGTAAAATACGCATATAAAATCCATTAAAGTTTTTAATCCACGAAGTAGACATTTAATTTAGGCTATATCTTTCTAAATATTTATTAATGAATAAGGAGTAAAAAAGAGTATTAAAATACCATTGATTACACTCGTAAAAGAATAAGTAAGAATACTAAAAGAACATACGACCATAAGTTTAATTTCGCACAATTAAGTGACTAGTATAAAAATTCACTCAAAAAGTGGCGGACACAGGGGAAAATGATTAATTACGATTAGAGGTAAATTAGCATGAATCTAGAAAGGGAAGGGTCATGCTACATTATTGGAATGCTGAAAGAAAGAAGGATGGATTTAAATCAGGATATTCTTCTTTGCTTTGTTGATTTCGAACACTTATTCGACAGCGTATGTTATAAACATTAAATGAATGTGCTGGAAAAATATGGATACATTAAATTGCTGTGTGAATTCTCAGACACCTGTGAATGTCTCGGTAATGATTTCGGATGAAGACTGAAGACGAATGGTGATAGACTGGGGGGGGGGGGTATAAACAGGGTTGTTCATTCTGGCCCAGGATTTTCAAATTTTACGGGGGTGAAATGGTGGGAGATTGGTAAATGGTGAGGGATATAAAAATTGCAGGTATGGAAGAAGACATCGGAGGGGGCTTTGTAATAGGCTACAAGCAGGAATGAAAACATGTAAAAGATTATTATTCCTATTACATTTGCGAATGAACTAGCTTTAGTCATTAGGAGAGTCTAGGAATGCCAATCAATATGTACAGAACCAGTGTGAAATAGAAAAAATGACAATCCGTGACGTACAATGGTTATGACGATAATAAAATTAGCTGGTCAATATACATATTCAAATTGGAGAGCATAAATTAGAGGAGGAGTATATTAACATATAAATGCTTGGAAGTTTTTTAGATTAAAATAAAAATCAAAAGAAGAATTGTGTTGAGAAAAGAAGCTTTTACAAATTGGAGAAAGTTGACAACAAGATTCTTTGGTATATCTTATGTGTAGGAAAAGATTTAAAAAAATATTATTACAGAAATTTAGTTTGTATTTTCTTGGAATTTTAGAGGTTGATTTTAGGTTAGAGAAAACGCGTTGATTGGAAGCTTATGGAGAGTCCGTGTGATGAATAATAAAGAGAGTAATATATGCCGTAAGGAAAACATACCAAGCTAAACTGCTAAGCGAGCATGGTAGGCCATGATAGGGGCAGCGAGAAAGTTAATTGAAGAAATTAAAATGAAGTAGGATAACTAATGTATTAGCCCCGATTGAGAGAGGGAAGAATGCTGAGTAAGTAAGGTAGAGGGTGGAAAGATAGGTGACTTAGTATTCTGTTTAACGGGGTTAAGAATTGTGAGAGTAAAGAGTCCAAATTTCATCAAAAATCGACCGAGACCGAAAGACTTCTAACAAGAATTAATAACGAATATCAGAAAAAATTACCAGAAATTAACTGCTTTGCAATAGATGTACTTTCCAATAAGGATCCAAATGGGACAACCAAATAAGATAAGAGCTATTAGGCATCATTCAAGAGATTGTGAAAGAGGGCAGTTATTTCTGGTGAATTTTTTTATACGAATCCAAGATGACTGTGATATTTTATGAATCTCTGGAATAAATAAAGCTTACAGCGTACGTTCTCTTATAACATGGACCACAGTTTTTAGGAAGAAAAACCTTTTTGTAAACAGACTGAACGAAAACCAAAAACAAATAGCAAAAGTTTCTTTTTTCAATTAAAACCTATGGACTTCACCGATTTATGTACCTACCTGTATATACCAACGATTCACCGAGATATGGGTGAAAAAGTTTACGACGAAGAGTTGAGTGACGCGTGACGTGGAGTGGTAACTAAAAGTAAGATTTATACGCTTTTAAAAATTTTCCTCAAGTTTAATATCCGACCATTCGGAATGACAAAATTAGAACTTCAACATATAATCACAAATATTATCTTCTCAATTCTAACAAAACTTAACTGGGATGGATTATTTTTTAACCATTGAACATATATAATATATATCGTCCAGGTTTTCAGTGACATTTCCATCTTTGGTATTTTATGGAAGGAATCACTGGCATTTAATTTGGTACTCACAATTTTTCCGTTCATAATATTAAGAGGCTTAAGCTGATGCCAGTGTACCATGTCTTTTTTTCCTGGTTCCTTGCTTTTCCTATTCGCCATTTTTTACGACGCAAAAAATCGCGGTTGTTAGGTTATTATACATTAACTTCTACTCAGTTTATACGGTTATAAGACGTGGTGGTTTAACGTAATTATTACTGAGAAATAACTGAGATTTCTGGATAAAATTTATTGTGCATGTTAATTGCCTCCCATGCACATAAGGTTGCAAATAAAAACTATTGGTTTTGATTTATTTTGCAACAGAAAGCCCTCGATTGAATTAAATCGCAGTCCGGAGAAGATAGAGGCTCGCAGTGTGATAAGTTCCCTCATTTGAAACGTTAGTGCCCGGCAGATCCACGATGATATGATTGCTGTTTAAGGAAATCATAGCCCGTCATATGACACAATTGTGAGGCGGAAAAAATTTTCTAACTGGCCACACGTCCCTCAAAGACGATTCAAGAAGTGGAAGACCATCACTCACGGACGATGCTGCCAGCGTCAAGAAAATGGAGGACTTTATCCTATTAGACCGGAAATTAACCATCCAAATTATCTTGAATGGGGCTGATCTTAGTTACGCCAGTGTATGGAAAATCATTCACGAAGAACTGCGCATGTTAAAGGTGTCAGCACGCTGTCTGTGTCCCACGACAACTGGCTTCTTTTGAGAAGCAATCAAGGCGTGGCTCTGCAAACGCGAACGTGGCGCGACAGCCAATCAAAGCGATGTAGCTTTGAATTTTTGCAAAATCCACCCGATTCCCCCGATCTCACCTCAAGTGCCTTTTTTTCATTCCCAGATTTAAAAAAAACATTGCGGGACCGGAGTAGATTTGACAACACAAATGACGTGGCACAAAGGATTTCGACCCAATCGGCTGAGTTCTACAATGAAGGCCTTCGAAAGGTCACGCAACGCTGGGAGAAATATATAACTCTCGATGATGACCATTTAGAGAATTTTTAAGAATGACAAATAAAAAAAATAAGTTTATATCTCGATTATTTTTTAGTAAGCATTAAAATATTACAATACTCCCTCGCATATAACTTTCACGCTGTTCCCATTCAGGGTCAACAGAGTCAAAACACCCTTAAGTTTATTTTAGGAAATTTACTCCTTTTGTTTAATGTATTCCATATTTCCCCACTCTTGTATACTTAATTCGCCTCTGTCACATCACAAACTGCATCACATATGCTCGTGTGTTCCTGTGACTTCTGTAATTCCTCGTCATGAGATTCCCTTCGACCATACTCATCCGAGACTTATTGGCTCCACTACTTCCACTCTTAACACTTCCTCTTCAGTCGCATAGCAGTTCTTCTATTTCATAAACCACTATTTACTCATAAACTCTCTCCTAATTTGAACGCATACACTATTTTAGCAGCCATAGGCATCTAATTCAATCGCCATGTATCAATATAAGAAATTGTACGCGCGTAATGTGTTAACGGTGCAGAATTTTCAATTTTTTTAAATAAAAAATTAAAATTACTCGGTAAAATTCTACCAATCATTTATTCAACCGACCATGTTTTTGCACTGTGATAAGTACGCCTTGATGATTGCATCTTGTGCAATGGTTATGGCTAACTTTGTTAGAAGGTTTCCCATGACAAAAGTTAAATTGTTCAAAAAAATAATTAACCTTAATTATATCCGGAGGCACGGTACCGACGCCATACGCGGTTATATAAATGAAATATGGAAATACATCGAGTGATTTTAACTTATCATAATCGATATATACATTATATTATTCTGGCATGGTCAAGTTTTCCTTCCGCACATTAACGTGGTGAGGACCAAGCACACTTGTTATTTCACCTAACTTGACAAACATTGACTTTCCTGTGTTGCGCTATGATTCGACACATAGATTTTTCTCCGGCAATTATCGTGATTATATAGCGTTACTACTTGTGACGTGATGTAGTGGCTAGTTGAAATGAGCAATTGAAAAAATATCTCAGAAGCTACAAGAGCGGCTGAGGAAAGGTAAATGACATTTACCTCTTCGACAGTGGACCATTTCCTGGACCATGACACAATGGCTGGAGAGTTTCGAAATGACTCGAGGAAGGAACGTCTGAATGCGTGGAGGTCCACTTTTTGTGCCATTCCGTTTCGGATGGCGGCACGTCTCTATTCTAGTGTGACACTTCCGACGCAATGGAGGGCGCAATCGAGACTCGAGAGCAGCTGCTCTCTCACGAGGGACGCTCCAACTTTTCCAGTGGTGAGGACAATTGAGCTATGATTTCGCGACAATCGCGGATGATAGTCAACTGAATGGCGTTCCCAGACATATCCTCACCCCTGCCGCCACCCCCCCCCCAAAAAAAAAGAAAAAGAATCGCGAGTAGCTACCATAATACATTTAAGCGTGAGCAGTGTGGCCATCTATTACCTGAAATAAGTGAAGTTCCAAAATGTAATGCCTCTTCATCAGGAAGAACGGACAGATTTTTCTATAGTTGGCTCTAAAATTTAAATATAATAATTTCACTGGAAATATAGATGAAATTATAGAACTATAGATAAAAGTCAAGTGATTCTTAAGTAATCTTTGCGATTTAATAAAAAATTAAACGTTTAATTACAAAAAACATATGTTTTAAAACATGAAATATAATAGACAATTGTTGAAAGAATTCCTTAAAGTCCTCTATTGCCTCTCTGCCGTCTCTATACCTGCTAAATGAGAGAAATTAACTCCTTTTGCAATGAGAGAATGAATCACTAAAAATACATTCAATACTGCAGCCAATCCTCATAGAGGATGAAAAATTCCTCTTATCCATTGCACTCTTATTATAATCTCGTTAGTGAATTTTGATAAATGATTCAATGTAATATTCATCCGTATTTTCACCCTCTTTCCCAATCAACATGGTTTGAAAAAATTAATACCGCATTAATTTCGTTCATTACTATTTCCGATCTTATAAAAAAACCATAAACATCGTAATCAATTCGAAGGTCGGCTTTTTAGGTGATGATAGAGTTCACCCAGAACTAATCCCGATGGCGTGTGAAATTCACACATTAGGCTAGGGGGGCCAGTTCCTTTCCCTGTACCTGTTATGGTTCCCCAGGAAAATCTGATATCCGAAAAATCACTAGCTTGGGTGGAGCTGCAGGTGCCCAAAGAGGCTTGCCCGGGAATCAAACCCGGGCCCTCCGGTCAGTAGTCCAACGCTCTACCCCCTGGACTACCGCCACCCTCGGTATATATATATATATATATATATATATATATATATATATATATATGTGTGTGTGTGTGTGTGTGTTTGTGTGTGTGTGTGTTTGTGTGTGTGGGTATCACCCAGTACTAAACCCGAGGGCGTGTGAATTTCACGCGCCGTCGGGCTTAGTACTGGGTGAACTCTACCATCACCTACCAAACCGACCTTAGGGTTGATTACTGTGTTTATGGTTTATAAATATATATATATATATATATATATATATATATATATATATATATATATATATATATATGTAAAGCTCAAATTTAGGATAAAATCTCGGAGTCCTGGTAGAGGATTTGAGGGTGAGATAAGATAGATTGGGTTTATTACGGAATACGAGTCATTTTATTTCTCAGACAGGTTGAAGCACTGGCGTTACGAGGTTTATGGCGTACAGTGTGGAGACGATGGACAATGCTTTCACTTGCGCGAAATAAGACTTGGATGTAACATACTGCGATAATATTTGTGATTGATGGTTGAGGCCGAGACTTTGTGGAAATCCATTGCGAACAGGAGTTTCACTAAATAACTTTGCAGTTTCCACATAAAATAACTGATTTATTTTCAACTAGTTTCGCTACACTGTAGCATCTTCAGGTACGTTCCTGAAGATGCTACAGTGTAGCGAAACTAGTTGAAAATAAATCAGTTATTTTATGTGGAAACTGCAAAGTTATTTAGTGAAACTCCTGTTCGCGATCATATTTCTTTTTCGTGAATAAGTGGAGTAAGTCGTGAATTCAATGTCTACTTACTAGTAGATAAAATTTGGAACATCCATAAAATGATTGGGACCAATTATGCTCTTTCCAAATACGTATCAGTTAGGTTTTAAGGAAGAGATATCAAATGATAAAATATATAGTTGGCTTTTTTATCTGTCTCAATTCTGACCAATTTTCCACAAAATTAGTGAAATAAATGCATTACAAATTTATATGTCCTGGTAAATACTAATGTTCTCTACTGGGGTCACGCAGTGATTTCTAATAGAAAGTACTCGAGATCTGGATTTAAAAGTGCGTACCTAGATCCGATTATGGAAAATGTACAAATCATTTTTGCCAGGAAAACACTCCATAGTTTTCCCAATATCTCCCTTATTTTGACCTCCCACTCGATTCTGAATTGCTCCTCCGGACCCCCTAATTATCACTCAAGCTGTGTTATTTTCATGTGGCAAATCTCCCTCTGTGCAACACCAGGAGGCAAAGAAAAAGGAACGGACTGCACGGTGAAAATTTTGGAAAAGATACTTATTTGTAAGCAAACCGTTATGATACGCCAGTGAGGTAGGCAGTAGGACCGACCGGTTCACTGCATCGTTTTCATATAACGCTATTCTTTTCCACCACAAGATGAACGCAGGAGAATCCCTATAGGATAAAGAATTAATTTGGTATTTTGCTAATATTTTCAACAATCGAGGCTTCTCTGTAATCCTTAAGTATCTTTACTTCCTCAATTACTTTCATTCTGCTCCTTGAAAAAATTTCTCTTAACTGATCTGCTCTCTCTACTAAACTTAAGGAAGTGGCTTTCAAGACTTATGCATATTTATGTAAAGTTCACCTATTCTTCGAAGACCGGCCACCTACCGCCCTGTGAATCATTAACCTAATCTTGCCAACCCCCCCACTTTCTCCGCCTAAGGTAAAATTAATAAAGAATATCCGAAAATGACTTGAAGACATGAAAACAGTACCACAGTCATTTGCTCTTACCAACCATCATTGAATGCCTGCTCCCCGGGCCATTCGTAGGATGAAAAATCATTTTTTTCCCATTTAACCGGCTGCCACTCCCTAGCTGAAAAGAAATCCGCGGCGAAAACGCTTGATTACTACAGCTATTACATTGTAATGTTTTTCAGCTTCCACACATGTGCTTTCTCCACGCACAAGGTCGACATTGAAACCATCTTACCCTGTGAATTGGATGACGAGCGTGGCAAAACACGAGAGATGCGACTTTTCGTATATAGTCTTAGATATTAGCAATGGATTGATGGCCACCCAAGTTTACTGATGGACTCACATTGGGACGTGGTTGCATGGTTGTGGTATAGCATGGCTATTTTCGCCTATGAGTGGTATCGCTAACAACTTAAGCTCCATTTCAGAGCGGAAGGAAAGCAAAAACCTACCAGAAAACTTGGCCACTGCCATAACTTCCTCTCCTCCTATATGGTGGCTTACATCAGGAATGCAACAAAGCTGAAAAAAACCTATCTCCGTCCATACGTGCACGTAAGCCCTTCAACCAGGACCCTGAAATTTAACGGTCTAACTAGAGATATGAGTTCTCTCCGAAAAAAATACCGGCCTGTGGTTATAAAACCCAGAGTAGAGAAGCGAAATGGAAAAAGGAGGTATTTTCATGGGTAGAATTGGGTGATGCTGGACTAAGGGGGGAGGGTATGCACCCGCTCCCAAAAGGCCTTCCATGATATTGTTTCTTTTATTCGGCTCCAAAACGTTGTTTGTAATTATCAAGCATCCAAAACACCGAATGTATTTGATATTAGCATTGCTGTTACATTTGATTTCTCTCTGGCTTCAGTCTTTTCTCGCTCTCTCCCCACACAATAGTCATTGTTTTGAGGATACCCCCACCCACCAAGCCCCCTAGGTGCCAGTAATAATACACGATGCAAATCATACGTCTAATACGAATCACTCTTAGTCATTCTGGCACTCTAATTATTACTTTTTTCTATAGAAAACGGTTGTTTACCAACTAAGCATTAAATAACCGAGACGCAGTGACTGACTTTTCATGAAAGTAGACAAAAAACATACAAAAAGGATGAAACACATACTGGAAAAGAAAAATTCAACACAAAATATTGGTTTCAGAAGAACATTCCATATATTTCTCTAGAAGGACAGATCATTGTGGTGAATGGAGCAAAGTGGTATTCAAATTTCCAAAAAGTCTCAGAAATAATACCTACTGAATACGAACGCGGAAACGGACAACTTCACGTGTGCATGAGATACATACATTTTTACATTTTATTGACCCGTTTCATTGTCACCGGTTAACGGCAGGAGAAAAAAATCACAATGGTGGGTAACGGTTAATATTTCAAGTTTGAACAGTAAGTAAACTTATTGTGAAGCTAGCAACCGACGCAGAGCCCACGAGTTTAAAGGCCTCATTGGTCTATGATGATATTAAACAATATTGGGTACTTGGATCCCAAGAAAGAAAGCTAATTCGGCTCGGCAGGAACCTTTAAGTAAACATATCAAATTAGATAAGTGTCTAAACTGCTGAAAGCGTTCTAAATCAGCACTGTTGCAATTCTTAAAAGTATTTCTTTACCTCTTAAATGTGTTCCTTAACCAAATTAAATGCACTCTACTATTGAATCGTAAGGAAAAACTAAACATTCGAAACAGTAGATTTGGGGGAAGGTCAAAGGCATTCTTTAAAAAAACATACTCTCCGAAAAGAAACGACGTACACTTTCAAGGGCAACGAGAAATTTATTTCCACCGCCATTCTCGAAGTCAGGGACACAATACGTGTTTCGTTACGGCATTTGTGATTTTGACCGTGACTTCTGGCACAAAAATCAACATTCACCGGTTAAACGTTTGTTTCACCAAAATTGTGATATAGTGCAAAATTAGATAGACTTGATTTTTTTGCATTACCATGCGACTTCACCCGAGGGTATTGCTGGAATGTTTAGAAAAGTGGTGGGCATAACCAAATTAAGCCTCAAATGCCTTCCCATATGCTCTTATGTGAATTATCGAAGGCAATGTCACATGTTTTCGTAGCAGCATCTAGTGTCATGCGAAAACAAGTGCCTCCATCATCTTGCTGAGCATCCTTGACTTTGTCTTCGTAGCCCAAGCCTTGGCCCGACCGCCCGAACGGGTGAGAGAGAGCTTACGAAATCTCACCTATTACGCCCTCTCATCCAAACACTACATGAGAAAGGACGTTCACTCTGTTAGGTTTTCTCCAACTGGAGCAGAGTGTTTATTTTGTTTTTGATAAACCGCATCTAATTTTGTAGTCAGCCTGAGAAAAGATAAAAACGTTGCTGCTCCACAGAACGGATTTATTTTTGACCGGTTTCGACAAAAAGTTTTATTTTCTGGCTCACACTATCGAATCCAGTCGCATATAAAAGTGTGATGCTTTTACCATCAATACTACATATTGCTAATGTAAACTCACCTAGAATTCATTTAGGACCTGTTTCGAAAGGAAATATCCCGTTCCTGGAGTTCTACGCTGAATATCACCTTTTTCAGAGATATCACTGAAAGTGACACCTCTGAATTAATAATTCATCATTAGCCTAGCACTGGAATTTTCCATCATCAAATGAAAAATAACATTTATTCCTTAGTGATAATCACACAAATCATGCATAACGGTTATCTAGGGGATCGAGATGGTGCGGGGGCTAACGTACTGGCTTCCCACCCTGAGGGCGCGGGTTCAAATCCCGGCAGTGTTGAATATTTTTCAAAGGTATCTCGATCCCTACTTGAGGTGCTTTGTGGAGGGCACTTTGAGTGAGTACGCCGTCCGTCGGATGGGACGTTAAACTGCGGACCCCTTGGCGCCTTTCGTAAAGAGTAGGCTAATGCCGACGCCGGGTTTCTCTCCACCCTTCATCCTTTCCTGTCCATCCCCTATGGCGCAAATGACCTTAGCTGTCGGTCGCCTCCCCTAAAAACTACTACTACGGTTATCTATGGAAATGAAACTTATTACTAGTATGATGTTACAAGTATCCAAGTCTGGAATCTAAGGCACCACTATCTAAGAACCTTTATTAGTGCCTGCCGATCAAAGATAGACGTGTTTTATGGACCTAAGAAATTATCGTATAGCGTATATAGTTTTTATTGTGCATAGTATTTAGTGTATGGCGTACGCAAACTCTCCACCTCACTTCATAACGCCCCAAATACCTATTCTTAACCTCCCTCTACCTCGTTCACCCTACATTCTCCCTCTATCAGTCTTCAGTACCATTTTAACTCTCAAGGTCCTCTGCATCCACCTTTTCTACCTTTTTCCACTATTTTCAAATTGTCTTCTCTCGTCCACAGCAATACCCTTCCCCTTCTTTGTTTGTGTCCCTCTTCTTCCATTTTTCTCAACACTCCATGCCAGTCCATAGACCAATAATTCTAAATATATTTCGCTAACTCAGTTACCAAATACCTCTTTTTGCATTCCTTGACGGGGTTTCATTGACTTCATGCCCTCCTGCGCCCAACTTAACGCGAAAGATGTGCTTGCGTAATAAAAACGTGGACACCAGGTTATTGAAACGATCTAGGGAGATTCAAATGAATAATTAAAATTGGAGAAAGACCATAAACTCTCGCGATCAAGAGAATTGCGTTCCCTCTCCTAATTTCAGCATACTGAAGAGAGAGTAGGCGCTGGTATATTGGATCATGTCTGCTCTACCACAGACATATTTGCATCTGTAACAGTTTTTATACATAATTTATAATCAAAATAAAAAAAAGAATTCACTAAATCGCAACACACCATCCACATTAAAAACTGAATTAGATACAATAAAAATGTTAACCGTGGCTACTAATAAATTAACAAAATCAATCTATTATAGAAAAAAAATATCATACAAAAAAATGCTGCCAACTTCCCAGGCATTCATCGCTAATTCATTTTATAATTTACAACATCGTTACTAGGCCTAAGGCCAAGTCCAAACCCTAGTCCTACACGCCCAGTTCCTCTCTTTCCCAAGAAAACCACAGATTCAACCCTAAGATAGAACTAAAGTTATAATTAGTCATATGGCGTGTTACATTTACACATGGTAGGGTGCGCTCCTCAGAGAGTTCAACAAACCAGAAAATCAAAAAGCTTGCGCTTATATGGGGATATCGGGAAATATCGCCCGGAGTTGAACACTGGAACCGCAAGGCAATTAGTCCTTGTACCTACTAGTTGGTGTGGTGGGACTTGGTCACCTATCATAAATACCCATAAAAACAAACGAATACAATAAACGCAGGATCTCTATCTGTGGATACGCGTGTGTATTCGTACAGTGTATGGACGTGGCATCCGGTCACGCAAAAAGAACACGCTTAAATGCTGGAGAATAAATACAACACATCTGAAAATTAATACGTGCATTTTGTGCTATGGTTATATATAAACTATTGTGTAATAAAAATGTAAATTATTTATTATCTAATAGCCCTAGAAAATGGGAAAGGCTAAGAACAACTAAAGCAAAGAAGATGAACTCATAACGGGGATCTGGGTGGTGCGGTGACTATTGTACTGGCTTCCCACCCAGAGGGCCCGAGGTCGAATCCTGGAGGCGGCCGATGATTTTCAGAAATATCCCGATCGTCACTTGGGGTGCTTTGCGGAGAGCTTTACGTGCTCAAAGTGAGTATACCGTCCGCCGGATAGGACGTTAAGCTGAGGACCCCTTGGCGCTTTCCGTTTTGAGTATGCTAATACCGACACCGGGTTTCTCCACCCTTTATCCATTCCCATCCATAACTACTGACGCAAATGACCTCAGCTGTCGGTCGCCTCCCCAAATAACATCTTCAGCAAGAACTCATACCCGTGAAATATTTCAGTAATGACTGGAGTTTATCAATACGAATTATCAATATCATTAGAGTTTATCAATTCAAGTTAAATTTATGAGATTCAGTCAATGAACTCTTAATTTATGTTCTATACGTTTCCGAAAATAATTAAGATTTTTCCTCTTTGCGAGCGTATATCACGTACTATCTTCTCAAAAGAATCACGATAACCAACTGACTTAGTTACTTTCTCTCAGGATCTCACTTTCATTTTTTCACTGCGTAAACAGCGCTTAAATTATGACCAGATCGTACCTCTTCGGCACTTTCTATCCGAGAGAGGAAGAGAAATTTCATATTTTTTTCAACCCTTTTTTGCTGCGCAAATTTTGCCCTTCTCATTTTATTTACTTTAAACATCGTTAGGGTAGTATTCCAATGCTAATAATAAATGAATTGCAGCATCAGTGATCAGAAAATTATAGCCGGAGCTTGCCTTTTCCTTCCTCATAGATGAAGATCAAAGAGTCGGAACGTGTTACTGGAGCTATTGAATAAAAAATTCTGAAGATATAAAAACGGAAGTGGTGAAAGGGAAGTTTCCTTGCGAAGAAGAGCGTTATTACTCTCTTAGGAGTATGAAATTGTTTTAACCGTAACTCGGAGTAATTTTCCAACAGAACAGATAACAGAAACACAGCAATTCCACAATCAGTATTTATTGAAAATAATGGTTTCACCAACGCGTGGTAACATCAGGTGGTGATGCCACCTGATGATGATGCTACCAGTGCCACGATTGTAGTTGACGTCATCACCCGATGATACAACTAAATAGTGAAGTCATGGTCGTCAATAAATATTAATTGCGTTAAATAATATTGTTGCGTTTCTCTATCTTTAATCCTAAGTTTATATCTTCCCGTATGCAAGTAAATTGAGGAATTTCGCTTATGAAAAATGAATACAGATACAAAAATGAATCATTTTGAATGGAAAATATAAGATGCGAATGCAAACAATGGCAAATTCGAGCATGGTTTGCAATCAATAGACGCCAAAAACCAAGGTGACTTCCAATGATTGATATTTCATCCGTTTTTTCATGAAAAAAAGGCGCTCAAAGATCAATAAATCAAACGAATTGACGCATTTTTAATAGATGCTTACATCTGTGGTCAAATTTATCAAAAGTCAGTCAGTTATCCAAATATCTTTGGAAGAGATATTGGAGAGCGATGTTTACATAGACAATGTAACAAAAATGGCAAAAATTGAAAAAGTTTTCAATAGCAGAAAATCCATCAAGAGGAACATGTGGATCATGTAGGAAGAAATGAAACTGAATGACGACAGAGAGGCGAAGAAAGCATTAAAATTGAGAAAGAACAATTGAATTATAGAAGGCTAAGGAATGAAGTGTACACACCTGAAAATGAGGATGGAATGCAAAATAACTTAGTAGATGGAACGGCTGAAGCTGCATTTAGCGATTAACCGCTTTAAGCAAAACAACGTAAGATGCTTCACATTTTGGCATAAGGAAGGGAAATTTTTTTATTGAAAATGAAGATAAGGTGATGATATGAAAAGTACTATTTGGAGCAACTTCTCAGGGAAGAACATGTCAATTAAAAACCAATTGATGCAAAAAAGACACCAACAAGGACAACAGAAAGGAGATCGGAATTTGAAATAGCAGATCTATGCGTAAACAAGACTCAAAACATTCAAAATTCTATGCATGTTACAAATAATAGGGAAAATAATTTAACAGATATGCATAAAATCATCTCAGGAGTACTTTAAAATCTCCGATGAATTTAGAGTCGAACGTAATTTTTCCTTTTCCACAAAAGAAGGAAACTTTGGAAACATACTATTGTCTGCCAACGGATGCGTCAAAGAGCATGACATGGAACACACACAGAAAAAGGGAACGTGAAGAGTACATCGATAAAAGCTAGTTTGAATTTGGGAAAAATAGGGGTATAAGTGAAATATATTCCCCACCAAGGCTACTTTTCGGGAAGAAAATGGAAAGGAACAAACAGAATTCCATGATGTTTGCGAATTTGAAAACCTCGTTTAATAGTATCCACTGGAATAGTATACTTCTTACTATAAGGGCGTACAATATGATTGCAGAAAAATGATAAGCAGCCAATTTATAGCATATTTAAACATCACAGTAGTGAATGATAAAGCAGGCACCAAGAAAGATTAGCAAGGGTGAACTTAGAAATATGCATGGATAATATCCAATGGATATGCACGCTATCCTTTTATATTCAAAATTTAAATCGAGGAGACAATAAATGAATAGAACTAATCAATGAAGAAAGAATGGTATATTTCGTTTTTTTCGGATGGCATAACTTTTGTGGCGGAAAGAGAAGAGAATCTGAAGAGGGTTTGAAGAGACTCCACCTCCAAATGCATAAAAAAAGACAAAAAAGAGGCTATAATCTGCGGCAGAAGAGCAGATATTAATACGGGTATTTAACTTGGGAATCAATAGGGAGTATAAGTGGAACAGTTTTGCGATTTGGAAAGCGGAAAGAGCGACCATAGTAGAAAAAATAAGGAAATAGTAGA
The DNA here is from genome assembly GCF_022747635.1 of Hetaerina americana. Lineage (NCBI taxonomy): Eukaryota > Metazoa > Arthropoda > Insecta > Odonata > Calopterygidae > Hetaerina > Hetaerina americana. The sequence goes on from NW_027286403.1 coordinate 10,726,648, forward strand.
ATAGCACAGGCGAAGAACATTCTAACGGAAGGATTACAGAGTAACAGCTGGATAGAGCACAATCCTGTAAGGAAGCGCCTCATTAAACATATAGTACCTGGAGCACGCTTACTCGTGGCAGTGTGGCGTGGGCAATAACAGTAGGAGAAGAGGAGGAAACAAGTAACAATATAAATTCACTGCTGTAGGAGAATGATGAGTATCAAATGGAAGTCTGGATAAACTAACCAAGATGTTGTACGAAGAACAGGAGAGGGAAGTGGAATAAAATCTTTTAAATGCAGAAACGATAAACCTATCGGATATTTTTGGGGGAAATAAGGCTTGGCAAAGGTAATAGTCGCGGAAAAATCGCAAGGGAATATCTAAAAAAAATACGGGCAACAAATAATAACAGACCCCATGGAGAAGAATTTCAAAAGTATTCGTATGAAGAGAAAGAGCCTTTAGATCTAGATAGAGTATGCTGATCGCTGAGTAAGGCCAATGAAAGGATTGATGATTGGTAATGATGATTAAATCTACTTTGTAGAACTAAGTACCTACCAGTGATGGATTTGTTTACAGGCTTACTGTTATTTTAAGTGGTCATCTATTTGTCAACGTAGTCACTCTTCCGAATTTCATTCTATGTAATAAGGGTTCTTCATCAATATGAGAGAAACCAATTTGCACTCCTCTACGAAATATATGGAAAAAGGCTAATTTATTTTTCTCACAATGATGAACTTTCACTAAATCTCCTGAATCGCCTCGCCTGAATCTGAGTTATTCATCAAGTTTACTCCGTGGAAAATTAAAATTTTCTCACCGGACCAACCGCCCCTTTTCGTTAACAAACTTAGGACGTATATAGCAATTTAGAATGATGTGCCATTCCGTATTAATTTTTTGGCAGCGATTTGCAGAGCAAAGACACGTCGGTCATACCGTAATGAAATCGATTTGCTCAATATTAAATAATAATAGCAGATGCGTCAAAAACGACACAATACTTACAAGACTTATTTTTTTCATTCTGACTAGATTTCTTCTATTTTTATCTTAAGGTCTTATTCGTGGAAACGCATGCTGATTATTATATAGTTTTTGAGATTGGAACTGGCGTCTGGAGAGGACAAGCTAACAGTGCCTGCCTTGTGTTATTCGCGGATCATCTTCTACTTAGCGATATTTGTCGAGGATTTTCATTTCGATCTATTCTCGAGACACATAAACAGCTTTAAGTTAAGAAGCAATAAAATAAAGAGATACACATTTTGAAAAATGAAATATTTCGAAAGCGTTACGTTCGGTCAAATAATGCCATAACTCTCGGTTAACTGTTGATTACAGCAGAAATCTTTTCAAAGTGGCTGAACGACTATCGTCATTTCAAAGCCTATACAGCTCAACTAGTAAAACCAATTTCCGGTGACACAATATCCATACTCAGGTGGTGATTTTAAATATCAGCCTCTAGGTTGACCGGTGATAACTTTTTTTACGAGGCAGTCAGCCGCTGCATCGCTGTTCCGAGGAGAATTCTATTGCTAATCACGATGAGTCAAGGTTTTCCACAATTAATGGGTAATACTCCCATTTTTTACGTCAGGAGTGACCTACCTACCCCATTTCAGATAAATAATCACCAACGTATTGCAAAAATATGAGTGGAAAATCTAAATATCACTCAAGTTTTAAGAAGAAAAAAGAGTTAAAACATTTTATGATTAAAAATTCCGAAAGTCTGAAATCAATTCGCGATTTTATTTTCTTTTAATATTGACTGCCGTAATGGTATGCATGTCTTATTTAATTTATGTCAATTACTTGAGTTCAGATACTGTTAACCACATTTAATTTTTCATCTTATAAACGTGTTTAGGGGAGAGAAAGGTTTTTCCATTTAATTTTTCAAAAGCAGATAAAAATCTTGAAAGTGCATTTAATAAAAGCGTAAAAAAATTACGTTGACATAGTATGAAAGGGTACCGCAAATTTTCCGGTAATTTCTTAGGGAATCACATTCCATTCAACCACAGGACGATGCCAAACTTCTGTGTATATATCGTCCGTGAAGGAATGACAGTGCCCCATAACTATGAAAAACGCGTTCTACACAATACGTAACGGACCCAAGTCTTAACGTATGTAAAACTGATGTGCATAGTATTAACAAAATAAGTAGGATTTGGATGCTAACATGCATTCTTAATTAAATTGATGCCAAAAATGGCGGCGCGGCCTTATCACAAAGACTCGCAAATTCATGAATGAGTTATGTGCCGTTAAACGTTTTACGGAATCGAATAAAGACAGAAGGCATCATCCAAAGAAGATAATATTTTTCATGATTCAACAACACAATGTATTTTCTATTACAGTTACATTACAAAATTTTAAATAGCACTCTATCAAATTATGTAGAAAAAAGGAATCGATCAAAGTCGAGAGATTAATTGAAAATAAGAATACTTTCGTTATGAATTTCCATGAAATTTATGAAAATTAGAGTTGCTGGTGTATAAAGTATTCAATGCTTTTAACAAAAAATTCCATAAATATTGACCGTATAATCTTCAAAAGAGACCCAAATAGTTGAAACATGTATTCCGTTGAAGTCTCTACCTAATTAAAAAATATCCTAGCATAAAGTCTAGTAAAATATTGCAATTTCATGGAATATAGTAACTAAAAATAACATCATTTTACCAATGATAAAACAGCGGACTGAAAGATTAAATATAATTTTTTCATATCAGAAAAATACTACATAGTTTAGTGAAGGATTCCATAAGAGATAAACTTCTGCGCTATCTTAATCAAAATATCCCACCAATTACTCTTTTCTGTGTATACCTGTATACTTTCAGATTTTACCATGGAAAAAATATTGACAATCTAAGAAACTTACAGTAAATGCTATAAATTCTCCTCCCTTAACTGAGTAAAATATTTACCGGGGCATTCGACTGGTTTTATTGGTTCGTGCTGATAAAATGTGGTAGAGTGGTGGACGACGTAAATATCGAACAAGTGAAATGGCTCAAGTGTGCCAAGATCAGTTGCCGTAAGAAATAATTATTAAACCACAAGAAGTTTATGAAAATAAATCTTCTTCGACTGATCACATTTGAGGATAAACAAAAATATCTATACATTTAAATAAAACAAAAAAATTCGACCTAAAAACTGAGCATATATTTGTGGGGCAAAATTTGGTAGCAGAACCTATTTCCAATTTACTACGCAAGGCCTGCCCGAAACCTAGCTTTGCATAATGATTTTAATATTTTTCCCTCTCCTTTTAAAATATGGATAGAGAAACTGAATCTCTCCAGTTGGGCGTTTATATCACGCAAAAGCTCCTATACAATTGTTAACTTCCATAATAACTGCAGCCTGATGGAATTTGTACCCCATCATGCGTAAACTGAGCCAAAAATTGAAAGGAACCAACATTTTAATTCGAAAATCGTTTATGTTCGCGCAATAATCGGCCATTTCCCTGGAAGGGATCTAGTCAAACATTCCCTGGAAGGGATCTAGTAAACTGGTAATCGGGACGCTGACCTAATGAGGGTGCTGAAATGTTCACCCTCAAAGCGTCTGAGGCAATCATCCCATATTACAGTGGTTGAATGTCGTCCTAACGCGATGTTTTTATCTGAACTTTTAAACATTCATTCTACGGATTGAATTGAAATCTCCAGGGTCGCCAAATAGAACGCCTAACCCCCAATTCTCCACCACTTGAGTCGACCGGAAACGTTGATAACAGAGAAACACTCACCTTCAAACCAGGCCGAATATAACAAATGCACCAGCAGCGTGGCGAAGAGCGCACTTGGACCACGGTGTCGAGTCCCCTTCGCCGGGTGAGCAGCGATAAAGCTCTTCACACGAGAGGGAATATTTGCAGGGGGGGGGCGATGCTCCACGCACCGAGACGACAGCGGTGATAAGAAAACACCTCCCGATTCAGGGCACTTCTGACGCTCCACGGCAGTCTTCCTCTGGGCCTTGGTGCATTCTCTGCCCCTGTCCACACTCAAGAGTACCACGACGACTCCTCTCACGCGACCGACTGACGACGCACGCCCATAGCGAAGGCACCGCCGAGTGGCTCGGAGGCAAACCCTTAACACCCACCCCTCCTCCGCCCTCGTATGCTCTCCTCCCCCCTTCACAGCCACCCGGCCGATGACATTGAAAATGGGTCACGAGGCGACTGCTGTGGACGATGCAAGACGGGCTGCAAGCAGCTTCCTCGCCTCCTCTCCCCTCTCTCCCCCTCAGGGCTCCGCCGTCTCACCTCTGGGCGGACACCTGCTCCACTTTCGGCGAGGAAGGAGAGGCGAGTGTACCGCCGTTCCTTACCATTTATTTATCCGCTGCCGAGCATCGCCGTGGGCCCAAAATGCTCGGAGCCGCGATCGGAGGCGTGGTGGTTTTCTGCTCGCCCTGACTCTCTCGAGTTGCATCAGGGTCCGGTCATTTACACTTGTATGTCGCGTCGTGTCGATGGTGTGTAAACCTCCTGTTCGGGCCATTCCCCCGCGAACCAAGGGACGAGGGAATTGAGAGCTGATAAGGGATGCACGTAATTCGCGTGAGTGTCAATGACTGGGTGAGAGGGGGAAAAGGTAGGTGGAGGAAAGATGGTATTGCGGAGTACTTTTTAGTAGGTTACGTTTTGCTTGTTGGAAGTTTGGAATTGGATCGTTCACATAGCCTAGAGATCAGAGGTGGATTTGGTTGTTCAATTCGGGAGGGGGGCCAAGTATCTCGAGGGATGGGTTGGGATAGCAAAATTGTATTTTTGTTAGCTATGGGCCTTAGCAAAAAGATTAATTCCAGCAAACATTTTAAGGATAAACCACAATAACGAAATGCCATGGTGCAATCGCGTTATTCTAATTTACGTGTTTGGTTCTTTTTTTATCCTTGGAAAATTGAGTTGAAATTTTTTTCAACAAGTTCGGTAGGGTCACCTCCGTGACCCCCTCCCTCGAATCCGCCTCTGGTGGCTGTAGCGTGGAGGTAGCGTGTTTTCTTATGGTTTAATCTCATCCAATATCTACCACATTGATTCTTATTATGCTAATCAATAATGTTAACTCTTTGGCTTAATGACTAACTTTAGCTTGATCATCCACAGTTCTGATTTGAATTATTTCCCATCTACTTTCACTCCTGCCTCTTACCCTTCTCATACCTCTGTCACCACTTCTTCTAAATGTATATTGAAAAGCCCTAGTGATATTATGTAGTCCTTTCTAACGCCCCTGCCTAACCATGCCCATAACAAACTGCATTTACTATTTGCATTTCCTCAGGGTGAGATATGCACAGATTTTAGTAAGTTTTCTAGCCTTTCACTCATTGTTTGATTTTTTTCCAATTTACTCACCTGTATGACATCTCAGACTCAAAAATAATCAATTGGTACATTGTTGTCATATATTAGTGATGGACTCACATATGACAATGATACACATTCATAGGAGGGTGTTCTATGCAAGTTCTAGAAGAGTATTAAAATATGAGAAGTTCAGTGAAGGCATCAGAGAAAATATTTAAGGAAAGGGTGGCAGAAGAGCACTAACACATATGACATAAGCAAATTTTATTGCTTTGCCCTTAGCTCCCAAGGTCAAAGTAAAGGTTTCTCTGGAAGCACGATCAACTGATTCCCCAAATTTTTCACGCAGGATCTTGCACCCCTGATCCTCAGACCTGGAGCCATCAGTGATTAGTGATAATGATCTAAATGATAATTATCACTAATCTTATTGATCTTGAAACCTTTTTTGATGATCAATGTATACCCACTACAAAAAACTAAGTGTAGCACATAGCCAATCTCAGGCCATATAAAGACTCTTTTGAAGCTATGATAGGTGGTACCTGTGAATCTTAATTGATAGCTTTTAGCAACGTAAAAGGTTTATTTGGATATAATGCCATCATGAAATAATTTCTATAACCCCTAATATACATATTAGATTCCATGAAGCCCGGTCAAATCGTATTTAATAACATGATTTCATGCTTTAAACATTTTTATTTTTTCTCCTTTCATTGATTTCACTTGCATTGGCTTTACATAGAGGTGCGTAGCATATTTTATTAACTTCATTTACTTGAAATGCAGTTATAAGAAATACAGAAAAATGATTCCTTGAAGCAGACTGCAAAAATCCAGTTAAGACACACAATAAGCTAAGAATATAATAATTAACTGAGGCCACTCTGTAACTGCCTGAGAAACAATGGAGGAGTCAACATTCACAAAATAATGTGTTCCAATGTAGGAAGGAAGATGTATTAAGAGGGTATCAATAAACATACTGTTGCATTGACACATCATATATTACCATACATCAACTCATGTTTATTACAATTTATTTAACATAGTCAAGCTTCCATCTAAAGTCTCAGATCACCTTTCCATTTATTTCGCATTAAAAAATATTATCTCAGCTCCTCCTCATTATGGAAAAGACATGATTAGCTATAATTTTCACGAAGAAAAATACTGTTTCATGTGAATTATTAAGATGAAATTTACACAGATAGTGACTTAACTTGTTTCTACTAGTAAATGGGCTTGTGACATTTTTATATGCATACAGGAAGATACAAAAATTGTACAAAAAAGAGCCAACTGCATGTGGATATATTTAACCCCATCTTTTGTTTTACAATAGTGAGGAAGATATTTGCTCCACCAATTCAATGGCATCCTTTGTAATATTTGTCTTGCATCTCTACTGCTATACTTTGTTCCATATCTTTTCATTAAACTTGAATATTTTTTCCAATGAAGTTTTTAATCAAAACAAGAGAAATATTACTTAAACCATAAAAGTAGCATTTAATTTGCCAGAGTTTGATTTTTTATATTTTTGTGTGCTAAAAATATCCTCCAACTTTAAAAAAATGGATATCATCTATCAATAATAAAAGCAGGGTATTTTTTTGCAAATATGCTTAGGATACACATGAATTGGTGATAAACACTCTATCATAATTTTTTCTGGAGTAAGAGTGTCAAAAGTAGTGTAAAGGAAATTTGTAAGCCCATTGCGTAGTGTTTATCAGAAAAATTTCATACAGAAAACAAGGATTAACATATTATACCAAAGGAGTCATTAATTTTAGTTTTACTTGACTCTACAAGCACCTTTTTAAAAGCATTCTCATTATAGGTATCCAAGAAATGTTGTTGGTATTTATAATTAAATAAAGGTTTCATTATGCATGATATAACTTATGGCTCTTAAACCTAGACCATGATTTTAGTGACATAGACACAACACTTTACAAAATAAATTACCACAATAATGTACAGAAATATAAATAGGTGAAATGTAGATAATGCAAAATAATTATTCAGGCAGTTAAAATGAAATAGGTAATAAGTTTCCAAAATTCAAATACCAATCCTCCCCCTTGACTTAGAATGCACATCAAATATTTCTTTGGAGATGTTTATACACATAAACATCTAATTTCAAATTGCTAAATATCTGAATCAGTCATACCCAACTGTTGGACATCATGGGTCCCTCATATAGGGTAATGAGAGGTTGGAAACCTCTTATTAACAGAATATGCCTTTATATCTTTCTTGCCTTTATGGGCTTTTTACAAGTGGTCATGGAGGCTGGGAAGCTGGGGCTTAAAAGGAATGAAATCTTATCACCAAATGCATCATCAATTCTCATTTCCATTCCCTGAACATCATGATCTTCAAGCTCTGGTAGTAACACTTAAAATGGTCTAGCCTTCTACTAGTCACTCCTTGATTATATAGTGGTTGAAGAAATGCATAAAAAGGAGTGTCAAATTCTATAGACTGTTACTTCCAAAAATCTTAGTGATGAAAGAGTAATAACCCATTTTTGATAAGCTCATTTTTTTCATTCTTCTAGCAATCCATTCCACGATCCAGCAATGTCTCTCCACTTGACCATTTTTCTCATCCTTAGAAGGATTTCACTAAGCCCTATCCGCATTGTCAATTGTGGCCCTACTTCCTGATTCTTCAAAATACATTCCCGTCCCTAGAATGCCCAGCCCCATGAGTTCACTGCAGCTGCATGGTAACCCAGACGACTGATCGGGGATGAACTAGACCACCAATTTCACAATTGACGGTGCGTGTTTCCCCATTCACCACAAATAAAGCTTCATTGGCAGGGGTCACCATGTAGTGACCAAAGATGCCAGAGGCAGCAATGGGACGGTTTGGATTGTCCCACTGTGCTAAAGATGCCTGCATGGCTTTCCCCACACCAGTAATCATCTCTACTTTCCCTGGAATAAAATAAAATCCTTTGTTTATCCAAGGAATTATCTTAAGAAATGAATTACTATCTGGAATTTCAAAGAATTTTTTGTAGGTGAATGTTTCAAAGATATCTGTATGAAGCAAACTAACACTTGCTGAAACAGAGTGTTACTCAAAATGAAATTACCTGTCACCAGATTCAAGAAAAGGATGTCCTCCTTGTCTGAAGCACTTGCATATAAATCATATCCATGAGTGGTTTGTGATGGATAAAAAGTAATATCACTGACATTCAATGTGGTCTTAACGTCAAATGAAAACTTAAGGCCATTTTCTGAAATTAAATTCAAATTATTAGAAACTGAAATACTTATTTTGGAAATTTGAGGAACACATATTTTGTCTTATTCACTGAGATTCTTAAAAATTTGACTCCAAAATATTTTAGCTGACCTGTTACTTCTTGGACAACCAGTGTAACACCTTGATGTCCTCGATCAAGGGTTACCACCATTCTGCTGTCTGGAGAAATGCGAGGTTTCCCAAATAATCCAGAGCGATAGCTCACTACAGTATCTGTTAATTGGTCAAGAAGTATTTGTCCAGTAGAGCGTCCTGTGACTGGCTCCTCACACTCCATCACAACATAGCCATCTGCATTCATAAAATTACACAATTGCAAATGAAAAAATGTAAGAAGTGAACTCATATAATTATTAATACAAGAGCCTATTTGAAACACATGTATTATCTTTAAATATACTTACACAGTGCTGAAAACTGTATCTCACGTGGTACACAATTGTAAGGTGTTAAATCAATGCTGCGGATATACCGCATGTTGGCCAAATCAAGCTTGAAAAGTCCTCGCTGATTAGTATGGGTAACATAACCATACTTAAAAGTATGAGTTATGTCCTGGAAAGTTTTGTGGAATGTTTCATTAATTGACTCAAAACGTAAATATTTTAGAACACAAATGAAATATCTATGTTTACCATCATATAATTTCACAGAATAATACATGAGCACATTGTATTACAACGCAGTGACATTCTCCTATGTTTTTTGATTCTTGAAAATAAGTTATTTGTGGAAGATACAATAATAGCCCAGTCTAAGTGCACAAGTGACCAAGTAATCAGTGTAAAGTTTACAACTTATATTCCCTATTATAATTTTTGGAGTATTTCACTATCTATTGTTTCTCAAATAAGACTGGGCTAGTAGCAACTTTTATTACAGATTAATATTGCTTTCTCAAATACCACCAGATGACTTGGTTCCAACCAAGTATATTCCAAGACATCAGGGAGACAGAATAGCTTCTTGTCTGTGAGCTGTTGGTTTTCCTGCAATCTGCAATGGATTGACTTTTCCGTATGCCCAATGTGTGATAGCTATATGAGCACTCCTTCAAGTATGTGCAAGAATATTTATCCTTGAATTTATGTAGGTGGTAGGCAGTTTTCCTGCATCATGTCATTTTGAATCCATTTTGAGCTTTGTAAGAATTCATTTTCAATAGATCCCTCAGCAGTAACAAGGTTGTAAAAGATGCAAGTTTCCTAATGGTGATTTACATTTACCCCTCCTCTTGCTCTTCTTGTTACTTTCTTACTTTTAGGGGTTAGGTGGTAGAAGAGACCCCATAGTCTCAATCTTGGCTCAAAATAAAGATGACTACCTATCTTTCTAAGAGGACATTTTTTGGACCTCCCTTCTCTTCTAGCCATTCTGATGTATCTTAACAAGGTGTTCTTTCATTAACTGGAGGAATTCTTGATCTGAATGGTGGCTGCTCAATCATCAGGTTTTTTAGAAATTCTGCCTCATGTGAGGGATGATGTTGGGAAGATGCATGTAGATATCTATCCATATACACCTTCTTTCCATAGAATGAATACCTTAGGCTTCTATATTCTCTCTTGTTCTCTAAAATGACCTGGGAAGGAAGTTACTTATACTCTTCAGTTTCATGGTGAAGTTAATCCTGGGAGTCAAAAGTTCAGGTGCTGAAGATATTTATTCAAGTCCAATTTCCCATATGGCCAATTGACAAATGTCTCAGTCTTTAGCCAGCAAAAAGGTTCCATGGAAAAGTAATTGTGAGATTTCTTTTCATCTCCAACATGTAGATGTTCACCATTATGGGTGGCTACAGAGATCCTCTGACCCCTAATTCAAGTGTTGAAAAAAACAAGTCAATGGGTGTAGTGAACTACAAGAAAAAAGCTTGGTGCTTACATTCTTGCCAAGCCAACTTGCATCATATGGATTGCTACTACTTCACAGTGTAAAATGTTGGCACAAATTCATATTTCATTTTGTGTTGGTGGGTGTATAAAATGCTATTGTAATATAAAAAAGTGGCTATAAAAATATTTTATGGTTTTACACATGAAGAGAACCTTTGCTGTGACCTGTTGAATTTCAATGGAGGATTCTTTATCATGGCCTGGGCCAAGTGGAGGTCATTTGTTCTTGTCTCTTTGGAAAATATTTTATTTGAAGATGTAAGCTCAAATAAGATGTAAAATATATTCTGATGAAGGTGAAGGATTCACAGGGAGGCCAAATACCAGAGAACCCCTCAGAGTATCATTTTCAACCTAGGATTTAGTCCCACCACATTTTCAACTATTTCATACGAAGGGCAATCATGTTGAATGGATATATTTCATTTCATGATAAGTGTCTTTTTTTTAGCATTTTCTACCCATTTATACTATTTTCCATGCATTTGCCTCCAAGATTTCCAGTTAGATTTGGTATTAGTAATTTTTTAATCAAAATAATGAGTACACCTTTTGCTCCAATTTATAAATAACTCATGCAACACAATTTCATCATACGAAAGAGAAGATAACATTTCAGGACTAAATTTCATTCAATAAAAGTTGTAATGTACGATGTACTACTAAAAATTGTGTAAATTTGTAAATATTTAGTGTAAGCAGATAACAATGGGGTAAAAGATGGTCATATAATTACCAACGCTCTAAACTCCGAGCATAACCTGCTAATTGCTAGCATATCCAAATAAGAGCTACTTCCTCCCATCCACTGCATTGGGAAAATTAATCACTAGAATATTCGGAATTACCTGCACAGGAGGCATGAAAAGACCTTTCACAAGGTCAAACTGCCCATCAATCGGTTCTGGGTGCACGGTATGATGCTTGCGCTTCTGAGCGGCATCACGAATAATTTGAATAGTCTTAATTCCATGGTTGGTTTCACTCCTCCAATTGAGAACCCACACTTGATCCAATGGTGGAACATGATGAAGTTCAACTGGATATTTATCAGTCACAACAACCTAAAAATTGATTTTTAAATTTTATTATTTATAATGAAAGCATTTGGTGAAAATCATTAGTACAAAGTTAGTGCAGGGAGTTTCATTTGTAGAGTCAATATATGCTAGGAAAAAGAAATTGAAAACAAAAGGCAATCATTTATACCTATGAAACAATTCAAAATTTAAAAATACAGATCAAATTAAAGGTAATAATTATAAATTTAAGTTAGTATTATCCCATTCCCCGGACAAAATTGCTTTTGCAACATTAAGATACAGATGAAATTAATTCTGCTCTGGAAGTTTTTCTGAATTCAATTGGACTTATTCTAATATGTGTAAAGGTTAGTGTAGTAGGTATTCATGCAAATGATAGTAGGTAATGCAAATGATTAGTAGGTAAAATGTACATGACATCTCCACTAATATTTCAGTATAATATTTAGCACTATGGCTTGCAGTAAGCAACTGTAGTATTTAATATACACTATATCTCATAATCTGATACAACATAAGTATATGTTACATAACTTACTATACAGTGACCTTAATTCACAAGCTCTGTTGTCTGAGATAATACCCCACCATAAGTTACCCAAAAACATAAAACAGACTCCAAAATCTTGGCGAAGCTAAAAATGCATGGTGATTTGATTATACAAGTATCAACAATTTTAATTGATAATGAAAGATGTGGCATTTACTTTTTCATTTTTAGGCATGCAAATTCAAACAGAACTCTTCCAAGGCTCATCGCACATCAGTAATATACCACAAAATAATAAATAACTGTGTAACTCAATGGTTTTTACTTAGTTTACAATTATTTGGTAACCAATAAAAATAGGCCATGAAAGGAAAGCCTCCATGTAGTATACCCAGGAGCACTTTGGCCAACCAATTCTGTGTATCTGACGCTCTGATGTTGCATTGCCTCATGATATACAGCCGCCCTTAGTTTGACGATAATCAAGTAGAGCCACCATTGGCCACTACTCTTAATATGGTTGCTAATACTCCTATTCACTATTATGTAACAATTCCCCACCATGACACCCAAAAAGTTGGGGCAACAGAAGTAGGGAAGTAGAAAACATGATGATAGAGTTACAATTTCATTGCTGACTTCCTGGAAGTTCAAATCAGTTGGTTCCTTCATCCCAGCTGATGATGGATTCTGTACAAGGATCCAAGATAAGTTTCCATATCTCTTTGGATCCAAACTTACAAAATGGGCCTCTTGAGTAAAATTGTTTCACCTGAGCAAATGTTGAATATTTTTTGGACATGAATTGCAATTTTTCTTCCCAGCACCAAGGGAAAGGACCCATATGGTTACTGAAACATGATGCTTTTTATCTTAAAGCCAGGGTAGGTACAAAATAAAGCATTCACATTTGCCTCAGGGACTTAATGAAAATTAATTCATAAGTTCTTGCCCTTCATTATAGGAATGAAATAATTACAGAAAAATTTGATGTTAGAGAAAGGAAAGAGTCTGTTAGATGCATGTTTTGGACTGCCTGAATAGAATTTTTTGATTTAAAAGGGTGCCTGAGGGCAGTAGAGCATTTACTTTGGGTGCACTGATCACCCAGCCTGCAAATCCCTTGGTCTATTGGCTAGATTTTGACTACTAATTATGGGACAACAAAAACTAGCAATACCACTCTTACTATCCCCAGCTACATCTTTTTCAAACTACTCTCTTTTCACCCTCTAAATTACCCGAGAGCCTCCCCATGTACCAGAATAAGCGAAAAATGAAACAGGAAACTTTCTGGACATCTAGCTGGGATGAAGGAAGAGAAATGGCAAACAAAAGAGAACGTTTAATGTCACCCTTAAAAGGTTTAATAGCTTAACTTGGTTAATTATTCTGAGTGCCCTGGTGAAATCTCAGGGAAATAGACGTATATTTTTGAACCAATATAGAAGTACTGCATTCTGATACATCCAGAATTCAGAGCTGTTCAATATAAGTCAGAATATCAATATCCGAATTGTAGCAGTGAGCATATTTATAGCATTTCTATGAATCTACCACTTTTCTTATATATTATGGTACAAAATAATATCATTTAAATAAATCTTCTCTCTATTAATTAGTTGTTACAGGCATTCATTAGCTAATGTTATTCCATATGGGCAGATAAAAATATAATATATAAATACAAAAGTTTACTTTTTCCTACTCACATCAACAACCACCATTTGAATTTTACTGATGACAAGGACCCGATCTTTTTTAGGCTGAGTGACATAAACATAGCGATTGGCTACATTTATAGCCTGCCCCCAGCTACAATTTACCCCCTTGTCACCACATACATACTCCTGCAATAAATAAAGGAATTAGTATTCAGAGCTTTATTGTAGATTTAAAGAGATGTAATAGTAATAGTATTATTTAATAATAATAGTATGTATTTAGCTACCTGAGTTCCTGGAATAATATCAGTGGCTTGAATCTGGTGATACAATCTACAGGCTGTTGGCTCATAGACAGAAACTCCCCAGTCATGGAATGAAAAGAATCTACGCTCCTCATTTGGTGCAGCTGTTAGGATCAAATGTCAATAAATTAATGAAATTATTTAGAAGAAATATTTAAAGTTATTTTTAAATGCCATGGAGTTAATAATATAATAAGCTTGAAAGAGGGCTTGTACTTTGAAGGGGTGACAACAAGATCATATTTTTTCTTGGTAGTTATTATTTTAGTATATGAGTATGGTTATTATGATAAATATTCCCATAGTACCTGTGGACAAATATATGAATACCTAAAGAGGATTTTAAGAAAAATTGTAACGAGAAAATTTGCCTACTTGGAGTTGGGTCTTCCTGCACAACCAGAGAAGAAATGTCTCTTGTCATTCCGCCAACATTTGTAGCCTGGCACATATATGCACCAGTGTCTGCATAAGCAATGTTATGAATTTGCAATTCAGTACCATTGCCAATTATTTCATACTTATTAGGTACATCTATTTTCAATGGTTCGTCATTTTTCAACCATTCAACCTAAAGAAAAATGTATCATTGTTATTATTACATATAATTAATTTCAATGTTGAGTATCAATATATTTTGTTTAAATGTACATAAATTAAACATATTTGGTTTCTGTAATAACAATAATTTTACAATTCCAATGGTTAATGTACAACAGCAATGAAAGGTACATCATAAAAAATAGGAATCCAGCATTAATACAGAAAAGAATTCATGTATGGAGGAAAAATACGCACGTCATTTTTACATATACATAGGGAATATTTGTATGTAATATTTAGTAATGTTTCTCAGGTTGGAATGTTTTTTTTGTCCTTTAAACTGAGTTATGTCTCTGTACTTCTGTGGCAATTTATGATACAGGTTTAGTCCAACTGACTTTAGTTCTACGCTTGCATCATTGGTTCGATTGTATTTAATGTAATTAGCTCGTACATATTTTAAATTTAAGAATATTACTATAATTATAAGAATATATACATATTTGTATGAAAATTAAATACTCCTGGGTTGGCATAATAAATATAAAATTATCACTAAATGGACTATAGGAAAACAAATACCATACGTTAAAAATGAAAGATGAAAAAACATTGACTACTAATTATGGCAAACATATGCATTATAAAAAATTCATCATTAAAAATTAAATTTGTAGATTTGATTTTAATGACAAATAGCTCACGCACATAGTATTTATAATGAATTAACCCCATCTACCTTTGGGAATGGCTCTCCGACCACATGGCAGAACATTGCTGCTTCTTCTCCAGGTCTTCTGGATTGAATTTTGGGAGTGACCTTGACTTCTGGAATGGCTGCAAATAAGTGAAAATATGATTGAATCATAATACCTACACTCAAAGCATGCACATATTCAGTACCTACAGTAAAAGTTTAAGAAGTCCTGAAAAAAAGGGAAATCCCCTATTCAACCAATGCTTCATTAAGAATGTCTTTCAAATTCTCATTGCTTACCATCTATATGTCTCAAGGGCATAAATTTCAAATCATCCTGAGCTGAGGAAGGTTATCCATATATTATTATCTAAATGGTTTGGTGCTTGGATTAGAAATCATATGCATATTTTAATATAACTTACTTCTTTTGTTAAAAAATTATGCTAGTTAATTTAATTGACCAAATGCATTTTTACCCAAAATTATTTTTCTCATAATATAATATGAGCTGAAAATTTAACCAACCATTCAAGTGTAACATTAATCATAGTATTTAAATATATTTCATATATCCCACTTGATTGCCAAAGGTCTAAACACTGTGAAAAGTTCACGGCAGTTTAAAAGACTGGGAGGAGGACTAAATTTTTGATTTTGCTTTTCCAAGAATGATTTCATTGGAGAATTTGCTATTTAGCTTGAATTTAAATGAGAAGTTTCATTATTTTGAACATTTTTCATACCAGTATTTGTGGTAAGCTGGTAAGAATGAAAAACCTTAATATCAGAGATGCAAATTATTTTCCATGCAACAGCATGGCAATAGAGATAACTTACTGTGCACAGTGAGCACATGAGTTTGCACAACATCCTTATTCCTCTGTGCATGGCACGTGTAGTTTCCAGCATGTACCAGTTGAATTCGGGTAAGATAAAGAGATCCATCCGAAAAGACTCTGATCTCGCCATCAGCAGCCACTGTGGTAGCTGCAGTACTTTCTACAAGCGCTGCAAGGTCAGCACCATGACGTCGCCACACTATCGGTGGTGGTGGTGTTCCTGTTACATCACACTTGATTTCAACGTTGTCACCCACTCGTGCGGATAAATGGTTAACTTCTAGGGCCTTGTCCAGGGAGACCACGGACACACCTCCAAACGGAAAAGAGTTTACTGCAACATTATTTACATACGTAAATGGGGTGAAATCAGAAAGTGTCCTTAAAATACTAATACCTACTAACTAACTAACTAATATATCAAACATTCATTGTGATTATCATTCAAGTACTCTAAATTTCATTGAAAATAAATACAGTATTAAATATTTGGCTTCAACAAGATAGACATGAAAACTACTGGATAAAGTTCAGTTTTACATACAATTATCACAGAACCTGATCATGGAAATGATTTTTTGAGGTCTTGATATGCTGTGATAAAACAAATTTGAAAACCGTCAAATAAGGATTGCCCATTATTTATATCCCTCTAGTCCAAAGTTTAGTGTGGTTGAAGAACTTCTTATGACTATTCTAAAAAGATATAGGGATCCACTGTGTTTCCAGAACCTTTTCATCCAGTACCTTTCACAGGAAATCAAAATTAATGCAGGCATTGCTTAGCTTACTGTGACTCAAAATTTAAATTCTAATTCCAGCCTGCAAGCCAAATGCAATTAAATCAGTATCTTACTGAAAAGAAATGAGCAAATCTATAATTAAGCTTGATGTAATAATGATACAAGCAATTCCATATAGTCCATGTAGTCTATCATTGTTCATTTTTCACATATTCATTTCTAAATTCATTACATTTGAGCCAAAGCCAATGTCATGCAAGCAGGTAGCTGTGCCGTGTAAGATTTATGTTGCTACAAAGTGCAAGAGAGATTGGTTTAACAAACTCTGATCCCAAATTATGCATGTGCATAAATAATTATCATAAAATAATTTATAAATAGTGCACATTGTATTAGGATAACCTTTTTGCATCAGCTAAATCAGCATTGCCATATTTTGGTGCCAATTGTTAGGGGTGAACAAAATGCAGTAACTCCATAATTTTTTATCAAGTGTTATATCAAAATATTTGCTAATATAGCTTGTCTTTATGCAAAGTTCATAAAATTTAGGAAACGATTTTATAGATTTACCTCGTATATTAGAAATGATGTTAATGAAAAACTTATGGTATAATTTCAGCTGATGAGGCTTACATCTTGTATATGCATTATTAACTCTCAGCAAAATTCCTAAATTAGCTGCATTTACTATAGTGATCATGTCATCAAGTTCAACTACTTTGCATATTCAAGAATGAAGCATTTGACTAGTTACACACTGAAGTGTTCTTTTCAGACTAAAATAGTGATTATAATCTATTGACTGAAACAAATCCAAAGTTAAGAAAGTGAAGTCACATGCTAATTTGATAGTAAATAATGCACATGAATCAATAAAGATGCGAAATAATAAAAAAAAAGAATACGAAAATATTAAGAAAGCTATAAAAGTTAAGATAAGTTTGAAAAAATTATCATGTTCATTTTAATTCCTGATAAACAAAATTTAATTAGGAATTCCATGAAATTATTATGGATGCAAGAATATTGGTTAATAAACTTCACCCATTAACATTTACTAAACCTTGAGTTTGGTCAGCCAAAATAAACTGCATTAGAAGTTAATATGGGGAGGAAACTGACAACTGAGGTTATTTTTACCTTTAGGAACAGGTTAGTACTCTGGCAGAGGTATGATTTTTCAGAGATTGGGGGATGGGTGGAGAGAAACCCAGTGATAGCATTAGCCTACTCTTAATGAAAAGCTCTAAGGTATCCACAGATTAATGTCCCATCTGACAGACAGCATACACCAGTTGAAGTGCCCTCCACAACCCAATTAGGGATCAGGATACAGCTGAAAAATTCTGCCACCACAGGGATTCAAACCCTTGGGGTGGGAAACCTTGGATCTTAGCACCTGCACCAACCAGACCCCTCACAGAAATTGAAAAAGACTTATGGGTAAGAAATAATAATCACTGTTAAGAACTCAAACACTAAATATTTTTCCCAAGTAAGATTGTTAGCTACATTAGTCTAAGTAATAAGGGCAAAATGTAAATCTTTTACAAGTTTAAGAATATGCAATAACTAAGAAAAATAAAGCCATTGCACTATGCCCTTGAGAATTGACTGTGGAAGTAGGGAATTTTAATTTAATCATTCAAATGATCTATCACCATAAAAACTGTTGAGAAACCAAAGTCTCCCTGGAACTAAAGGGCTAACTAGAGAGATTTATATTTAAATAAATTACTCTAAAATGGTGAGTAACTTAAGGATTTTCCTAGAGTAAAATATTTTAACTATCAAAAATAAGATAAAATGGTAAAACAGAATGACTCTTACTGTATAATTTACTGAATGCCATATAAAATTCATTAATATTCAGGTGGCCATCATTGTCACTATCATCATAGTTCAGCATATCTCCTAAGGTACATCCCTTAGCAAGCTGATTGAGGTGTTCTTTCTCAGAAATCTGTAGAAGAAAGAATTAATTAATAATCATCATAGAACATGAAATGCATGGATATTCTCACTAATCATTAAATTAAAATATTTAAAGTGAAAGTCTGTCACATATTGAAGAGGTAGACAACAAATATGAATGTGCCACCTTTATAATATAAGGGCTTATTAAATTCTAGACTATATTTTTCAAAGTTTAAGTAAAAAAATAAACAAGTCATTTTACATTGATAAAACAATGTAGGGGAGACAAGTAAAATTTCAGAGAAATTTTTTAAACTCTAATAATGTCACCCACAGTACCTCATCAAGTTCATCTCTTTCCAGTGCCCCATCATTGTTCTGATCATAATGGCTGAACATAATGCTCACTAAATATTCTTTCCCAGAGCTCCGGTTATCCTCTGCCATCAACTTTGCATGATTATAAAGCAAAAGGTTATCCTGTAAATGAAAAGAATAATTCCACTCAATCATTTTTTTACTTTTTCTTGCTGAAATCAGGACAAGACATGGTTAGAGCCAGGATATCATTTTGTCACTTACCAAATGTCTGTAAACTTAATTTAACTCATTTTTACTGCTAGCAGTTCAAAGTTGCCCTTTGAGGAATTAAAATTCTGTTTCAATTCTTAAGTGAGGTGCAGGGAGAAAATAATTAAAAATGGAAAGCAGATTATCATCTATCACTGCCCTTCTTCTTTAAGTGCAGAGATATTTTCTTTTCACCCTAACACATTTTAAGGGTCTCTAGTCTTCTTCTAAATCCTCAAATATTTTTGAGGATCCATCACTTCATCTGGCATAAAGCCTCCATTTTATTATCCAGGCACTATGAGTTATCTTATGGGGATATGGGGTTTCTCCCAATAGATGAGACAATTTAGTTTTCCCTGCCTTTTGCTAATTTTCAGTCAAAATTTTCTTCCTGATGGAGTCTCTATTTCCCCTACCCACTAACATTTTCTGTTTTTCTCCAATCAATCTTTCCCATCTTGTTATAATTTATTTTTTTAGGTTGATTTCCTTACCTCAAAATATTTGTAGCTTCTTCAATTGCTGAACCTTTCACTCTAGAGACGCTCTACTTGGTGGTATCCCATGAGAATTTTACCAGAAAAAGTGCAAACCATCGTGCATGTTTTAGATATTTCATTTTTACTGAATATATCATCACAAAGGTAAAATAAAATAGTTAAGAATTGGAAAGAGTTGTGGCAAGAAAATATGGAATGAAGAAGAAACAAAATGGATTGGAAAGGAGAATTTTTTGGAGAAGCAGAGCCCATAATTTGTTACTAAAATGATCCGTAGTAACAGAATATCTTGGAAAATTCCATATTTAGGTAAAAGCTCATATTTTGCTTGCTTCCATTGCTGATCCCTTTAATTTTACTAACTTCTCAACCTGTGCCAAGCTTTTTATTTCTTCTACTTTTTGATCCTTTTGTATCCCATTTTCACAGATCCACAAAATTTTACCTCTGGTGAAACTTCTACTTTTCTTTATTTATCACCTCAGGATTTTTTGAATTGATTTTTCATTACTTGACAATAGTCCTCCTTCTAGCTTCTGTTCCATTCATTCTACACAGACCTGCTGCTTCTCTCATCACTCCAGGTGTTGGAAAATTTACAGAACTCCTTTTATGTTAGCAGCACACAGTATTAGTCATTTAACGATAACTTATAGCTGTGGCTGTTTGCTTCTACAGGCACCAGAGGATGTGTTGATAGTATTTTTGCTGAGAGAAGGAAGGGTGTAGAGAAACTAGGTATTGACATGTGTCTACCCTAAACCTAACCATTAAGAGTGGTCTATAGGTTGGGCTAGCTTGAAACCATTTAATACAATAGATTTTTTTCTACCATTCTTGAATGACCCTCAAATACTGAGTAATACTTATTGTGTTATCAATCCAATTTTCTTAATTCAGCATCATGAAATTTAAACACATGAGAAAGTGAGTTTTTATTTCAAGTGAACCTTAGGAAAATTCTTCAACTATCATTGTGTTTCATTACAGAAAAATTTACTTTTAATAATCATGTCAAATTTGTTTGGAATAAATACTATCTTCAAGTCCCTCAATGTGATCATACAAGCTTAGTGAAATACCTCAAAGGGAATCTCTGAGTGATTTTATATAAAATTGAGTGATTGAGGTGAAAATTCATTCTTAGTGGTCAAGATTAATTTAAATCCACCCAGCTTTTGTTTGCAATTTAATTGGAAACAATATATTTGTTTTACCATGATTATAATAGCAAGGCATCATACTTTATGCTTAATTTAAGATTCAGTTTCTTTTTGCTATGCTATTAAATTGTTATCAACTGTTTTGTACTAGGTGATTTTCTTAAGAAATGGATTTCTTTACTGGCATAATGATGTAAACTTACTTTCATAATCTCATACTCTTGGATAGAACACTCTGCATCTTCGGCTGACTTTCCTTGTTCTTTTGTCTCCACCTTGTTCTCATCTTCATCAGCTGTAGGGGTAGAAAAGCGGTCTGATATGGAGGGGTTGGACCAAGAGTAGTTGTTGAAATTTAACTGTGGGGTGGAAGGTGGAGGTTCAACTGGGGGTACAGATGCCAATGTCACCTGCTGGGGTTTCCCTGTAATCAAGAGTTATGCAAGTGAAATTACTATGAGAAAAATGCATTACTTAAAGTTTTCCTCATCACATGACTCCAATAGTCACATGGACATAAATCTAACCCTAGATCATAACTTTTATGTCTAATGAAAAGTTTTAGATAAAAAAAATCCATTCACTTCCCCAAAGAAATATAACTACCCTCTCTTGGTCGAATATCTACTAAATAATTTATTCAGCAAGTTTCCTTTAATATTTACATGACTAAAAGCATTGTTGTCCATATTGCTCAAGACAGTAAAGCTTTCTTAAACTGGAAAAATACAATGCACAAATAACTAAAGCATTGATACAATCAAATGTTAACTATAAACCTGTTATTGCTGCCAAATGCCAATTGGTATATGACATGATTCTACATCAAGCTTGATAAACTTTTAGATACTCTTGAGAGCCGTTTACTGCTTCAGGAGAAATTTTTCAGATGGATGTTCCATCAGACAGAAAATTCACTCCACTCAATGTGCTCTCCACATACAGGGTCCGTACAATAAGTATCGGGACTGGTTCCAAAAATCAAAATTTATTGCAGTTGTCATTACAATTACTTAATAATCTTCAAATACATTCCTCCTGCATCGACACACTTAGCTCGGCGCGTCGGCCACTCTTCAAAAGCCAGCTGGAAGTCGGTTTCCGGAAAACTATTGAGAGCCTCTGTCGTCGCTGCTTGAACCGCCTCGATGGAGTCGAACTGATATCCTTTGAGCTCCTTTTGAGCTATCATTTGAGGTAATAACGTTATCGAGAAAATCTTCATCTTCCTGGACGCTGTCCAAAATTTCTTGCAAAATTTCCACCCGCAATAGTTTTTGTTCCTCGCTCAAGACCTTCGGCACCAGCTTCGCGCACACTTTCCTCATCGCAAGATCCTCTGTTACAATGGTGTGGACGGTTCTGACTGAAAGGCCGGTCTCCTCACTGATAAGGGCGATGGTTAAATGCCTGTCAGAGCCCAAAACGTTTTTCATTTGGCCACCTGAGCATCGATTCGAGCGGTCGTGGGGTGTCCGACGCGGTCTTCGACGAGCTCCCGGCTTTCCTTAAATATTTTGTGCCACTCAAAAACTCTTGTGCGGGTTAAGGTATCATCCCCATAAGCCTGTTTAATGAGTTCAATGGTCTTCAACGTGGAATACCCGAGTTTAGCGCAAAAATTCACAGCGTAGCGTTGCTCGACGGTGCGCTCCATGCTGGCGTGACGATACCACAAACAATTACACGTCACAAAAACCACCTTCTGTCTCAACGCATGCCCGGAGGCGACTGAACTAAATTGCGCCTGAGTGGTGGGGGACCCCTCTGAACTGACCGGTCGGACCCCCATCCACCGCTCCGTTGAGGCTACAGTGAACCAGTGCCGATAATTATTATACGGACACTATAGCGTCCCAAATTTTAATCTTGATACCACTGAAAGAAATCCTGCTACCTCAGCGATTTGAACCTCGATCCGTTGGGTGGGAAGCCAGTGCACTGGCCAACTCACCAGTCATTACTTACTTCAAGCTAATAAAAATGCTAATTTCAACGATCAACTTTTATTATAATAAGTGGTCGTTACGTATTGACGAACATATAGATTATGCCCAAATGAATGCTAACCCCGTAATGAAAGAGACTTCAGAAATATTGTCAGTTTCTAAAAAAAAACACTCCTAGTTGTTAAACCCAGTTGCCCGAACTGTGAAGGTTCTTATGACTAGTTCTTAAAGCCCAGTGTAAATTTTCTTCGCTAACCCTTCAATTTAAGAACTGCCGAATCGCCCTAATTGCTCGACACACGGTGGATGAGTATTCAGAAACATCCAGGCTATCCACGAGAGACCACCAACCGTGAATGGTTTTTTAAAATTACCATTTTAAAACCCAATAAGTGGCCAATGATCTCACTTTCTCTGCACTCACTGCAGAATAATCAGAGAAAATTCAACATACGGTAACCCTGGAGCTTCTACAACTCTCTTGTAAAACGTGTCACGTTTGTTCTTCGCGTTCGAAATTTTATATGCGTACCTATTTCCTTGACGGAATTGACGAAAAACAACTGTTTTAGTGTCCTTAAAAATAACCACGTTTTCATATCTCTTTTTATCCGTCTTGAAAATGCTGAGCCAAGGGGTGAAGTATCTATCGCCAGCAAAACAAATACGTACTTACTCTACGAAGAATTACACGGGTAACCTTATTTTCACAAAATGCGATGGATATAGTGTAATGAAAACATCCCAACGTCTTTAAGCAATAGTTTTGAAAATAGAACGAAGGGTATTATGTTGATGTATTATTTTCATATAGGAAATGAAGAAACTCCTCATATGGCATAGATGCTATAACTAGGCCGCCAATTATCTATAAACTATGATCATCATGGGGTAGAAAGGCTTGCTTTTTCCGATGGCCCCTGCAAACTTACCAGTAGTTGCAATTACAAGTGCCCTACGTACGGCTACCCACGCCAGACAGCTATATCAAAGTTTGGGAGCTGGTCTATTGACAGTCCTCGCAGCGTATCCACGCAGCGGGGAGGCGGTTGCGGAGACCCTCTAACGATAATAATCCGGCCATGTCCACATGGGGCTTGGTTATGCGTTGAGGTAACTTCGGGGAACCAAGTCAATGATTTTCTCATGGAATCATAGTGGACGGAAAAATTGTAATCATGAATCCTGGCGATTACGGGTGCATGGGGCCTCCGGGGCGCCGCGCCGTCGGCAATGCAGCCGTACAGCCGACGGCAAGGAGGTATGGATTCTGCGGTCGTAGTCAAACTTCTGCAGACGTGCTAGCAGCAGCAGAAGAGCTTTCACACACACACACACAGCAGATTGGCGGCTTTAAGATAATAGACGAGAGATTTTAGGATATCAGTGAGGAGAGCGAAGTTAAGAATATCTTACCGGGTTTGGAGAAGGGAAATATTAAAATGAGAGGGGAGTGTGAAATAACATAGGCAACGGAGACTTTGAGAGCGATGAAACTAAGTGATGTGTGGTAAAGAAGAAAAAAAACGACGGGTAGCAACCATAGGAATGAGCATGGAATTGGGATGGACGGTATTAACAGTATACAGGTAGAATGCAGGTTATTTAATATGCTCACTTTTCAGATAGATGCATAGAGGAATATACCAATAGTCGTAATCCATGTCCAGTCATACCGACCACTATATAGAAATCAAGGAAAATATGAAAGTATTCATGAAAGAAAATTCTTGGTAGTAATGAGTTATTGGTGGGTGGACGAAGAGAGGTCGTGAAATTTAATTTGGGAGCAAGGAATGACTGTGACGCGAAAATAATTTATTTTTTCAGGAAGAGGAGTTTAATAATAACTAATATATGATTCAAATAACGTGTCAGGGTCATTTTTACTTGGTAAATCCCTGAAGATATAAGGAGATAGCAATTATAAAATAACGGAATTAGACACTGCCTCGGGAAAAGAAGAACCAATTCGCCAACTTCCGTTGATGTAGATTCAGATCATAAATATGTAGGCATTGATGATATGTAATCTAAAATTCAAGACAACCACAGCAGGAAGGTCGGTTGGAAAGTGAAATGTTGGAGCTTAAGCTGGAATTAATGGGTATGGGTATGAGGAGGCAGTTGGTAAAATTCCAACCGAGAGAATGGGAAAAAAGCAAGGTGGGAATCTTAAAAGAGCCGCAGAGCTAACAATGGGAAAGGTAAACACAAAAATTTTGGAGACCAAGGCATTGAGAATTCGGAAATGGAAGGAAATGGTGAGCTATAAATAGGACATTGCGAATATGGATGCTCAGAAGCAAATAATTAATTGAGATGAGAAACCATCAGTGCGGAAAAACGTGCCGGAATTAAAGATGAGAATTTAAGGGATCCGAGAGATTGGGAGAGGAGGACGAAGTATACAAGTAGGCAAAAAGTAGCAAAATGGATAACGGTAAGAATGACATTAACTGCAAGAGAAAATAAAGAGACTTTATTTATTGAATGGAAAGGGATTCATAGAAAGCGGAGAGTATACGAGGATAGGTTTCATGGTTAATACACATTAAGCCGGTCAGTGATGGTTTGCAATGTAAATGAGACGTGGACGAGGCTAGTTTCGGTCCAGAAACAGTAGAGGACGTTTTAAAAGTATTCAATGCAACATTACAAACTAAGGAATGGGGAAAACAATTGAGCAAAGGAAATAGATAACATCTCAAAGTTGGTTACAAAGTTAGGGGTAAATTGTAGAATGATTTTTTGGTTGAGTCTAAAGCCTTAATATATCCTAGTTAGTTCGGGGTTGTGAAAGGGAGAGTAAAACGCAATGTGGACGCAGTCATGAGAATAGTAATAAGCAAAACTTAGTAAGGATATTTCTTTTTGCAGTATTGATCTTGTAAAAAAGATAAAAATATTGTTCAAATTGAGATAGCTGCAAAAACGAGGGGGGAACCAAAAGTAACGGGAATTGAGCTGCGGTGGGGAGCGAGAGTGGGGGAAGCCTTTGATCAGCCGGTCGTACGTCAGGCTCACGCCACCTGCGTCATAATGCGCAGCGCCGTCGCTGTGACTGGATCGGTCCGTCTGTGAGAGCTGTTTCAGTGAAACAACTTTTTTCATTTCGGCGAAAAACGTGATGGCAGATTATCAAGAGCAACGCGCTGCAGTGAACTTTTGTTTCCTGTTGGGGAAATCGGCCGCGGAAACTACTGTAATGCTCAAGACTGCTTATGGGGAAGCTGTCCTAAGCAAAACCAGAGTCTACGAGTGGTTTACACGTTTTAAAAATGGTGAAACGTCAATTGAAGACCAACCCCGTTCAGGCCGCCCTTCAACATCAAGAACTGACGAAGACGTCGACAAAATCAATGCCCTCATTCGTGAAGACCGTCGCAAAACCATTGATCAACTATGTGAGATGTCTGGAGTGTCATGGAGTTCAATTCAGAGGATTCTAGAGGAGATCTTTGGCACACAGGCGACTGGTTCTTCCATAATGACAACGCGCCGGCTCATACCGCCCTCTCCGAGATGGAGTTTTTGACAAAAAACGGCATAAAATCGAATGTCCACCCCCCTACTAACCGGATTTAGCTCCCTGTGACTTTTTTTGTTCCCCAGACCCAAAAGGGACATGAAAGGAAAGCGTTTTGACACTGTGGAGGAGGTAAAACAAAAATCGCTAGAAGGCCTAAAGGACATCCTTATAAATGAATTTCAGAAATTTTTCGAACAATAACAGCATCGTTTGGAGAAGTGTATTGTGGTCAATGGGGAATACTTTGAAGGTGAACAATATTTAATATAAATATATTGAGAACTAAAGAATCTATAACAATATTCCTGTTATTTTTGGGTCCCCCCTCGTAGATAAATATATATTTAATAGTGAAAAATATAATACCATACATACTGAGGAGTGACTGAATTTCATCAAATTGTTTTTAATTTTAAGGTTCAGCGGTTATTCCAGTGATTAATAGATTTTAATTATTCTACAAAAACCTTACTTTTGGCGGAGGCTCTTCCTTTTGGTTCTTCATTTGGACAGGTGAATTGATTCTTTCATTTGACTTAAAATTAAATTAACCACACGGAAATAATAAATCACTACTACAGGGTCCGTTCAATAAGTATCGGGACTGGTCCCAAAAGCTCCTTTTTGAGCTCCTTTTGAGATATACTTTGAGGTAATAACGTTGCCGAGAAAATCTTCTGCTTCTTGGACGCTGTCCAAAATTTCTTGCGAAATTTCCACCCGCAATAGTTTTTGTTCCTCGCTCAAGACCTTTGGCACCAGCTTCGCGAACACTTTCCTCGTCGAAAGATCCTCTGTTACAATGGTGTGGACGGTTCCGACTGAAAACCCGGTCTCCTCACTGATAAGGGCGATAGTTAAACGCCTGTCGGGGGTCCAAAACGTTTTTCATTTTAGCCACCTGAGCATCGGTTCGAGCGGTAGTCGGACGTCCGATGCGGTTCTCGCCTTCAACGAGTTCCCGGCCTTCCTTAAACATTTTGTGCCACCCAAAAACTCTTGTGCGGTTTAAGGCATCATCCCCATAAGCCTGTTTAATGAGTTTAAGGGTGTCCAACGTGGATTTACCGAGTTTAATAATAGGTTAACGCTGTCGACAATAGGGGTAGCCGCGCCCTTCAAGCGCCGCGAATGCCTTCGCCCGAACACGTCGCGATTGGAAATTCCAAAGGAGTTTCCGGTCTATCAGCACTTCCAAGGTAAAGAACCTCGGACTCCCATGGCACTCATCTATCCTGAGGACGATGAACGAGTCGAGCATCGTAACGTCGGCTAATATGGATCCCCTTACCCGGTGGAAGACCCGAGAAAACTTCTTCCAGCAAATACGTATTGAAGGCACCAGATATTACATTAAAATTAGTTGTTTACATCGGGTATTTCGTCCTTCCTTTGTCAGGTTTTCCCAAACGTGTTTTCAGTATTACATGTCATGTTGGTATATATGGTACATGATTATACCTGTGGCTCCTAGATCAAGCTGTATGACACCACACGGGATTCAGTAGCTGGGGTCTGGTGACGTCACATTACTTGACGCCCACCATAGGGTCTGTATGAATATCGCGTACGCGAGCTTAGTTCATGCTCATGCGCTGCGCAACGCAATCCGCGAAAGACTAGTCCCGTTAACTTAGTTCATAAAACTAGCCTTTGGCACCTAAAGTAAAGGTAAAGTTAAGGTAAAGTTGCCTTATCCTTGCACTTCTAGCGCTATTTCACATGGTCCAACGCCCCGTGGGCCTGAAACTAAATATTCCAGTGAGCTTCGAAGGGAAAAGAGCATTAATCTACACATTCCCCCCGTATTTTATTTAGATCGGGTGAGGAAATAAACGAGAAAATAGTTACAGATCATAAATTAACAAATTATTGAGTGCAACCTGGTTATATGGATTCAGAAGAGAGTGCAGATATTGCGGAACAGTTTTTATTTCGCCAAATACGTTAGATCAAACCCTGGAAGATTGACCCACTCCGTCGACTCAAAAGAATATAAAGAAAGATCTAAACTCAAGTCGCCAAGGCGCACAGCTTAAGGAAATTAATATGCTATACCCATGTAGGAGAGACGAAAAGAAGCGGGGAAAACTGACACGGTGATGGAAGGCATGATCGATTATTTTATAAAATATTAGATATACTAGTAGTCGACACTCTTGAAAGTGAATGCTCGACGACAGTGACAAAATGAATACGGTTGTGAACTCCAATGCAAAGTCTTTGAGGGAGTGTAAAATCTATCGCAGCGACGCGGAACGACATCAGTGTTGAAGTGTCAATAAATAATGGAAAATATGCATGAATCAGGAGCAGGAAATACAGGGGGATGACAGAGCAGGCCGAAAAAGGACCCGAGGAATCCGAATGGCCGGGAAAAAGGCAATCGCTCATCGTTCAGGTAACTGATTACCCTGGAAGAGAATTTCGTACCGTCCTGTTGAGTAGGTACTCCACTTAACCCTGAACTTAGATACGAGGCATGAAATCATTCCGTTAAGCTCTTCAGTTGAAAAGGGATATAAAAGAGATTTTCAACAAAAAAAGTTATACGTTTTTATTCGCATAAACTGGTGTGCAAATTTGTAATTTTATGTTACACTGTAAGCTTAACGTTTATTGCATATGTGGTACACGTTTCATTGATTTGACTGCAGTATTGTATCAGCAGCTTGAAACATATTGCGCTGCAAAATGAAACATATTAGTAGTAGTAGTAGTTTTGAGGGGAGGCGACCGACAGCCAAGGTCATTTGCGCCATAGGGGATGGACAGGAAAGGTTGAAGGGTGGAGAGAAACCCGGCGTCGGCATTAGCCTGCTCTTTACGAAAGGCGCCAAGGGGTCCGCAGTTTAACGTCCCATCCGACGGACGGCGTACTCACTCAAAGTGCCCTCCACAAAGCACCTCAAGTAGGGATCGAGATACCTCTGAAAAATATTCAACACCGCCGGGATTTGAACCCGCGCCCTCAGGGTGGGAAGCCAGTACGTTAGCCCCCGCACCATCTCGATCCCGCATGAAGCATATTTATTTCGCCTTCAGCAACGATGGAGGTACCAGAACTTTGTCACCATAAATTTTCACTCAAGAAGTAAAAGTAACGAGTATTAAGCTTATCAGACCATATTAATATCATGCACGGCTATTTTCATGGAAACCAACTTCACATGTTCGTATCTATCAGTCATGATTTTCTCGTTGCTTCGGCATGATGAAGAACTCATTACGTGATCAAAAATAGTAATGCTCATTGGTTGAAACATCCGTTAGAGTTCTGGAATCGAAGAAAACTCAATCTCTGCTTTCTTGGATTCATTGCATCTACATAAATAGGCCAAAAACGCATGTTTCCATTCATGCAGCAGCTCATCTCATTGTCGTCATACTCTATCTGCGTCACGGAGGCGTCAGCCAATGAAAACACGTTTTGCAGAGCGGGCTTGGCAGTTGCTCTGGCTCAAATTTCAATTCTCCGTTTCTGGCGTAAAAATAAAAATTTAACCCTGGAACTACTGCGTAAACTATTGTTTTTCACATTTCATAATAAGTTGGGGCTTAGAAATTCCATTTATGAATTAGTGATCCTTCCAATTCCCGCTCCTCTCACGCCACACGTACAACATTATCTTACCCTTCCCATGGTTTATTTTCCTCCTCTTCCCGCTCCGCCTCTCCTCCCCATACCAGCTGCACTTTCTCTCGACTGCGAATGTCACTTACAAAAACCATTTGCCCGATGCCCTTGGCATCGAAACGGCTGGGGCTTCTAATCTCTTTTCCGTTTTCTCCCTCACCCCTCTTTTATTTCCCTATCGCCTCACATTCATTCGCCATCTTCATACTCATTCCTCTTCTCCCTCCCCTCACCTTCGCCCGTCTACCACATAAGCACCAGTATACCGTGCCAGCCGTAATTAAAAAAAAATAATATTTCTTAACCAAGGTAAAGGAGTAATGACTCATAAGGTGCTATTAGATTTTGAAAGAGGGAATATAGAATGGTCATGGTTGAAGAAAAACAAAATCTCAATGGAAATTTGAAAAAAATCCGTAATTGTTGAATTCAGTTGGTTGAACGATAGCATTTTAAATTTATCGCATTTCATATCGGTATAGCGCAATTTGTAAAAATCTCAAATTAATTTAATACTGTTTGCCTTCAATGAAAAAATTGCGGAATAATCATAGATACAATATTTGTATTTATGCAAAACATAGTACCTATACACGTATAATAGTAAGATGATGAGACGCAAGATAAGATAGGTTCAATTTTGTGGTTCCTAGGATGAGAGGGGATGAGTCATAGGGCTTGGGCGCCCAAACTTCATCGAACGATATCAACAGCCTTTGCCACTCATGAGCTATAGTAAAGTTCTGCCGAATACCTCCAACGTCATCTTCAATAACGTCCATTTAAATCACAAACTATAGCGCTTCTCTTTATTCAGTACCTTCATCTACATGGATGAAGTAACGCTCTCTGTGGATACCTATTTCTTCCATCTTCCCACTCACTGCTCTTCCTTCCCACTTCTCTCTATCAAGCTTCTCCTCATTGATTCTATCATTCTGCCCGCTTCGATTTTCAAATGAACAAACTAAGTGAACCTACTTCGTGAAAACAATGTGAAAACCAATAGATGTGAATTATATGGCTAACACCATAAAATTTACGTACAGGTATACCACGTCGAAAACGAGCTCAAGGAATTGCTTTAAGTTTCCAAAAATCGAATTTCTAAAGACAGAAAACTTTTATTTCTGGGCCATATTTTCATAACTGAGGGTATTGCCTTGATTCATCGACAGTTAGGTAAATGGAGACGCATCAGTCATCGTTTAGCTTAAAGGTGTGATGAAGCTTACTGGGCAAAGGGAATAACTAAATATTTAAAGCTTGCAGTCAATTTTAAAATCGTACGGATTATTTTGTTTTCATTATAACGCAATACTGAAAAAAAGAACTCTCCCGAAAGAGTGTGAAGAGAATCAGACTCATATCGACCATTTTAAGGGAATCTCTCTATTTTGATTGCGTGGGTGCAATCGAAAATGTTGGTCATTTCACATAATACATGTATGTTGGGGACATGGTAGTCATACGTGTGCAGGACTGGGTTACTGACCGGAGGGCTCGGGTTCGATTCAGGGTAATACCTCAGTGCTACCCTAACTTTACCCTTGCTATTCGATTTTTGGGATACCATATCTCTCTAGGAAACCGCAGGCGGGACATGGTAAGGAAATATTAAGAGAGTGCCGAAAACACTCGCAAGAGCAAACAACCACTTTATTGAGGGTAATCAAAGTTAACTTCCAACGTTATCTCAATCTTTCTCAATTATATTTAGGCTCGTTGTCATGCTATTACCAACAACGAATTCCAAAGTTCAAGTAATCGCGGCGAATAGCCAGGAAAAGTAATGGGAAATATAATTCGCGGGCATCTAATCGCATTATGACGACGATAATCACCTCATTCTTTGAGCAATACGAAAAATTATTTATTCATTTTATAAACTTGTTTTAGAAATGATATGATTTTCGTAACTTGAATGAGCTATCTCTAATAATTTATAGGATTAGATGGCAAGGGCAGAGTGGAATAAAGCTGGGTTTGTATTGGAACTAGCATGTTGGAACACATCTCATTCAGATCCTCCATCAATTTACACCAAACAAATTGTGAATTAGAGCACGAGTGAAGTCGTACATCCTTGGATTAAAAACATCCCTGGTTAAGCAGCTTGAGGTAAGCAGTAAAGCAGTCGGACGTCTTGTTACCTTCCCGGCTGCAAGACTTTGAGGGATATGGTTTCAAATCCCAGTCAAGGCAAATGGTTTTTACCCTTAGAAAGTTTTTGCATTAATGACGTAGAATGAAGTAATCTTCGATAGTTTGTTTTGCAACATGAATCCGGCACGTAATTCCTTTTCCCTTCGACCAGCTCGGCTTTATACCCGAGCAAGTGCCTAAATCCTTCTCGGAAGTCGGACTCAACAAATAGGTCTCTGAAGGGTTTTAAGGATACCAAACAGAGAGCAAAGATGCAAGGCGCGATGCTGTGCTTCAGTAGGTACCCTACTAAGGGTCATTATATTTGCTTATATAGTCATTGTTAAATTGAATTCCTCAATGTATTCTTTATCCTAGGAATTTTTCCTATATACTAGGAATTTCTTCTTTATTCTAAGAATTTCTTTTTTTAACCAGGAATTTCTACTTTATATTAGGATTTTCTTCTTTATCCTAGGAAATTCATGTATCTGCTCGAATGATATGCAAATAATATTATTGTAATAATACTAATATATACTGAAAGTAGGCCATTAAGTCGAGTAAGAGAAATCCAAACTCATCCACTATACTATCATTGTCTGCAAGACAAACAGGTCTTGGAATATTCCATTAAATATTTTTAACGGGTTCATAGAATCCGTGACCACACTCACACCACTAGATTCTTCTTTTACTGCATATTTCAATCTCTTTATATATTCTATCTTCGTTCAATAAAATTAAAAATGTCACCATATTCCTCATTCTAACCATTTTAACTAGTATTCTTTCTTCTCTTACAGTCTTCAAAGTTTTACTGTATCTATGATTCCTACATCTATGGTTCAATTTATCTTCACTTTATGGTTCACTTTATAGCGATTTGTATACCATTCAATTAACGCTACCAAAATCCTCTCTTTCCTTACCGTACTCAATAATTCTGTTCTAGCCTTGTTTGCTGTCCATATTATTTTCTCCATTGTTCTACACAGCCGAATTTACGGTCTCCGATCCACGCTCAACCATTTTACTTGTAGAAAGCCTCTGAAGCGGGTCATAAAATGTTACGAAACATTCATTCGTATTGGCTAATTTATTGATTGTACTTTAAGGTTAAATATGTTATATAATAGGACTTGCGAGATAAGTTTTAGTAAAATAAGAAAGTTTAACTTTTACAGATATTGTGATGTAGTCAAAAAGAAAATGAAATTGTTAAAGTTTAAATTTGCATAAATCTTACACAAATGTGATGGATTTTCCCTTACGGCACCACAAAAAATCGCACTTTCATTGACAAATTTAAGAAAGAGCATCATTATCTCTACTGCCCAGCAACTGACTCTTTGATATTAAGACTGCGGTAAACAGCCATTTTTAGCGACCTGTTAATCCGATTAACGGCTTATTTCACGGTCTTCTCTTATGAGTTTGGCGCCCACTGGGTGAATAATTGTTGAAGGAATATTGAAGCTCTTACAGTTTTCGTTAAGTAGTTTGAAAATTATTAAATTGAAATAGAAGTTCCGTAAGAGGAGGATTTTGGATATAAAATTAATTACTTCTTCGTATTATTCGTTGATTATCATCATTCGTTGATCTATAATTTATCACCGTCTGCCTTAAGGATTGAGATTGCAATAAGGAATCTTGCCAAAAAAAGCTTATTTATTTATTTTTTCAACTCTACCAAAAATTGAAGTGGGCACTTTCGAAACATAGGAATAAATATACATCATGGTATCATGAAATCATTACAACAAAAACGATGCACTCTTCACAGTATATCTGCAATATTGCAATGTTTGTTTCATAGTATGATTAAAGAGTACATAGAAGCAATTTGAAATTAAAAGTGTACTTTGAACAAAGTTTTTTTTTATATGACTTCGCATACAACAAACTCGAATTGTTGATTTGTTGATTCCCATCATAAATTTTTCTTGCCGACAAAATGGGCTCGAATAAGTAGGTTAACCCATCATTGTGGACATAAGCTTACGCGGGAAAACAAAATTTAACATTAAGAGAGAAACATAAAAAGATCTCAGACGACGCGAATGGGTTGACGTTGCAATGGCACATTAAAACCATTAAATTATCACCTAAAGTTAAGAAATTCCCATAGTTGCAATCAAAACTTTAATAAGTTTACAATTTACGCACTAAATAAAGTTTTCCAGTATTCATACAGGCTGACATAACTATCCAAAAAGGCATGATATGAAGATTCCATTAATGGAAACACGCCATTATCGTAGCTAGCCGATAGGGAAATGCACATCGTATGTATCGTTCAGCAAAATGTGGCGACCCCCATTCAGTTATGTTTCGTGTTAGTTCAAAGCCGTTTCTTGTTTCATTTCTTAATTTCAAATATTCGTTCATGAAATGAAAATGTACGCGGAGGCAGGTTAAAGACATTTAAGGGTTGCCCGATAAAATCAAATTATTCCGTGATCTTTTTTAAAATTAAGAAATCATAATCACTAACATAAGTGACAAAAGTGGTTCAGCTAATACCACTAACTAACAATAGTTTATAAAGATACTAAAGCGGTGTTTCATCATAGAAATTTGAACCACGCTCAATCTATCATTAAATCCATCATTTAAAGACGGTAATGATCCATTTCAATAACGCTTGAAATCTACTTACAAATATATTTGGTGGGATGCAAACAACCGCTGGAATGAGTAGAGAGTGGGTGGTATAAAATCGCCCATTCAGTATTAAATTAAATGTAACTTCAATTTGTTAGACTTGCAATATATTTTAAACCATGGTAAATGGTAAGCATACGCGTAAAGAAGTATTTTAAATACGAGCTGCTAATTAGACGGAAAGAAAACAATATTTAGATATGACGATACCAACTAGGATACTAAAAGAGAAAAAATATTGTATGATTTCTATTGTTGGCAATCATTCTGATACCTTATCGCTAAGGGGGAAATGATATTTTGGACCTATTCAATCTACAGTTTATCTCCCTAATCTTATTTTCATGATATCTACTACCGCACCAGGACAGGGTTAGCAATATTTTTAACATATTCAAAACAAATCTGCTTTAGATTTATATAAGCTATTTAATCTAGAAATAACTTTCAATCCGAGACTGATTCTCGATATAATTATTCTCAAGATCTAGATAGCCTAATGAGTTCATAATGATATCTTTTCAGAAACTAGCTTCTCTTCACTACTCACGACCCAATTCTGCAATCAAACCGACTCCTCACGACTCCTCGACTGTGGAATTAGATCGTGACTACTACCGATAGTAATTTCTAAATGAGATAACTAGTTCAAGGTAGCATAGCTCCTTTAACGTCACATTTCCGCAATATCCCATTAGGAGATGTCGTGATTAGGTACAACTAGTTCATTTAATAGCTAAAACTTGCTATTTTGGAATCATTTATTAAAGGCACGTACGGAAGGGAATTACCCATTTTCGAAACACTTCATTTCGTGAAAATTCTTCCAGTTTAGTACCAATTTTCGCTGCCGCGAAAGGCCTAAATGGCGACTTTATGAGTCATCTTACAAATCATTTTACAAGTCATCAAGTCATAATAAGCTATCCCTAGGATTACGAGTATCAATGTCAACAACACGGTTAAGGTCAAATGGTTACTTCCTTGAGGAACACCTTCCTTGAGTTACTTCCTTCCTTCCTTCCTTTCGGTCGGAAATATGCATCTATCGCATATTTCCGACCGCATCACTTTAAATTCTCGAGGGCAAGAACTCAGACCTGAAAATGGAGCAAAGCAAAAATTTCAAAATATTCGTCCTTTAACCATTCCACCTTTGGTACATAACCCTCCAATTCTCCACGTTTTCCTCACTCCACCAAGTCAACAATTATGTACAAAAGAAAATATGTTGGGGACAAAATTCTGCATCTCATCGTATTCGAGCAAAAAGTTAACTTCTAAACATGCCAGGACTCCCTGCTACTTTTGGTAAAAGGGAGTAAGGCTGGGACCAATTGTTTTGAGTGACATATCTAGAGCGATTGTAAAATTCGGCCAAAATGAAATTACCAGTCCAGGGGGCACCTTAGAAATACAAGAAAGTTAGTCGGCCGTTCCATACATAGGAGCTATGCTACTTTCTATTCGCTGCTCGGAAACTCATCTTGTCAATTTCTCGCCAAAGAAATATCGTATCGAAGGTATCGAAAACGCCAGACAAATACGCCCGACCGTAGAGCTATTCCAATTCCCTAACGAGAGAGGAAAAAGACTCACCTTTGGGGAAGTTGACTCCCCTGTAGGGCCAGCCAGAGGGCATGGACGGCTCCGGCGTGGTCTCGTCCACAGTGGCGGCCGGCGGGGGGCTGGAGCAGTCGAAGGGCGGCGAGGCGAGACGGTCGACGGCGATGAGGCGGCCCTGTAGACAGGCGGCACGATGGAGCTCACAGTGGTTGATGTAGAGGAAACCGTCGGTGCCGCAGACTGGCTTGCGGTGACGATGGCAGTGGCGCTGGCACACGCATGCCACAGTACCTCGGGGCCCCACGCGACACTCTCGGCCCTTGCCGCAGTACTTAACCAGACAGGGATCTGAATTTGCAGAGAAAGGCAAAGAATGAGATAAGCATGTACCTTCAATTCGGCAAAGTCGGGATTTCTATGCCCCTCTACCCGTCATCCACAAAAATACTATACATATGCGTGTGTGTATATATATATATATATATATATATATATATATATATATATATATATATATATATATATATAATTATGAGACAATGTCTTTGGTTATGCCTCTCTGTTACTCTTTTACGGAAAACTACAATTGCGTTTGGTTTGGAAATTAATGTTCGTATATAAGTTTTAAGTCATCTGATCATGGGGACTTAAATATTTAGTTGAAAGGAATTACAGGATGAAATCAAGGAGGAGGGTGTGTAATGAGGGTGTGAATAATCCTGTAAACGACAATCACGAAGGCCTTCATTGATTTGAATATTGCTGTGAAAATATAAATATTTTATGCATATGATAAAAATATTTTTTTATTATCTCGGGAGATGGATTATTTTCTACGGAAAAAGTAGAATATTTGAAGCATTCATTACCTTACTCTTCCTGATGGTTATTGCACAAAAATACAACAATTTCAGAGTGTGAAAATCATTCGCCTTAACCGGGATGTGGATAACTCCGTCAAAAGTTACTGTCGGAAGTTTCTTGGTAAGGAAGGAAGGAAGTTTCTTGGAATTTGTCAAAGGTAAAAACACCCTAAGTTGGTTTTAACCTCGTGGACTGTGGTGCATCGAGCACGACTACGAATGCCTGTGACATTGCATCTACGGTATTTCGTAAAAACATCCTGTTCCTATGAATCCCCGCAAATTTCGAATTATAAGAGGAAGCCTCGATAGCTTAATTAGCTAAACCACTCGGCCGGACATTGAGGGATCCGGATTCGTATCCCTGTCAAGGCGAATGATTTTGAGACTCTAAAATGTTTGCTTTGTAATGCATATTAACGGATGACTCCGTCAGGAGTTACTGTCACGGCATCTCCCGCAGTTTCTTAGAATTTCTTTATGTGTAATGTTTTTTTTGTTCTTCTCTCCAAAATTCAGCACTATACTTGAAGTACAAAGTGTTTAAACGTCTAATTGAGAACGTAAATGCCAAACAAAAGATCTTTTCAGGTTCATAGCTAGATTGGTTCGTATGATATGACTTATGATATTTTATATGATATGATACAAATTGTCCAAATGGCCTTCAAGAAGTATCAGTGGAAAACATATTTCAAAAACTCATCAACGTAAGTTATTTATTTGGTGATCAAATGTTAATAAAGATGGTTGACATATATTCGTAATTTATGTTTATTTATTTGGTAATTAAATTTATATTTCATAACTAATTTTATAATTTTTTAATACTTTTACAATGTGCTGTGCACCTATGAATGATACATAATTGTGGAATTTCGGTAAAGGTCACAATCAAATTCACCGTCAACCCAGTCTTCAACTCAAAAGTTGAATTGGAACCTTAGTGAAACAGAGTATCGCCTTTAATATGGAGGGCTCACCTATCTTTCTGAGACACTCATAAATTTTTCCAAGGAGGCCTATTTTTTTCCCTGTGTCAGGACGCTGTCTACTACGGCTTCCTATAAAGTTTGGCACCCTGATAATAACAACGCTTCAATTTTGGCTCAGGGCCTCCAGATGCATAAACTCGTGTTTCATTTCTGATTCTTGTGAAGACCTGAAAACTACCAAACAAGAATATTATTAAACTAATAAGTAGCATTGATGTATAGCCATGCATGTGATTTACAAAAAAATGAAGTTCTTGGTCATTTGTATTGACTAAAATACTTAAACTATGACATTATCTCATTTTAAATATTTTTGGCAAAGGTAACCGTTTAACCTTTAATAGAATTACGATGAGGTACCAATCGCAAGACATGATAAACAAACAGATACGGGGGAAGAGGGTTAAGCTGATATGAATAGAAGAGCAGAAGTCTTCTTTTCTAGGGCTTAGATTAAAATAGATCGTAAGGGGTTTCGTCTATCTTTTTTTAAGTCACAACATCCATGAGAGTCTCAACTTCGCGGGCAATTTATTCCCATCCCAAAATAGAGTAAAAAATGTAAGGGCTTCAGAACCTTAACTTTAATTTCGCACACGGCGGCTGTAGCACTGGGAATGACCAATGAACGTTCGAGGAACTGAGGAAGTGACCCGAAACGTGAAGGCTGACTGGTTGTTTGCAAAGAATATGGGAACGGATGGCACAAAGGCAGATGAATAAAAATTTCATATGAGGGAACCTTGAGGGCAATTCTCCCGTCACGTAAAGGACATTTTCTCTATTTTATCCTATGATGTTATCGTTTCATGCTGAAAACAATGGAGAGTATGTCCTTTTTTAGTATGCACAGAGCAAAGATACCTACGGTGCAGTTTCGCGGAAGACGTACAATCAGAGAAGAAAGAGGACCTACAGGGATACTATCCAGTATGGAAAAATTTATGAAAAAATACAATCACAAGATGAACAACTTTGAAGCTAAGAC
The DNA here is from genome assembly GCF_022747635.1 of Hetaerina americana. Classification (NCBI taxonomy): domain Eukaryota; kingdom Metazoa; phylum Arthropoda; class Insecta; order Odonata; family Calopterygidae; genus Hetaerina; species Hetaerina americana. The sequence continues at coordinate 10,766,015 of NW_027286403.1, forward strand.
AATGATTTGCAATCCAAACGAAAAACAATTCCCCAAATTAGGCTAAGGAAAGACACCACCACAGAAAAAGCTTAATCATTTACGATGGAAGAAGGAAGAGGGATATATATATATATATATATATATGTATATATATATATATATATATATATATATATGTATATATATATATGTATATATATATGTATATATATATATATGTATATATGTATATATATATATGTATATATATATGTATATATACATATATATATGTATATATATATATATATATAAGCTGTATAGAAGTGGGGAAAAAGACATCCTCTCCGGTGAAATAACTACTGATGGCAAGCAGTAATAACTTGAACTTAAGGGAGGGATTTGATATGAGCTATATACTGAGTTTACCCAAGTACAAATGTGAAACATTGACGGTAGGAGCAGCAGAAAGTTAAGATTGCAGGCGATGGAAATAAGGTGTTTTCGTTGAATGACGGAATTAAATAGAAAGACAGAGTAATAAATGGAGGAATACGTCAAAGAGTGACTAAAGAGAAAAGCTTAAGGAGAACATTAACTAGTAGAAGAGGGAAATTGATTGGATATACCTTGAGTCACGATAGCTGACTGAATACCATGATGTTAGGAATCAATTAGGAGAAGAATAACGGAGCAATACCCGGGATGAACTACCAGAAGCAGGTAATGGAAAATGTCAGATCAAGGATCTATGAGAGAATGAAGTGATTGGAAGGTGACACTATATTTGAAGAGCTGCTAAAAACAAAATCTCTGATTGATAACCCATAATGAGGAGTGTACGTGATCGTATGCATACACTTAAATACATGTACATATACATACGTTATTGATGATTTGTTGACTTAAGAGTATATAACTCATGTTATCCTCTTATATTTACAAAGAAAATAGAGTAAAAGTAACTTCCACATTTGAGTAATTATGTGTTATCAATCAATACTGAACTCCGTAAGTTTCAGATATCTTAAATAGATTAAATATCTTTCTTGCCGTACAAGTCAAGAATCAAAATTACTGAGAAGAATTTCATCCTAAGAACCATAAATTCGCAATATTTTCTAAGAAATTCTAAAGTTCCAATCAACCATAAACACAATAATCAACCCGAAGGTCGGTTTGGTAGGTGATGGCAGAATTCACCCATTACTAAGCCCGACGGCGTATGAAATCCACACATTAGGTTAGGGGGGCCAGTTCCTTTCCCTGTGCCGGTTATGGTTTCCCAGGAAGATCGGGTACCCGAAAAATCACATACCTTGGGTGGAGTTGATGGGACCCAGAGAGGCTTGCCCGGTAATCTAACCCGGGGCCCTCCAGTCAGTAGTCTAACAGTCTAGCTTTAGCTCTACCCCTGAAGTACCGCAACCAGCATATATATATGTATATATATATATATATTTATATATGTATACATATATATATGTACATATATATATATATATATATATATATATATATGTACATATATATATGTACATATATATATATATATATATATATATATATATATATATATATATATATATATATATATAATATCTTCGAAATGGAACGCTCTTCGGCGACACACAAATATATAAAAACACAGATGTAGATTTTTAGAATATAGAGACACAAAGAAAGGACACTCACAATTTGTTATTTTACGTTTCGACAGCACGGCTGTCGTCTTCAGAATCAAGACTTGATTCTGAAGACGACAGCCGTGCTGTCGAAACGTAAAATAACAAATTGTGAGTGTCCTTTCTTTGTGTCTCTATTTTCTAAAAATCTACATCTGTGTTTTTATATATTTGTATATATATATATATATATATATATATATATATATAGATATAAAGCTCAAATTTAGGATAAAATTGGATGAGTTTAGATCACCATGATTAATAAGAATATTTAAATTAGTAAAACCCTGCCAAATTTCTATAGTACGCCGAATCCGAAAAGAATTAAGTGAAGGAATGGCATTAGAGATAACGCAGGCATTTGTGCAACGGATCGCATTATAGCAGCAGCAGATCTGCTAGAACTTCATATTTTCTGAGACGAGTTTGGCCATTTGCAATTTTGGGAATGGTTGGCTTAAAGAAACTTGAGGAAGAAGGCTTAGAACTTGGAAGAGTTGGATTTATACTCGGTGAAAAGAAAAATGAAAAGCGGTTGAGCCGTTGAAACTTGCTACGATCGGTCAGAAAGCGTTAAAAAGATTGATTCGTATGAGGAACACTTGGTGTAAGAACAAAATTGACAGATATAAATATGCATGCAATAAAAATCGCTAAGAGAAAGCATAAAACAACCAACACAGAGGCAAGTTTGAAAACACAAAAAGGAACTTTCACGCAAAAGACAATTGGATTTATTGGTTGGCCATGTTTTCACGTGTTTTCTTTTATATTATGATCGAGAAATAAACATTTTGAGATTTTTAAGATTAAATGATCCATTTTAACCTCCCATGCTCACTTCTAGAAATCCTGGTAGTAAAGTATAGGAGAACAGTAAACGATTATTCAACACTCACTCAGTGAATGAGTGTTCATATCACATAACTCAGGAATGTTACTTTTTTGAGCATGAGAAGTTATTCCATTTCAGAATGAATTAATTTTCAATAGGGTATCATACTAGGGTGTCGCCCAAATTTATGACCTCCGAGGATCCTCGCCTCATTTATAATCTATGTGCTCCAATTAGGCTAACAGGAGAGGCGATCTGAATTGATACAGAGGGCACGCCTAGCAAAATCATTCACTAAAGATCATTCCTATGTGCAGAATTTAAAATATACATAACTTAGAGCTTAATTTTAAGAAAACGCTACCAAGCAAACTATTATGGAGTTTCGATTACGTTAATGATTTAACAAAAACCTTTACCAAAGAAAAGTTATTGCTTTCTGCTGAAATAATGTTTTTTTACTCTATCAACGAATATAAGAAAAATAGCTGAAAGAATAGTTGTTATACCGACATAAATATTATTTTCATTACCAGGATTTCAATTCCTTGAGTCACCATCAGGTCTAAATTTTCAGGACTCATGGAGTCGAAACCCAGGCGGTGAAATTAAAATATCAGTCGAAATTAAAACTTTTATTTCAGTCCCATTTCATGAATTGAAAATTTCTACAAAACGAGGCCTGTGACTGTACGATTTGTGCAGAAATCCAGCTCCAAACTTAATTAAAATAAAACAAATCAAGTGAAATCAACTACATCTAAAATATTCAGCATACTATATGTACACGTACTCTTACTAATCTCATCCTAATTAACGCGATAATTATTTTACAAAATAGTAATACATGAAACCTATTAATAACAAGTTGAACGAAAGTAAATTAAAAAATACATGCATGAAATCAAAAGAATTTTCATGAACTTCAGTTCTTTTTTAATTTAAAAAAATGCTTAAAAAGTAATAATTACCCGAATGATGCTTCAAATTTGACTAATCGCATACAAGAAACGAAGGAAATAATCCGCAAATATTGTAGTGCTCGTCAAACATGCCGCGTCCCCGAATGAATGCTTGAGCTAAAGATGTCCAAGAATTTTTGAATCCGATAGCCATGTGCAGAAATGAAGCTCTCTCGACGTAACAGCAGGAGGTCCTTTGACATTTCTCTTCAATGCAATGCAACATGACCAGGGATCCACTCCTTTTCTACTGCCCGTTACCCTTTTATTAAAAGAGTAACGGATAGTTGAAACGCCACCAATATCGATAGCCTACGATACTTGAACTCTCGTGAACGGAATTCATTTTTACTTTATGAAAATGCTGGTAAAGGGAAGAAGCTGAATGTTTCATTGCCAAACAATCCTTCCATTTCATGCATTGTTTAAAGCTGAAATACTAAGAAGTAAAAAGGATTTGATTTGTCCTATCCAAGGGTTAATTGGTTTTACCGTTGCCTCTTCAACGGGCATATTAATTTACAGGCTTCAAGGAAATTTAAATATCCAATAAATTCATAAGAAAAAGATAATAGAATAAAAATAAAACGTGCGAGTTTATGACTGTGCTATCACAGAGAGAGAGAGATAGAGATTTTAGAAAACATAAAAGGAGAGCGATCAACTTTAAACTTTTATCCATCATCATGAAAAGTCGAAATCTAAAAGAACTGAGAGACATACTCACAATTGAAGACCATTGTCGAACGGTTACTCACAATGAAAACATTCACAATCCATCAAGCACAGGCGAAATAACTACAATTCTATTTCATGAAAAATTATTTTCCCCTAATGGGAGCAAATAACTTATTTTATCAATTTATCTAAATAACTGTGGCCACTAAAAAAAATCAACGACTTATTTTTATCAACTGAAAACTCAAATATTTTAATTCCACACTCCATTCTTCCGAAAAACAGATGCTTGCAAAGTGAAAGGAATTGATTAATGTACATTGATTGCATGAAAGTTACACGCCTTACAGCTCGGTATAATTTTTGAGCACCAATCATGCCTCTCAAACCTTCACTCTTGAAATATATATCATGCACACCAACATAGCAATAGCAAACAAAAATTAAAACACAGGAACACACAAAAAAGAAACTCAAACGCATTCAAAAATTTTCGGTGACGATACCACCTTTGTCATTGGAGCAAAGGAATTCAGAGTTGCTTCTCTCCCTTGAGAAAGGGGGTATCGCCACCGAAAATTCGGAATAATTGTGAGTTTCTTTTTAGAGTGTTCCTGTGTTTTAGTTTTTGTTCGCTAGTGCTATTTTGTTGTACATTATTATTCATATGCGTGAGACTTTCACACCAGAGGTATATATATAAAATAGGAATACAGGTATATATATATATATATATATATATATATATATATATATATATATATATATATATATAAATATATACACACAGGGTCGCACCCAAAGGTGGTAGGACTGATTTTTTTACAAGAATTTTATTGACGATATACTTACATCGACTTAATAATCTTCAAAGTATGATCCTTGAGCTGCCACACACTTAGTATAACGTTGCTCCCATTCCCCGTACGCCCGCTGGAAATTTTCTTTGGGGATGCCGTTGATGACCCTCGTCGAAGCCTCTTGAACGGCCTTTATCGAGACAAAACGTCGTCCCTTGAACTGTCTTTTCATCAGGCGGAAGAAGAAGAAGTCCTGTGGTGCCAGATCGGGAGAATAAGGCGGGTGCGGCAACGTGGCAACGCCGTATTTGGCCAGGAGCTGTCTGACGACGAGCGCGCCATGGCACGGCGCGTTGTCATGATGAAGCACCCAGCAGTTTGCGATGGCCGGTCGGACTCTTTTCACGCGTTCTCGGAGGCGGGTGAGCACCTGCACGTAAAAGTTCGCATTCATAGTCTCCCCTGGTGGGACAAACGCCTTGTGAACCACTCCATGACGGTCGAAAAACACAATCAACATCGTTTTGATTTTTGATTTGCTCATGCGAGCCTTTTTTGGACGTGGGGACGCGGAAGTGTGCCATTCCGCGGATTGTCTTTTCGTTTCGGGGTCATATTGAAAAAACCATGTTTCATCACCAGTTATCACATTGTCCAAACAATTTTCATCTCGGTGGAAATTGGCTAACACTTCTTCGGAAATGCGCACACGCGTTGCCTGTTGGTCGACACTCAGAATTTTCGGCACCATCTTGGCGCACGCCTTGCGCATGGCCAAATCCTGTGAAATAATGCGTTGGACGTTGGATGCAGACAGACCCAACAGGTCTGCAATTTCTTCACTGGTTAAGCGTCGGTCTGTGTTCAGCAGTGTCCTCACTCTGTCCACATTCGTGTCGGTTCTTGCCGTCGACGGCCGTCCGGAGCGATGGTCGTCTTCAACGAGCTCCCTACCCTCTTTAAAAAACTTGTGCCCCTCAAATACTGTGGAACGGCTTAAGGCAGTGTCCCCATAAGCCTGCTTGATCATATCGAGGGTCTCAGTTGCCGTCTTCCCGAGTTTCGCACAAAACTTCATGGAATAACGTTGCTCTAAATTCAGATTCATTTTGTTTTTCGACGCGGACAAAAAACTTGCTTCACTAAAAACGGTGTCCTCACTCAACGACAGCCCGCAGGCAACTGAAGTTGGTGTCAGTCTGTTGCTAAGAGCCCCCTCCACCTTACCCTGCCAGGCAGACCCCCCTCCACCGCTCCGTTCGCGCCAGAGAAAATCAGTCCTACCACTTTTGGGTGTGACCCTGTATATATAAATAAATAAATAAATATGTATATATATATATATATATATATATATATATATATATATATATATATATATATATATATATATATATATATATATGGGTCGCGGTAGTCCGGGTGGTAGAGCGTTGGACTGCTGACAGGAGAGGCACGGGTTCGATTCCCGGGCAAGGTACTCAGGCCACCTGCAGCTCCACCCAAGCTATGTGATTTTTCGGGTAGCAGGTCTCCCTGGAAAGGAACTGGCCCCCCTACCTTGATGTGTGAATTTCACACACCATCGGGCTTAGTAATGGGTGAACTCTACCATCACCTACCAAACCGACCTTCGGGTTTATTACTGTGTTTATGGTTTACATATATATATATATATATATATATATATATATATATATATATATATATATATATATATATATATATATATATATATATGTAAACCATATATATATGTATATATATGTGTATATATATATATATATATATATAGTATATACATATATGTATATAAATATTAATGATTAAGTGTATATGTATATACACTTAATCATTAATATTTATGTTTATATATATATATATATATATATATACATACATATATGTACATTTACTTACCGTTTCATTTATTTTAATTCCTTTGACTTCTAAATATCTTATTTCAATAGGTGTGTGTATGTCTGTGTATATAGATTTTATTAATTGATGAACACGTCAGTTTCTTAGGAAGATAATACAATTTGTAGAAGAGAGAGAAGAAGAATGGCTTGGTTAGTGAGGAGTGGAGGGTATTTTCGTGTAAATAGCAGAGGAAACACAAATGCAGGTAATATGAATAACGAGTGTTTGCAAGTATACAATTGAGATAATTTACTGGGGCGTACAAACTGGATACTCTTGACCCTATAATACGTTGTACTAAAAACGGTGATAATCCATAATTATATTTGTTTACTGCCAGGGAAATAGAATTGAAGAGTAATTGAGCACACGTATTGTTAGTTACTCTATTTAATCTGACTTTGTAACGGTCTATATGTTTTATTTATCACGTTTTGTAAACATTAACTTTCATGATATCGTACTAACAATACGCAAAGGAAGACAAATGTTTGGCCTACTGTTTCTTGAAAATGTCGCTCTTATCCTCTTACCGACGGAAGACAAAAGTATTGGCATACTCATTTTACGTATTTATCGACAAAGTAAAATGTTTACTCTAAGCTGATGACCTATTCTCTCCCCGATGCTTCAGAAGGAACAAATGGGAATCGAAGTGAAAGCGTCACTTTTCTTTGGAAAACAATTGCCAATTAGTTCCCACAAGGGTATAAAGTTGCCTGGAAGAAATCAAGGAAAGCTGAAAGAAAAGAACTCTTAGTAACAAGCATTAGAGAGGAAACTAAAAAGAGAGCCGTTGCAGCAGAAAGAAAAGAGGATCCCAAGCAATTAAAGTCGAAAATAATTCGTCGCTATGCACACTTCAAAATTATGGGTATTAAATGTCAATCTACCTTTAATTTAAGGCCACCAGCGACCGTAAAAAATCCCTGCAGAAAATGCGGGGCAAATAAAAGATTAATGAGGGGAAAATATTTTAGGGTCACTAATTCAAGTTGCAAAAATCCCATTTGACTATATAGTGCCACAAAAGAAATTTAGGTATTTCGCAGTGTAAAAGTAATTCGTTTTATCCGAGATAACTTTTGTGCTGTGAAATTCCTGAAATTGATTTTACAAAGTGCAATTCCTACAATTCGATATTTATCAGCGGTGACTCCGTCAAAGTAAACGTGGCGGCATCTCTCAGAGTTTTTTGAATCAGTCGCAATGGAAGTTCAACTCAGACCTTGCATTTTCAAACCTGCAGCAATAACTAAGTTTTCCTAACATACAATGTTAATTTAAAAATAAAGCTGTTCACTAATAATTGTCATAAAACCTCTCTCTGCGATATTGTTGGTGAAGATAATCTTCGCAGTTCGGTTTATCAAAATTCGTTTATGGCCAAAGGTAAAATTTAGAAGTTTATCAATAGCATGCAAATGAAAAAAATATTCTCTTCGCTCGGCTTGCGGATAAAAAAAGGAGAAAACCTGCCCATGTCAATTTAGAACCACTCAGGATTAAAGTTTATATAAAAGACTTAAATATTTCGATCAAATTTATCCTTACCTATAGGATTACTTAGAAATATATCTTTATCTCTTTCAAAATATATAGCCATATTCTCAATTTTATACTTAACTATAAGAGAGAGATTTTACATATTGTCGAGTAGCAATAGATGTTACTAACAGTCACTAGTTTTACTCATCCTTAAAGGGACTCTTCCCATTAATTTTTGAAAAATTAAGATTTGAAACTAGTTGGAACAAATAAGGGCTTGGACACAGAGGTAAATAAGTTATTGGAAACAGAGGAATGCGATGCAAGGAGAATACCAGTGTTAGAGTTAACTATTAGTGTGAGTGAGCAGTCAGCCATTTCTAACTTTGTTCTTTGCCAGGAGCGCGTTTACCCTTAACCCTTGAAGTCAAATATGGCGCGTTATGTAGAACGACATTGGCCCACGAAAATAGAAAACCGTATTTATTAAAATTATCAATTTGTAAAATATTAATTTTGAAGTACTATCTGAATTTTCGGATAGTACGTATTTAGTATTAGCGCGGACGTAAGTGACAATTGATAATGCGGCCCTTATTCCCTGTAATTACGTCTTCCTGGGAAAATAAAAAGGTATTGTACGTATGTTATACAGTTGCACATCATATATTATAGTTAGTACAACTAAAGTACGTTAAAATATACGCCACGACTAATAAGATTATTAAAATGTATAAATTCAAACTAATTAAGTTTTGAAAATTACTTTGCATAGTAGATATAATTCATTACCTTATCCACCAATGAAGAATATATATGTCATATTATGAAAAAATACCAGTGAGTTGAACAGCTCAGTCCTGAGCGACTTCATACAATATGAGTGAATGAAATTAGTTTTTTTAGAGAAAGCTCATCGTCGTATTTAATTGTTAATTAACTTTTAAAGTAGATAACTTGATTCAAAATCACATCTACAACGTCATAAATTTCGGTCCAATGTTGTTGCAATATTATTATCAAAAACGTGGACAAAAATAATGCATTCGAACGAAAAACTAAGTGCTGAAAGTTTTGCATTTTTTGAACGGTAGTATGTCTGGAAACCCTCCCCGGACTACGACCTTGACGTGGTGGAAGGGCTTGTGCGTTCCGATTACCCCTAGAGCTGTGCTGGCGGGAATAATAATAAATGCTCCTGGTAGGGTCACCCATGTCAGATAGGTAGAAGGTTAGGAGCCAGACGAAAGGTAGTCCACGCAGCGTCTGTTCCTCAGTGAGGCGGCTGCAGTGGCGTCTGACCCCAGTGGGGCGGCCAGTAAGTGATTGTGTCACGTTAAAAACACTATTGAGGAAGGCAACGGGAAACCACCTCAATTATCATTCCCAAGATTTAAATGACGGACTATACAGAGATTTTGAGTCCTGCAACTACGGGGCTCGGCCCAATCGGCCGTGTATCGTGCCCGGCAGCGGGGAAGGCAAGGCTTCCGCGGTCGTCATCCCACAAAACCCTTGCAAGGGAAAACCGACAGCAGCAGGACAGAAGACGCAGAAGAAGAAGACTACATTAGTTAGAATAGGAACGTGGAATGTTAGGACAATGATGAGGACATGGAAACTGGAGAATATTCAGCGAGAGATGGGAAAGGGAAAAATAGATATTTTAGGTCTATGCGAGGTGAGATGGAAGGATAGCAGGGAATACTGGAGTGATAATTATAGAATAATATGCAGCGGGGGGGACACGCTAACGAGGGGTTGCCATGGTATTCAATGAAGAGGTAGGAAGAAGCGTAGTAAAAATTGAACAGGTAACGGATAAAATATTAATAGTAGAGATAAAAGCAGGACCAACGAACTTGGATATTATTCAGGTTTACTTGCCACCGAGCAAACATACGGAGGAAGAGGTCGATGGGATAAACGATTAATTAGAGGACATAATCGCGTGTGTTCCTGTAGGGAAACATTTGATAGTGATGGGGTATTGGAATGCGACGGTAGGCGAAGGAAGAGATGGTGATGAGGTGGGGGACTACGGTTTAGGCACGAGGAATGACCGCGGGGAAAAAGCAGTTGAGTTCTGCAGAAGACAGGTGTTAGTCATCAGCAACACTTGGTTTAGACACCACAAAAGACGTAGGTATACCTGGAAAATGCCAGGTGACTCAGAAAGGAATCAGCTAGATTATAATCTGGTTAGACACAGGTTTCGGAACACTGTGATAAATTCGCACAGCTTCCCGGGAGCGGATGCGGACTCTGACCACAATTTAGTTGTTATGAAATTTAGCGTCCGTTTCAAAAAGATAAGGCAGGGGCGGTGGGTTAGAAAATGGAATGTAGAAGCATTAAATGGTTTGAAAAGGAAGGAATACAAACAGGCGGTAGAGAAAATCATGGAGGATGGTAAAGGGCTTAGTACTATCGAAGAAAAATGGGAAAGGATCAAGAAAGGGTTGTCTGAAGCCGTAAAAGACAATATTGGAACCGTTAACTAGGAAAGGAATGGGAAACCATGGATCACGGATGAGATGATTACATAGATTGGTAAGAAGAGAAAATGGAAGAATGTAAATACAGAGTTAGGCAAAATGAAGTACAAAGAGTAAAACAATAAATTGAGGCGGGCAACAAATAAAGCAAAAGAAGCATGGTGGAAAACGCAGTGCGAGGATATGGAGAGTCTGCAGAGGAAGGGTGAAATCGGTGCGCTGTACAGCAAAGTTAAATCTTTATCGAGAAGTAAGAAAGGGATCGATTGCAATTAGAGGTAAGATGGGTAAGGTAATAGTTGACACAGGAAAGATCCAAGAGAGATGGAAGGAATAAATTGAAGAGCTGTATAGTAAAGAACTTAGATCAACAAAGTTAGACATAGAAAAGGAACATGACGTAGAGGAAGACAGCTTAGATCCAGGCATACTCGACTATGAGATAGAAAGGGCATTAAGAGAGATGAAGCTAAATAAGGCCGTGGGGGTGGATAACATTCCTGCGGAACTACTGAAATGTTTAAGAAAATGTGGGAGGAAGAGGCTATATGGGCTGATTCGTAGTATCTATGAGGAAGGAATCAGGCCGGAAGACTTTGTGAGATCAGTGTTAGCTCCTATGCCGAAAAAGGTAAATGCTACATCATGTGAGGACTACAGGACAATAAGTTTGATTTCCCACCTAAATAAAGTTGTTCTCAGGATAATCAAAAAAAGGATAGAGAGTAGGGAATATGATTCCTTAGGGGAATATCAGTTTAGGTTTAGGAAGGGGAGTGTTACGCGTAATGCTATTGCAGTAATGATATTATTAATCGAGAGGAATGTATAATACAATGAGGAAGTATTTGCCTGTTTCGTAGATTTCGAAAAAGCGTTTGATAGAGTTAATTGGGAAAAACTAATGAATATATTGCAAAAAATAGGAATAGATTGGAGGGAAAAAGTGCTGATCCGCAGCCTGTCCATGTCTCAGACTGCTCAGGTGCCAGTGGGGAACAGGGAATCGTGATTGGCAGTGTTAAGAGGCGGGGTAAGGCAGGGTTGCCCGTTATCACAGTTGCTGTTAAACTTGTATGCAGAGGAAATGAATGAAGAGGCATGGGAATAACTGGAGGTAGGAATGAAAGTGTGTGGGGAATTAGAAAAATCATTTAGGCTTTAGTTTGTCAGCCAGTCAAGGGGTTGCAAGCATTGCTGAGTAAATTGGAAATTCAGTGTGACAGGCATGGGATGAGAATCAAATTTAATGAAACAAAGGTTATGCGATTTTTTAGAAAGAAAAAGGCTAAGCTAAACATTAAAAAAGGAGGGCAAAAACTAGAGCAGGTGAAATAGTTTACGTATCTCGAAAGTGATTTGGACCAACACGGTCAAAGTAGTATGGACGTGAGGAGAAGAATTGCGCTAGGCTTTTATAAGGAGGAGGGAGTTGATGACAGGGACATTGAGTAGGGAGATTAAGAAAATAGTCAAGAAAACTTTGATATGGAGCGTAGCTATTACGGCTCGGAAACGTGGTCATTGAAGCAGGAGGGAATACGTAGACTGGAGGCTTTTGAAATGTTGGTGTGGATAAGAAAGGAGAATGTGAAATGGACAGAGAAGAAAACAAATGGGGAAATACTGGGAATGGTGGGCGAAGAAATGGTTTTGTGGGGAGAAATCCTATGGAGGCAGGAAAAATGGATGAAGGGCGTATTGATTGGCAGTGGGATGTTGAAGACTGTAATTGAGGGGAGAATATTAGGCAAACGAGGAAAGGGAAGGAACAAGATAGGGATGTTGGACGGGATGAAGGGAGGAAGAAAGTACTCAGAGATGAAGAAGGACGTGATATAGAGTAAGATGCTGGATTTCATGTTTTTTTAGGAGTCACAAAATATTTATTTAGTAGCTGTGTTCATCCAAAAACCTACCTTAACCGGCAAATTACCTAATAATAATGTCAGGAAAACCTATTGAACAGAATTATTTCTTGCAAATCCCTATTTAGATAGATAATAATCGTTTTATGGATAATAAATATAATTTATTTATAATTATGTTGCAACTACTTCATTTTCTCAACCTATTAACTTCGCGAAATGAAACAAAAAGTATTCATTTCTCAACGTCATTAGAATAAGGTTGTATCTTGAACGTGTGTGATAATCACTTTTCTACTTCTCTTATGTTTTACACGTAGTTTACCTCTACGACTGCTTTCATGAACAAATATGTGGACACGCGACGAGTATCATTATTACCTTCGGGAAAATACATTTAACTCATAATACAATAAAGGAACATAGATATTGCCACATGTTTAATGCGGCAGTGAAGAACTTTATCGAAACTTTCAATGCACATTGATCAGCTTCCTGAGAGATGACCAAGAAAACAATTCAAGAGAACTAATAGAATCATATTTTCCGGGGCATTGAATGAAACAACGCAGTATGCCTAAAAATATGGAAGCTCTATATACAGTACGATATAAATAAATAAATAAATAAATAAATAAATAAATAAATAAATATATATATATATATATATATATATATATTATATGTATGTAGATATATATGTATGAATATATATATATATATATATATATATATATATATATATATATATATTATATGTATGTAGATATATATGTATGAATATATATATATATATATATTTCATATTTAAATAATGAAAACTTAATTTCATAGTTTCCAGTAAGGTTTATTGATGACAGTTTATATTATTGAAATAATTTACGTTGGATTCCTACATAATTCAATTAATCCCAGATTGTCGTAATCTCTCTGAATTGAAAAGCCTCGAGTGGCTCTTACATTCGTCAACAATGCATGAGCTTGCGTTAGCTCTATATCCATTTTCCATATTGCTCAATTGGAAAAAAAGGCTAGGATTTTATTTTTTCATCTATTTGAAATCCAGTAACTTATAATCGTTCTTTCCCATGAGAATTTAGATTTTATAAAGGATAGAATGTAATCCTTTGAAGAACTATTGGCCCTGTGTTTCGTGGCACCGATGGGATTTCGTACATTTTAGCGTTTTTAACATATTTTGCGTCGTAGATGTTTGCTATGTGTTAAAAATTATTGCATTTTTATTAGGATTTTTTTCTCCCAGATTTACCACTAGCAAATATCCTTGTCACGCTGCATCCCCAGAAAACAATACGCATATAAGACTCGCACAAGATTAAAGGAACTTAAAGGGAGCTATGAAATTGCCCAAGCTTGGCTCACTTCCATAACAGACTGACTTTTGCTAGTCTTTTTGTAATGGGAGTGGGAAGGAGAAGAGATCGGGTAAACTAGATTTTGATCCGTTTGTATTAATGGTAATATCCTTTCAGGAGATAAAAAAAGGGTACAGGCGGATGAAATGAGGAAATATTACCTTGATAGCAGTCGCTTCGATAAGTATTTTGCTAGGAAACATAATTATGGGTAAGTAAAAAGAATCCCCTTTAATTTTGTGACTGTAGGTTGATTCATGACCCGGTGGATCAGAAAGCTATTACAACCCCTTTCTATCATTTAAGGATGACAAGATAAAATATCGAGGAAATTATTCAAGTGAATGCTGTTAACCAATCATCATTCAAAATCAGTGAGTATTCCAATGGGAGTAATGATATGAACTCTCATGAGAGTGAGGACGCTTAGCGCCAACACGGATTTACAACATTTCGATCACCCGATCCATATTTGGGCATTTTGTCTAAGAAATTCTCAGACAAAGGGAATAATAAGTAAGTGCAATATTTTCCGACTCGAAGAAAGCTTACGACTTCGATCGAGTCTTGAGCCCGAAGAAAATAATGGGACGGAGTACAATTGATAATTCAAAATCGCAGCAACCGCCAACCGATCTTTTGCCCCCTTTGAGTCACAAATACGCCCTAATGTGGATTTAAAGGGCAAGACGTACATAAACATCATAATAAGAAAAAAGCTCATCATTCATAAAAGTTTCATGACTTGATGTTTTTTTACCTGTCCCAGCATCAGATCCCTCGCCGAAGCGTCGGAAAGCGAAATTGTTATGGGGCTGACAGCATTTAATGATTGCATAATAAATTATCCGTCCAAACCGATGCAGTTAATGAAAAAAAAGTCACTAAAAATAGAGGGTAAATGTTAGGGGTTTTCATGGGTAATGCCTACGAACAAATCGTGTAAAAATAAATTGAATTTCATTCATTATTTGAGTAATTCTGCTGCTTCTAAAGGCCTGCTACGGGCACACGTATGCTGAAATTACGATAAATAATCAAGTTTAGCAATTGAAAGCAATAAAACCCACAGTTAAAATCCACATTATTGAATTAATATATTTATGCTATTTCAGGAAAGGTTTTTAGGGGTACGCTTTCGTCCCCCCTCATCATGTCACACCCACCATTGTGTAAGGGTTTTCCTGCAGTGGTTTTTTTCGATAAGGATACCAGAGCTCACACTTCTCTCACAGATGCATACATCTTTTCACATTGTGCCTAATTTTTTCCCCAGTTTTTATTTTATTTTATTCATTCATTATAATTTTTAAAATATTTGATTTCGTATTTTCCTATTATAACTACATGAATTGTCCACAATCTTTGTTTTAATGATTGTTGGTGTAGCTATGCACTTAAACGACAAGGGTTTAGGTGGGAGAGGGGACTAAATACGATACGTAACCCGCAGAAATTCAACATTCGCGATACTTTTTGAAAAGACCTCGTGGTTTCAATCTCCACCAAATAAAGACGTTCTTATATTAAGTGGTCCTTCACTCGGCGATATTATGCAAAATTTTGTATTGCTGTTCATTAATTAAAAATGCTAGTTTTACTTGATGGTGGGGCATGCACTATCGAAGATGAGTTCTCGTATTTGGATATTATTCTTTCGGCAACTTATCATCGTTTTCCCTAAGTGCATCACGCTGTAAATTGAAACTAGTTGTCTCCTCCCAATTCCTTATTATGTGTATTTGACACCACAATAATAACAAATGCCCACGATTAACTTTTGAACCACTTTCACACATTTTATCTGCAATTTTATGTGTTCTTGCTCCCACTTCCCAATATTTTATAGCTGCGAACTTCTATAGATAAAAACGTCCTTTTTGAAAAGAAGGTAACGCTTTGACGGCTACAAGAGACGTCAGATGAGGGAATTCTTGGCCTCACCATCCATTATCTACTACCGATATGCTTTTTCATAACCATTTATGTACCAACTCAAATGATTTTATTTTTTGTGAACTATTCATGACAAAATACTGTGTTCCAGGTTCAATCACATTAACCCAAGTGTATGATAATCTCTTATATGTCAGGTTATCCAATAACGCAAAAATGCTCTTCGCAAAATTAAATGGCAAAGGCATAAAAATATTCCTTAACTGATTAATAAAGAGACAATTGAAAGAGAAAGGTCTAGTAACAAATAAAATCAATTTCTAAAACACTACTTGAAGTACATCAGAAAAATATATCTATTCATTAGTTTTGGATCGTATTTTTTGAATCTTTCAACACACGCACTTTAATTTTTTATTGCAAATAGTACACTCATATCACGCTGACCCAGTAAAGTGACAAGAGAATGGCAGAGGGCATGAAGAGCACATTTAAAGTATTTTAATAGCAAATTTTAACATGCATCAATGGTCGTATTTGATGGAAAATAACGCGTAATATTCTTCTTACCTTAGCTTCTAGTCAAACGTGATATTCGAAGTATAAATAAATGGTTTTCATAAAAGCGCGAATAAAATATCAGTTTTAATAAAATGTTACGTTAAATGTTTCAAAAACTGATGGAGAAGATAAAAAAAAACAAGCACACGGTCATAAAAAATATAAATTAGATATCAACCAGCTGTGACGATATGACCTTCATCATTTCTCTACATACTTTTCTTCGCCGTAAGCTTTTCACCCTCCCTGTCATCTTCTCACGCAGTGTATTCTAAAAACCCTTCTCTTTCAAAAACCTTCTTTCTTTTCCTTACGAGTACGGGCTTAATGACTGCTCTCCTGCCCAAGAAGCCCTTGTTGTCTTCCCACACTTAGAGATTCTCCCCATTCACGCTTTTGTTTTGGATATTCTCTCCCACGTAACCGAGGCATTATACGTGCTGCTTTCCATATTCTCGTCCTTTTGAGACTGAATTTTGCTCCCCAAGTATGTGTATAACTGACGTATAAGTGGAATTTTTTGTTACAGTGGCAAGAAGAGTTTCACAAATATAATGTGCAATTGAATTATTTATGCTTGAATTCAAATTTAACCTTCGAAAAAAATCTTGCGCCAGCAATGTAGAGTCGAAGGAAATGTACCGTTAAACTGACGAGATAGGGAAACTTTTCCGTTCAACGTGGCAGAGCTAGCACCCGTCCCGATAAAATGACGATTGCAGAGAGGTGGAAAATACGTATGAGTGTATTTCATAATTTTAAAGGAGTACTTCTAATAAAGCTGAGAAACCTGGAAGAAATCTGCGGAGGAGACGGATAAGGAAAGAAGTAAGTAGTGCTACCAAAAACCGGAATCCTAAAACCCGAGGGAACAAATAAAAAAATGACCGCGTTTCGCCCATCCAGGTTTACAGGTATCTATCTACAAGTTCGCATGCCTCCACTCCAGCTGAGGTTTCCATTCCGGTTTTCTACTTGTCTCTCCTCCTCAAGTTAAGAGTTATTCTTCTACCTGCCCAAAATTTATTTCCCTATCAATATGCCAACAATTGTAAAGCAACGGCGAATCGGTAGACTAACTTAAGCGATAATAAATTTAACATTGGCTGCAAACAAAATGTTCAAAATCGGAAACTTCTATGGAAAGCACTTCTAAAAAACGGCGCCACATAGACGATATATGCATTTTAAAGACGTTCAACTCCATCTAGAATATCATCTTCCTCGAACATACGATATTCAATTATATGGAAAATTGGTAAATGAAGAGAGGGTTTTCAAATTGAGGTTGAACAAGGTGCAGAGAAATACGTACAAAATAACGCGTGACGCTACTGAATATAGGTGTCACCCGTTATCAGCCTGTGCGGCCAATCGCGATGAATTCATCGTAGCGAAGGTCGGCTGCAGCGGGGTGAATATCCTATTCTTATGTCACCATGCTGATAAAAGATCCTCCAGTCATTGTATCATGAATCATACCGCCGCTCTCAACCACCCTTTTAAGCCCTTTTCATCCTCTTTTCGAATGATTTGGCAGTTTTAGCCAAACTGCAACGTACCACCGTGGTATTAATCAAGGCTTTACGTGGTCTGATCACAAAGTTGTATGAATTATTGTTTATTCATATAATGAGAATTGTTTAAGGAAATAAATACTGTTCCCTTCAAAATACTCCCCTTATAAAAATAAATATTTTTTCTACCACCATTTCCTGCGGAAGATTCAAGGAAATGCCTCTTCTGAAATGATTTTTAGCTATCACCATTAGTGGCTGTTTTAAATCTCCTGACTCGTGTTCAACCTCCGTCCTTTCATCGGGAACTTGAGCATTAGTAATAGGAAAACGTCCCTAGAGACCAGATATTTTGAGTAAAGAGACTGGAGGCCAACCTACGCACTGATTTTCTTGGAAAGATCGCGAATGAGCAAGGCTGAATGAGCGCGTGTATTGTCGTGATGCAGCACCCACTCCCCATTTTTACAGATTTAATGTTTTTCCTCCTCACAGTCGCGTACAAATTTGATATAAGACACTGTCTTAGGCGTTACTTGGTGGAGATCTTTCATAGTAAATGAATAAAGACTAATTTTGCAATTTCCCCTGGACTTTCTATTTTCCACAATTATGGATTTCGTTGCAAGGCAACAATATTATATCACCTGGAAACATGGCCATGAAACATAAAAAGTCCAGTGGAAATTGCAAATTTAGTCTTCATCCATTTACTCGTGTAATTGTCTCAGAGATACAAGTAAACGAAAAAGATTAATTTTTTTACACATTAGAAGAAATTTTTGCAACCATTACCCTTTCAGACGAAGAAAACAGTGAGTATTACTTCGATATTTAATCTTATCTGACGAGATTTTTGGATCTGGGAGAGGTTTTTAACTTTGACTGTGGTGACCTAGTCCTCTTTTCCAGTCCTTGTATCATCCCCTGTGAAGAAGTCTTTTCAAACCTTTTGATTGTCAATTGCCATTTCAAGATTTTTCTTGACTAACTTCAAATCGATGTTTTTATTATTCATGTCATCAGCCACGGAGCAAACTTTGCAGCAACAGTTCCCATCGGCAGTTTTTAGTTACATATTCTGGGCATGAATCCAATGAAATTCTATGCTATATAAAATCGGCCATTTTCACTGATGGTGAAACGACGATTTGATCTCACAAGGGTGTCCACTTGGACGATACGTGCGTCGTCCGTCAAAGATTATGATTTTCCCGGACCAGGATTCTCCATCTTTTGTACGAAGATGGACGATCTTCATTGAGCCTCTCATATCACTCCTTCCACCTTGAACGACTCAAAATTCATCCTGAAAGGCTTACGTATCATTAAAAATATCGATGAATGATTTTTCTCAACTTCACAAAAACACGCAGCTCTCCCTTTTGATGTTGCTCTCAAATCCCTCGATCACCAAAAACCTTCGTCATTAAAACAGCCCTAGGTTTCCAATATAGAGGCTATAGAGAATCTGTAAGGTTGAGCATTGCTCGGAAGGTTGGAAATAAAAATGTACACCAACAAAAACATGCTTGAATCCTCAGCTGGTGAGAGGTTTAAGCTGTCCTGGAACGTTTCGATCAGACCTCGTGTATAGCTTCAGCACCCTCAATTTTTGCACGTACTTCCGCACTCACAATAAAGTGTTAGGTCATACTAGATAGAGAATAAATTTTCGGAAGTACTTGAATCAAAAAGCACGAGGGAATTCATACCTGTACCTTTTAAATAAATGACTCCGAAATTAACATTTTCTCAGCACGAGAACTACTTCACGTGGCACTCGACGCCGTATGGAAATATTGAGGATATGAGCAAAGAGTTCGGATTGGACCGATGCTCAAATAATCTCTCGAGGAAAGGAACATTGTGTGAGCATAAGGAAGGCACAAAAGTGGTTAACGTTAATTCGTCAAGCTTGTCGAAGACTAGAACTTGTATGAATACCTCGGCGTTCATCAAAGTTGAATGCAGGTGAAGGAGGCATGTAGACAATCTAAATTATGTAGACAATTGGAGTTAACTGCAGTTATTGACTACCGAGTAAGAACAAGGTTCTTGCCACAAAGGCGATCTGCAGAATCAGATACCGTTTCGAATTTTCTATTGCATGAAATAAAAAACCTAATATCTAAAAACCTGACGCATAGAAAATCATTTCTCTCTGATTATTATGCATCAACTACGTGAATTTGGAATATTACATGGCAAATTGTTTGCCAACGTCCTACCCTCGGTTGGTGGAGGGCTTGAAACTTCTGAGCAGCTATTCATTTAAATTTATTTTACTAATTATTTTTTGTGTCTCGATGAACTGTTAATACGAGAAAGAGAAAGGGACCAGCCGACACGAGACCATTGGTGTTGGCTCCCAAGACACATTTTGTATGTATCCTGAAGGTTGTAACTACTAAAAAGCCTCAATTACAAGTATTGCAAGCAAGTAAGCATACTTCGTTTTTAAAATCATTGAAAATGAAATAAAACTTGCTAGGGGTAGGGTTTAAGGTTCTACAATACGGAATTAACATAAAAAATTTGACGAACGTAAGCTATGATGAAATCACTAACTTTATCAAGTTATGGACCTTGGTGATGGATTGTAGCATAATTTGATATAACACCTTGTTTAATTCCATTATTTGAAGTGAGGTGATCCTAGTTATAATATTCATTTCCGTTAATGTGACTTATTGAAGGAAATATCACTGGAAATTTCAAGTGACATGAGCACAAACATTACATTAAATCAATTCGTTTTGTTTTGCATATTAATTAAGTTGACTATCTTCAGTACATTAAAAAACAAATTATTTCATGTTACAGTGTAATCGGACGTAATTTAGACCTACATCACTTTGCATATACCTGCTTATATTTTCTATTCAAGAGTTTTGCTGTTTGTTAAAATAGGGATAAAAAGTGAATGTGATAAAATTTAGTACTCGTATTTGTGAGTCTTCGATTATTAGTTTGGTTTTGAACGATTACCGTGGCATTTAGTTCCCTCAAGTGATAATTTATTATTCTCGATTTTCCTCCGCATAAGCAATCAGTAATGGGAAAGATAATGAATATAAAACATGGGCATGAAATCCAATTCGGTCTTGAAAAGTTCGTTCAGAGTAAATGAAAATATGTCTTAAATAATTGCTTCTTTCCGTTCGATATGTTGGATATTCCCCGTCGTAACAAACCAGAATATAGCTATCATTAAATCACTCTGAGTACATAGATATTGTGCAAAGTTTACATACACAATAAACCCAGTTGCGACCAAGTGCGCGGTGAATCATAAAACCCAGTGAAAGTCATATTTCACTCGCGTTCACGTTATATTGTATTCCCTCGAAAGAACCAAACTTTTAAGAGCAATGAGAGAGAGAGAGAGAGAAAGAATGAGATCGGAGCGCGTAAAAAGAGAATAACAGTTTACGATGTTGCAAACTTTTCCCACACGGTCCTGAAAGGGGTTTATTCAAGCACCTGATGCTATGCAACTAAGTGCATAACATTCCCCAACTCCATGCTTGTTAAGAGTGTAAGGGAAGCAGTTATAATTTCAGCGTGTAAGGAAAGGTTTTGATATCAATTTAACTGCGACTATTGATACATTTATCACAACGATTGTCGATTACTTAAGGCATGGATGTAATTTTTTTCAAATGTAATGAATAAAATATGAAAATGACAAGTTCAATTGCAGTAACTAGGAAATATAGTTATAATGTGCATTTTATTTATGCAAACCTCAGTCCTTTTTACAGTTTACAGAGCCACAAAGAGAGAAAAAAATCCTCTCGTCTCGCCCCTGCCAAGGTCCCAGTCACCAACACTCTTACGCATGCTGCCTAACAGCGTCGAAGTAGCATCCAGTGTAATTATCCTACCACTATGCACAATCCTACTTGCTCAAGAGGATGAGACTCGCGCAGAAAACGTTAAGAAAAGCATAACTCCACGAGAAGTACGTACGCTAGGGTAGAGCATTCCATTTCAGTCACTTCGGTTGCAAAACCATTCGGTTACATGATTATCTTTCGAGGCTTCAATACGAGGTGTCATCAGGACGCACATACGCAGAATGAGTTTGCATCCGACAGTTAGATCTAACCATGTGAATATTAGAAACAGGACAAGGGATAAACTAATCGATACGCGTAAAGGACACTCAACACGTATGTTTAAACTCTCCAGTGGTCTTTCAGGCCTTAAGAGATGTTGAGATCTCTCATAGATCACTTAATACCTTATGCACAGCAAGAACAAAATTGTAATTTCAAACATTCCTGCAGACTGGACTACTAACCTCTCTCCCTTTATTTTTTACTCTCTTTTGTGACAGCAGTCCTTTTCCATAACGGCCATTAAACAGTAATACACGTTAACACGGATTTTATCTTTCAAGTTAATTCAGTTGGAGAATTAAAATTAATTTGAGAGCCTTTACTATGGTTAAACTAGCACTTTGTCATAATGGTACGTTTGAAATGCAGAGGAAAATGTGAGCTTTATGACAGAGAGTCACTCCCAGTTGAAATAAAAAGGTGAATAGCTGATTAAAACCAAATCAGGTCTGATGCTGCTGCACCGCAGTGAAACGTAAGTAAAATTAAAGCTTATTGTATATGCGGAATCACAAAGTTTTATTTTGACGTTATTTATTTGCACGGTTTTTACGTAATTATATTTTCAATAACAACGTCACACTGCGTGCTCTAGCGGTAGAAACAGAAAAATATAATTATAAATAACTTACATTTATTCTCTCTCTCAATCCATCATTTAATTATTTATTTCTGAATTTAAGGCCGGCAATTTTTTTACTAATTTCTTTTAATGAATATTTCCCAATTACCCCGCAGCAAAAACTTAGCGTGCACATATGATTATCATGAGATTTTAAGGTGTTTAAATTTAAAATAGAACATATTTTCACAAATATATTGAGTCCCTAGATCATCTTTTATGTTGACCCACTTTCGGAATTGAGCAAGAAATTAATTGGAGTAAGATGGAAATGCCATGATTTATACGTATATTCGTTGTGTTGACACATTGTTTATATTTTCAAAAACTGACAAAATATATTCATTGTCTGTAACAGGTCTAATTTTCTTAAATCTTACCTCATTAGAGTTAAAATTATACCAGAGAGAAGCTATATAAAACAAAAATGACGGGGATATATAATGTTAAAGCCTAGAGGAAATTCAGGATAGATGATTATTCTTATTATTGACATCAATAACAATAACATTATAATTACCACTATTTCTATTATTATTTACAACAGCCTAGCGGTTAAGATAGGTTTTTGAAGGACCCAAACTTTAAGTATTTCTACACATCTGCGACAGGATGAATGTCGTTTCAAAGTAACGACATTCTATTTTACCTGGGAAAAACTGTGTTAAATTAATAGTCAAATAATTTAAAATGTCAGTAGTTGAGACAGAATTTTTAAAAAATGGAACATCCTTCAGTAAATCGTTTACTTACTTCCTACTTTTCTTATGACCTCAACTTCCGTATCATTAACTCTCCTTTCACAAAACGGGAATTATGTGTTACCTCAGATTATACGACCAACTTTAATTCACAAAATTAAATTATAAGCTGAAGAGACCTTCTAAAATCAATACTGTTCAAACGGTGATCAATTAGTAATTCTGTCCATCAAACCGTCCTACACATGGCAAAATATACATTACACAGTTTAGATGGATCAGAGGATCTTATGACCTCGATTTATTCAGAATAAGTTATTTATCAATTAGACTTGGCATTCAAAGATTCTAACGTGATAAAAAATAATTCAAGGGCATCTTTGAAAAGTATTATAGGAACACGGACGGAACTTAATTCATAAAAAACTCCAGCCTGCCATTGTTTTAAATGAGGGAGAGAATGACAATAGGTTGATTGGATTCCATATGTAATCGTATGCTACCCATTTTTATGCAGAGAGAGCTTTCAAGAGGGGACTGTAATTATGATTCTTTATACTAAAGTCGATACTTACCTCGCCGTGGGGAATTTTGTCCAATCTGTTAAACCTCGGTCTCCGTTAAGTATTCGCAAATTCTCCTGCTACTTAAGCCATGATGTCTTAAGGTACAGTTTCTTCTATGTCCTCAAACTGTAGGGTTGGTTGTTAGCATGTGTCACGTCTTTTAAGGGGTTCACTCTAGCTATCATGTTGATTCGTACCTGTGTTTTCCCTTCTAATAATTTGATTCGAGATCATCCTCTTTCCTATTGTATTTACGTTTTTCTTTCAACCAGATAAACTCACTATACTCAGAGTCAGGATTTATAATGACGTGCCTTAGCAACTTGCTTCATGTCTTTTATATTATTTCTCTCAACTGGTAATTTCCCTTGCTCTCTCCAAGACTTATTCACGGTTTACTTTAATAGACCTGGGTAGTTTAAAGATGCGGCGCCTGAACCTCTTATAAGCTCGCAAGTTTCTTAAATCATTTTCGAGGAGTTTTTAGCTTCCTGATTCGTAGTTCGCAACGCTCCTTACGTAGGATTAAATGTGACGTATCTCAGTATTTCTACCGATTTTTCTGCCTGCTTAACTCCTGCTTCTAATATGAGAAGATTCATTAGTCAGGCAAATATACGACGTCCTATTACAGTGAAATAAAATGTCTGGAACATGAAAGTGGTATCCTATAATGATTTTCGTATAATTATTATCCAAAATTAGGTGCAAAAATAGTTTCATCAATCCTCTAAACTCTCCATCCGAATTGAACATCCTTGTTTTTGCGTGGCTTTCAAAGCCCATTGCAGTTTGACCCATGCTCTGATTTCGACTCTGGAGAGAGAGCTCAAACTAGATAGTGGGAGATTCTCCAAAGAAGTCAAGTGTATACCAGAAAAGCTATTAAAAACTGAATTATGAAAATAGATCCATCCCCCTCTGAATGAAGTTCCCTCCATGGGGCCAAGCTCCGCTCCTCCATTGATGAAGGCAAGCCTGTTGTTTGATCCTACCTATGGGCCCACGAAATGAGCTCACCTCTATGGGAACTATTCCGAACCTGAACTCTCCCAAGCCATACTGTCGCTGTATGTAGATGTCGTCTGCCTTACACGTATCCATCAAAATTCCATCTCCTGCATACATTTACCGACCGTCATTGGCCAGATTATCTTCAGAGGGCTGTTAAAAGCTACAAGAGCTTGAGACCTTTAATTACTGAAAGGCATTAACATGGCGCGATAGATCGCAATATACTTGAAAGGGAATGTGGTATCATGTATTTAATTCAACGTCCTGGGATTCGACTTTCAAAGTCATCATCAGGTGCACACACGTACACAAAGGCGACTTTGCTTCATATAGAAGGCGGAAGCTGGGAGGTAGTGAGTGGTTGAAGGAAATTGAATGACTTTATCGTCGGGCATAGCCCAATGAATATTACCCCACTGCCTCTGTTGCGTGTTAGCCCGGGGTGGGAGATAGGGGGGGTGTTGAATGTAGGAGAACAAAATCACTCCGAAGGGATAGGGAGTGTGGGGCATAGGAGAACACAGCGGCATGAAGTAAGGTTTGAAAAGGGGGTGTATATCGGGATCCACAGGTCCGTAACTCACTCACCACATGGGGTATTGAGGGAAACGGCCAGGGATATAGAAAAATATCGGGTGTGATCGGATATATTTTACTTTATGAAATGTTTCCGCGGTGTAAGATCCAAGTATATTCGTTACATTACAAAGGCGTCTTGACGCGGCTAGGGGAGAGATGGTGAAAGGACCTTGTGTTCATGTTTAGTGTGGCGTCGGGTTGTTGAAGTACAGGCAAAAAAGAGTTGGTTGAGGAGGGATACATATTAATGGGAGGAGGATAATATAATTAGCTGTTTAAAATTTGTAGAAAACTCTTCCAAAAATTTCCACATATTCAAGATCATGTTCAATCCTGGTTCCTTCAGTCAAAAAGTTTTGCAAATTAATATTTCGGAAACATGTCACTTTTGCGGGCATTTTCTATAAGTTTGGCAAAAGGTTGTTATAGATACATACTCTTCCACATATTTCATATACATTCTTTCCTCTCCGAACATGAAGTCTGTAACATTTGATTCACTATGAAAGTCAATAGTGTGGCATATTTTAGCATCCAGATAACAATACATATAACTGAATAACACTCTGTGATTTTTTTCCACCATAATCAACAGTGGTGGACCAGAAAATAGATTATACGACTAGTTCTGACCGCATGTTTTCACACTAAATTCGTTTTTACCCAATTTCAATGAATCACTGTTTTACGTTATCGAATGCCTCTTGTATGTAAGACATATATAAGACCTCTGGTTATTGAGTCTTTAATGAGGAATTACGTGAAATACAACCATTTTTTGTGAAAATGTATACCTGTTGCAAAAGTGAAAAGCCTTCTGTATAAATTAAATTTATTAAAATTGTGATTCCCATGTCTAACCCCAATATAACCATTACATATTACATATGTGATACGTTATAATGGACATCGAATTCGAAGCCTTGGTTGTAAAACCTGTGGAAATACCGAGGGTTTACTGATAATAATGAATTGTTTCCATTGGCTCACTCCAGAAACCAATGCTTCCATGCACCACATCCAAATAAAGCACCGAAAGGCCAAAATTAAGCAAAAAGGGTGCCAAAATAGCAAACAAAAGAACTCACTGAGTACTACTAAATATGTTTAAGGGAAAATACATTTCGTTGTTCCAAAATATGTTTTTACATTAAGGGATAAATAAAATAATGTGCTTTTTAAAATGCATCCTACAAAGTAATATATATATATATATATATATATATATATATATATATATATATATATATATATATATATATATATATATATATATGGGATGTCAATAGCCGATGCTTAACAAATACATTTTAATTAAGAATTTATTTACTAATTTATCGTTTCTAATAATTTTCTTTTTTCGTTTACTATTTGAATTAATTTCTTAAAAGAATTAAATTGCGTAATACCTACTCATACACATATGTTTCAATTATTCAAGATCGTATGAAAGGAAAATGAGTCACGCTAGTCGAACTGACCAAAGGACCTGGGATCGAATCCTGGGCAAGTCCCTCTGGTCGCCCTCAGATTATGTGACTTTTCAGGAGCCGGATCTTCCTGGGGATCCATGGCCGGCAGAAGGCAAAAATTTGCCCCCCTACCCTGTTGTGTGAATTTCACACGCCGTCGGCCTCAGTACTGGGTGAACTCTATCATCACCTACCAAACCGACCTTCAGGTTGATTACTGGATTCATGGTTTTTTATTTAAGAAAAAGAAATGTTCTCTCATTTAACCTCGTAATAAAGCTTTACACCAAAATATACATTTATATCAGTTTTTCAATTCTTAAAAAGCTGAAACTTTTAAAGAATTAGAAATTATATGGATATTTGTTGCAGGATAAGTGTATTTAGGAATGGTCTTAAGACAAAACTTTCAACTATACTGCGATATTATGTCACTTACGATTCAATAGTTACGTGCAATAGGTATATTATGCAATACATGCGCAATATATTATATACCTACACTACAATTCAAATATGTAACTGAGAGAGTAGCAAAAGAAAAGTTTTGCAAAGCAATAACTTTCACGTTAGTTAATTGATGGAAAGATAAATATGCGTATTACAACCATTATGGTGGATTTTTCTGAGCAGAAAACTGAAAGGCATTAAGAAAAAACACAAAACAAATCAGTTCTACGAAGCAATTCCGTTCCCATTCAATGGGAATTTATGGCATCAACCATGGCATCGCGTATTAAGGCACCGTATACCTTTTCTATTGAAAGGGGACCGAAAGTCTAATACTGCAATCAGACGGCTCGAAGGGACTCACCACGCATCAGAGCGGGGCTGGGGAGTGCGGGGGATATTGGTCGCACTACTCACTCTGCTTGGCGAGGTATCCGCTGCTGTAGTCGCCAAACACTGAGCCCTTGTTGAGTTCGTCGTGCGGGATGCTGTCGGTCTGCTCCGTGGTCTCCGCGGCCCCCATTTCACCTCCGTCGTTGGCCGCCGGGTCCGCGGCCGATCGGGCGGAGGGTGACTTCTTCGCATCGAGGATTGGCGAGAGGTCGGCAGCCGTGGACGAAGTCGAGGCCAGCGAGTCTCGGTGGTGTCGGGACCTCTGTGAGGAGGGAGAAAGAGGATTCCTCTGGTTACAAAGGAAGAAACACACCTTGCGGAACGTGACGAGCGACACGTCTCCAAATATCCTTCAGGACCCATTCGAACAGAATTTCGACGGACAGAATGATTATGCAGGTCACAAAATCTTTGGCATAAATCTATGTAACAGCTTTGAGCTAGCACTCTATGGAGGAGTTAGAGACGAGGTCACCTGCTGGACTCATCGGTCATAAGATACTATTTGGTAGGAATGATACTGGTGCGAGAGTTTTGATTTATCAGTAACCACAACAGTAATGGCCTGGAAGGTTGGTTTCATTGGTACGGGGAGGCAAGTGCCTTCCCCAGGAAACCTGGACTTGTGGTTTCCCAGGAAACTCTAACAGCCGAAAAAGTTTAGCAGATTAGGTGAAACCAAGGATGTCCTTAGGCGTCACCTGGTTTTGAACCCGGATCTATTAAGTAGCAAACCCTACCCACTTTATTCTTTAAATAAAAATAAATCTATCATATAAGCGGTACATAATATTTTAGCGGGAACTTGGAAGTCCTGTAGGTAAAGCGCAGGGATAATAACCGGAGGGCCCGGGTTCTACTTTCTAAGGCGTCTCTGGGCATCCTCAACTTTACCCGAGCTTTGTGATTTTTCGGGTTCCAGGTGTTCCTGGGAAACCATAACCGGCAGAGGGAAAGGAACTAGCCCCTCCACCCTGCTAAAGTGTGAAATTCACAAACCGTTGGGCTTAGCATTGGATAAGCTCTACCCTCACCTATCAAATGACCTTTCGGGTTGATAGCTGTGGTGGTTACCGTTCTATGAAATGTCATCTTTGGGCCAGTTTATTTCCATTTTTTAAACGGTCATTGATCCTTTAATATTTTACTAAATATTTGATTTAAGTCGTCAACGCCTGCTAAGGTAGCTTTTGAGCCTCTCATTAATTCTAAAAAAATCTACGCACTACAATAACACATTCAATTTGCTACCTTCTTACATCTCTGGGCGCATCCCACCTACTCGTACTTGTAAATCCTTCGTAAGTGATTTTGAACAAGATTTCTCACCATAGGTAAATTTTTCTCATCACAGAATCCAAAAAAAAATTCTCTTTCATTTCGTTCCTCTTTCCATTATCCTGCTGCTGTATTAACTTAGCACCCTTATCCGGCAACCGTTTTCCAGTCTTCATGTATAAATAAGTCTTCTTATACTTTACATTTTGTGTTTCTTATAGGGTATCACGACACACTCTCAACCTTGCATTCTTGTAGTTTTTCCTTTGTATGCGACCGCACAGCACTTCAGTGTGTATAGGTTTCGTTACTACCAATTTCACCATATCTTTTTTCTTATAATGCATTTCAATCTCATTACAGCACTCTTCCACAGTGCCTTGTCCACACTAGTATTTTTTTTATTAGTTAGTTTGCGCGTGACTGATTACATAGTACATTGCTCCAAATGTCTAATCGTTCAGCCTATTCATTTCAAATTCACCAAATGCTTAATCACGTTATCCTCATCTCTATATCGAAATTCTCTCACCCTCCGCATCTTTGGAGTGACCAGGCGTTCCAAGCATCAATCATAAAGTTTTTGACACATTTGATTAATATACCCTCTCTCATTTAGTCCTCGCTTGGATATAGGAATTGCGGACCAGATTCCCTTTGGCATATTTTACTCCAGAGGGCTCCCTCGCGGATTATATTTGAATCAATTAAAAATGAAAAGAAACACTCGATGTACTGTAATAGTAATGTGGCAGCTTCCCAATATCTTCCACAACCCTGTATGGCAACTAATACAGTATTTTTACCACGCCTGAGATTTAATTCATGTTTCTCTAGTGATCACCGTGTTCCTTACCTTCATTCATATAAAGAACGGCTACTGCCCACATCTGAGATGGTGATTGGTGTCCTGTATTTCGACAGCGGCCAATCGCCATTTCAAAGAACAGTCGGAGACTTTTGAGGCCATATTACCCGAGGATAGATTCGAATACGTTCTCCTAGTACACTCCTATTTTATCCACGAATACTTATTAGTGGAGTGTACTCGCTTTTGTCGTGCTAACCTTAATATCTGGAGGTGGCATCTGCAACCTGCATATATTCGATCGCTTAAAACTCAGCCACGAATTAATTTATGAATAGAAGAACAAAAAGATCCGCATGTACTCTCGAATATCGAGATATGCATAACGGAGGGCTTCACGAAAGATTGAATCTATAGCAGAAATGTCCGGCATTTGAATAGTGCCTCAAAGGGAGGGCGAAAATTAGTTTACACGTTTTAAAAGGGATCGTAGCGACATTAATGTTTGCATAAAATATCTGATGGAAAATAATAAAAAAGAGTACCTCGTAAATAATAAAAAAGAGCTTTCCTTTGTACTTCGAAGAAGAATTTAGAAATAAATGTTAACCTATTGAGTTTTATTAAAGAAGCTCAGGAAAATATATAACTAATAATTTCCTTTCACAAAACTGCGAACAATATGTTATTTTATCATGCGGTTGTTACTTGGCACTCCAATTACAGGAAAATTTGGGTCTCATAACTTCTTCATTTGTGTCTACGTAGATTCATTCAATGCAACTAACTCATTAATTCAAAATATAATAAAAATAGAATTAAAAAGAAAGGCTATAAATGCCAAAATAGTAGGAGAGGTTAAACGTAACTTAATTTAAATAAAAAAAATTCCCATTTTATATTTAATTCATCTAATGGAATATAATTTGACTAAAATTAGCCGTAAGGAAAAACAATGAAAAACAGCAAATAATTGTATTAAAACTTACACTTAAAGCAACAACGTATTCTAATTTCAATTTCTTAGGACGAAGAATGATGGGAAATAAATATTTCAGAATTATAAAACTATGATTAATTCTTCTTATTTTAATTCGAGCACCTAAAACATTTATCTGCCACATGATGAACGTAAAAAAATATTTTTTATAATAATTAAGTTCAATTTTGTGAGGATTGCGAAAGTTAAATTTGAAACGCTACGATATTAAATTCAGTAAAATAGAGATACTATTTTATGCAAAGCTTTAAAATGCCATGGAACCATGAAAATAGGAAATTATTACAAGAATGATACTAATGATGATGGGCAAGCTGGATAATAAATATCAACCGAAATTCGACCTCGCAGCTCTGTTTTATTGCCAAAATAAATAATAAAAATTTTGGAGTAATTACATTGGATTTATGTCATGACAGGAAAAATAAAAGCCTAGATATATCATGGTGGGATTTTTTAAATTTTATATTGAGAATACGTCATGTGCTCGTTCAAAATATTTTTCCGACTTTAGATCTAAAAGAGGAACCAGGAACGGGATATCCCATGTGCTAACGGGTAAGATGGCGTTAATTTGGATATATTCATTTCTTAAATGATTTCCCCATTAATGGTCTAAAAATTGCCTCTGAAATTCGATCGCAGTAATTATTAAATGGAAATTCTTTCTGACAAAAAACTAAATTTGAAAGAAAAATACAGCGGTGAAGAGTAAAAAAATGGAAAAAACCTATCCAAGCGGACCAGAGGGTATCGAAAATCAATGCTTTCTTAATAAACTCTGAAGGACAAGGGAATTCATGATACTTTTCCTTTTTAATTTAATTTTTAATAGTTTATTTCGATATTTACTGTCAATAATTATGGCCTCTCACCATTAAAATGCCCAGATATGATTGAGATATCACTTGTGGCTAGCGAGACATTCCGAGCCGAAAATTCAATTCGGATCACAAGAGACCACGGAAAAGTCAATATTTTTTCACATCAATTCCTACGCCACTGTAAAAATTTTTGTTTTCAAAATGCGAGATATCTGCCAAAGAGACATTCAAAACTGTAACAGTATCCTTTCAATGTTTCAACACTCCATTGCCACTTGGAAGTGGAAGTTCTGCACCATAAATTAGTAGCGTGACACTTGCATTACTGCCACCAAAAATAAAAACGATAAGGATATTCAACTATTTACTATATTGAGTGTTATTCTTCCAGTAAACTGACATTTTTGCCATTAAATATATATTAATAACTGGTATATAACTAGTAACTCTTACAATTTTCAAACCTATATGGTAGTGTACATGACGAAGTACATTAAAGGTACTGACTCAAACATTGAAGGATGAGGTGTCTGTAGCAATAATAGCAACACTTATTTTGAGTTCCATCACTACATTTTTAATTGAAATAACATGAAGAAACTCGTTGCGCCCTAAACGACATAATAACCAGGCGGAAGACCCATTGTCTCTTGAATGTGTGGTTTTCACGAAGGCTGACCTTGCAAAGGTAAATTCCTCCTCCGTTCGAATAGGCATCTATCAAATAAACCCAATGCATCACGCTTCCGACAGCTGTATTTTGAAACCAGTGCGATGGAAAACAACTGCTATGGAATGGCATTATGGTATTCCGTAAATAGCGGAAATTAAATTAATTATTAATTTTTATTTAGTGGAGTACCCAGACATTTCATGAATGTTTGTGCTCACGTACTAAGCAATGACACGCCGATGTCAGAAAAGACCTAATGCTTATGGGTTTAAATTAGAGTTGGAATTCCAAACATTTAAGCATGGATCCACTTTATTAAACATCAAAACATTCATTAATCATAATTTTCATTAAAATTACTGCGGGATCAAAATAATTAAATCTCAGAGAGGACAATATAGAACGGAAACTGTCCAACTGATTGCCTGCCCACCTGCACTGTCTTCGAATTTTAGCGTCAATTTTATCACGTAATAAGAAAACTGGAATGTATTGGTTTTGAGACCTACACTGGCAGAAACGAACATATTTTGGTTAATTGAAATTCTCATTTATTCGCCGGGTGCAATACCTCGCTTATTCGGGATTCTTTCCCGTCACCAACTGAAAAGAAAGATTATGCGAAGGCTACGGGAAATTTTTAGGATAATCCATTCCAAATGAACAGTCCCTGTGCCACGCGGAGGCTCTTATTTGACGGGTGAGGTCAGATTGCAATGGCGGGGAGTTATCTGAGATGCCTGTGACTTCCCAGATGGAACTGGCACTCAGGAAACCACAGTCTGGGTTTTAGTGTCCCAGTGGGCGGTGCATAGCAACGCAAAGCGTCAGGAGAGTTCCAGCCGCCAAGCACAGCTGTTCGTCCAGCCATTAAGGCACGGGAGCACCACGCGGATGGGGGAGAGTTGAAATCGACGACGAGGTGACAAGTCCGTCGACTCGTTTCATGGGATCTCGGGGATAAACGGCGAGGGGTGGGGTGCGGAATGTTGAGGATATGGGGCAGGAGGAAGGGAGGGGGCACCGAGTGAGGCGCTGACGGAGGTCAGCAATGCATCATGAGGTTGGAGGGGAGCTAGGGTTTTGCTGAGCGGGGGAGCGTTGATGGTTTTCGTTATGGATGACCCAGAGATCTTGTCCAGGTTTGAAGGTCGTTCCGAGGTCGACGCAGATGAGAGTGGAGGAACGAAATGTTATTGGCCAAATTATCGTATCGGTAAAATGATAAGAGATAGTAATCTCCATCGTTCCAGACAGGGGTTCTGTTTTGTATTCTGTAGGAATTGTCAATTGTTCTGTACCCAATACTTCTGGCTATTGTCTTCATTAAGATGTCCGATACGGCATTCATCGAAAAAGACGCCTAACTCCATGAAGCGGATTTCTCAGTGGCTCTCAGAGCTTTTTGGATTCTGCTGCGAGACCTAAATCTCATTTGCCTAATAACTTCTCTTCCCCGTCCCGTGCATACGGAGTGAAATTTAAATAGGGTCAAAGGAATATTTTTAGCTTAATCTTTGCTTTAATAAGTGTATCTTGTCAAGTGCTGTACCGTAATGGGAAATGAAACTGGGAAATGGAAGGGTATGACTATAAAAACTAGATCCTGGGGAAACAATGGGACATTGATTTGATTCACGACACTGCTACATAAGAGAGGTAGGAAAAACTATTCGGTGATTTCACTTATAGGGCTATTCCAAAATCACGATAAACTCAAGACTGCAAGCAACAGTGTCATCAAGTCAGAGCACTGGAGCACACAATTTTCATCACAATTAAATAATTATCATCAACAAATTGAAAAATATATTCCGTTTTTCTGCAGATTTTTGCTATATTGTTTACTCTTAGAGCTCTTCAATGTTTTATCAAGTATTTATTCAATATTTTATCAACTTTATTTTTACTATCCGTTTAGTTATCACCTGAAATTTTGTGTTCCATTTTCCGCAATCTCTGTCTTCAGAATGCTGGACTTAGCCCTTCACCTTGTCAGGCATTCCTAAGTATTTCTTTTCTCCCCATTTACGAGTTACCAGACTTTTTCGTCACTTTGGCATCATTAGCCGTAGCTTGGTAGTAAAAATGCATTTTATATCGCCACATATATTCTCTTTTTCTTCCTAATTTCACTAAGGAAGAATAACATGCTTCAGTTTCTATCAGTCATATACTCAATTTTGTAACACACTTTAATCTTTTGTATGTGCATTCCTACGGTAAAATACTTTCATTTCCCATAAAGTTTGATGAAATAATTCATCTTTATTCTCCAGTGGTCCTACTTACCAGGTAAAAATGTTTTAACAATTTTTAAATCTGGTGGATAATTTTTTAATATCATTTTCGTGTTCTTATTTTCAACCCACGCTGATTATTTTTCGTATAATTTTCATAATGATAAATATTTATTTTCCATTTTTCCACTGATAACCGAGCCACTAATTCAATTTTTTAATATAAGAATGTTTTATGACTGGAAAATAATATAACATTTGATGCACTGAAACTGCACACTAAATTATCGTTGCGCTTTCATATTTTATCAGAGAGGTGTCAGATTTTTCCCAAAAGTCACAATAAAAAGTGTGCGAATAATTACTTCTCTGTGTTTGAGCAATATGAGTAATTATCTACATGCCAGTAGAAATTACAGAAAAATCTCTATCCGAGACAAAATGTAACAGTTTACAAAAATGATTTTAACGCGCTAGAGATAAATGTACAAATATAAAATTGTATCCATTTTACGGTGGTTTATCGCACCGACAGGCGTACGTTCCACAGATTGGTAGTAAAAGTGTACTTGAGAGTGGGTCTACGCTCAGCCTTAAAATTTCTATTCTTCCTCGGTAGAGATTGGTTTTATCATGACAAGTGCATAAGAAGAGAAAATAAATAATTTATAAAATACAAGTATCCAGCAGTATTATATAAACATGTAATTGTTATTCTACTAATTATTCAGTATGCTTTATATCTTCAAAGCTGAATGATAATGCCAAAAGAGCCGCGTAGTAATGTCATAAATTATTTTAACTGATTTTATCGTGGAATAAAGGTGGAACTACATTTTTAATACTCAAGAAACGACATCAGCGTATTCCTTGAGTAATTAATCCATCACCCCGTGATATATCCCTACCCATAAAATATCCTAGTTTACCCTATCTAGAAAATTAGTTACAATATCAACTCATTCAACAAATCATAGGAATATGTCACCAATTATTAAATATTCTCTTCTGTGACATTGATAAATTCGATTTCATCACGCAGGTTGTGCTGTGTAAATTAAGCATATGAATTTATTAAGAATATCATGGGATTTCTCCCAAATGATTACGGCAAATACTAAACGAATACCAAGAAACAGAATTTGTATTGATCACTGTTACCCGAAAAAATAATTTAAAATTTGAAAACGTAAATGTAAAGTAAAAGAACTTTAGACTTTGGCAATGGATTACAATAAAAATCTTATCATTTTAAGTCAGGGAAGATACCAAATAGACATGAAATGTGGTGGTCCAATGGCATGTTTGCCGAATGCATGTTGATAAATATGCGAGGGACCAAATAATCGGTGATGTAAGAGCAAAGTACTGCTTAATGTCTACGGAAAAACTGAAATATTAACCCAGACGTGGATAAACTAAAGAAAATATTCGATTCATCCCCATGACTTTTGCTGATTTTCGTATATTTAAAATTATATAAAAGAGTTTTTGCCTCTTCAAACCCAGAATCTCACGAGGTGACTGACTATTTTTTGCTACACAAAAACTTACATAATTTATGCTTTTCACTTTGTTTTTATGTTATAATGTTTCTGCGCAGGGAACCTCTCTGGTTAGTTTCTGCTGCACCATTTAGGAAAGATGTACACACGCAACGAGCAGTCAAACGTTTAACATTAAAAAATTCACTTATAAAAAAATAACTAAAAATCTCCCCGAGAGAAGTTATATTATTTTTCATACTCTCGCAGCGAAGCGGTAGAATCATAACGGAGGAAGCACTTGTGTTCCTCGACACATAAATATAAACCAACGCCATCGGATACGGAGCAGAATAGATGCATAGAAAGAACCCCACAAAAGTCCATTCTCCGGAAACCAAAGGACGTAGCAATGGGAAAAATAACGACCCCTGCCTTAACGAGACAAATTTTCATCCGGACGGATTTGGAAATACTCATTCCCTTTTACAGAACAATGACCTTTTCCACTCTGATGGGTTTTTTCATTCATTGAAAAGTCGAAAAAAAAGAATTACTTGATGACGCTGAATTTATGTCTTGGCGATATTTTCCCACGATTTTTTGACGGAAGGAAAAGAGAGGTCGAGCGAAGATCGGGATGAGGGTGGCAGAGGGGATCTGGGAGGGCGTATGAGATGGCGTCCGAAGCAGGGGGGAGGACTCTGAGAGGGGAAGGAGGGGTGCAGGGAGGGGGCGTGGTGGGAAGGGGTGTAAGAGGAAGGAAAAGGAGGTGAAGGACTCGTCACGTTCAGTGAGGAGGGTGAGGGGAGGCTTTGGCGGTTAGGTGGGACGGGAAGAGATCCCTACATCTACAGGTTACCTTGCGAGCTCCTGCAGGACATATAAAGCGACGGAGACAGAAAATGAGACTGTAGGGGGTGACGAGGATATAAATAGAAGAATGTAAAGAACGAGGAAAACAAGGAAGATTGCTCATATCACTTTAAAGCTGATTACCGGTTATCATGGCTCCATATCACATTCACCTGAATAAAATTAGAAAAAATACTGCACAACTAATACTTGTAGGTTGAAATACAAATATGTTCCTCGCACTAGGCAAAAATCATAATAACATCAAACCAGTTTATTAAGCACGTGTACGCGCGCACATTTTAAAATTAAAAAGCTACATTTGAAGGTTTTCTCAAGCCTATCCATCATTGCATGATTTGCAAGTATGCGTATAATGACAAGGTTTGAATAAAAAGTATCGGGAACAATTGTTTCCTGACGTGACACTACGTCGCAGCGCGCTAGCACCTGGCAGGTACGGTGCTCGGGAATCTGACCTTTAAACGCGCCAATTGCCTTTGGGCGTTCGTTCAGGCTAGATCGTGCTTTTAGTGAAACGCTGTCGAGTGACTCGGTGCAAGCCGAGCGAAACAGCGGTACGCCATCAAATGTTTTGTTGGATTGGAGAAATCGGGTATGGAAACGTTTCGCATAATTTTGAGTTGGGTAGAAGGGCAGTTTTAAAGTGACATAAACTCTTCAAAGATGGCTGAGAGAGTGCGGAGGACCCTCTGGACGGCCGTTGGCGTCAAGAATCGACTACAACGTGCCACTAGCCCTGTGAAAAAGTAAACGGAGATACAACGCATGCAGGTATATAAAATACATACGTAAATACGTATGCAGGTAAATGAGGGTTCCCCAACTAGGTGTGAATCAATAGGAAGGAGAGAATCTGAGAAAGCTTTGCTGAGTAAGCTGCTTTGCCCATAATACGGATCTTCTTGTTCTCAGGGCCGACTGACTCCCGATTCGCTCCAGCACGATCTTATTGATTCTTACAGAAATTTCTAAAAATGAAACTTTATAAATTTTAAGAGGTTGATCGTGCCCATATGTTACAGTAGGTTTATTTCGGAGGCTATAAATGAGAAAGGTGGAGGAGAAAAACTCTCACATTTCATTCAACATTGTTTAACAGCGTTGCAAACTCGATTCCGTATTCGGGTTACTCTTTCGTAGTATTCCTCTTATTTTCTCTCTATACGAAATAAATACGAATATCTACATGGTTTTTTTTAAAAAGTATCGTCAACAATTTTTCCTGACGTGTGCGCAAAGTGCTGAGTTCAGACCATCGGTTAAGTGTGTGCATGGTCGCCAATCGTATTGGCATTGATTAGATGACAGTTGACACCAATATCACTGAAAATTTGGCGATACAAAAGATCATCGCTAAACTCGTGCCGAAGGCTTTGAAAGAAAACCAAAAGCAGAGTCGAGTGTCTGCTTGCAAAGACCTTCTGTAACGACATCGCGACGATTCCCCAACCCCATAACAGTCCCGACATGGCACTATCAGACTATTACCTATACCTAAAAGTGAAATCCTCTCTCCAAGGACACCGCCATGGGACCCTCAAGTGACGTCAAAGAAGCTTGCTCGGGTAACTCTTAAGGACATTTCGGAATCCGCCTACCAGGGAGTCTTCTAGTCGGGGAAAAACCGATGGAAAAAGTGTGCCGACGCTCAAGGTATATACTTTGAAGACATTTGAAGCATAGTAGCAATATCTGAAATGAATCTTTTTTCCGAAACCTTCCCCGATAATTTTTGTACAAACTTTGTATATTTATAAGTAAGTGTGTAGGTCTCATACATTTCCCAATATATACTTGTGTTTATGTACAAACGCGTATTTACACATAAAATTCTGGTGATCTCACAATCCACTCCCTTGCAGCGTATTAAGGGGATTTTGTAAATGTAGAAATTAGAAAAGACAGTGGATTTTACTTTACTTAAGGACTATTTGTGGGGGGATGATTTAGGTGTATCCGTCTCCATCCAAGAGACCAAAATATCTATATATGTAGGCTGGAACGTAACTGCTTTCCTTCATGGCTCAAAGTTATTCGTTTATTTCATTGTTTAAACTTTCGAATAAATAAACTCAAACTCAATGAAATTTACAATTCAAATTTCCATTCACCCTTTGCCAGTTTACCTAATTTTTTTACCTCAAAATGGTTTACAAACTTCAAGGGTATACTCCTCTCGTAACCATGCAAATATATATTACGTCTCCAAACGCAATCATACGAGTATAAGGAATCAAGTAACAAACAGCATAAAAGTGAGTGCACGAGGCATTAAAACTTTTTACTTCCAATATGAGAACTTCTATTCTTTCATTCGAGTATTAAATTCTTTACATTTCTTTGACGATTTCTGTAGTGGAATTTCCCGTCTCCATCCCAAGGAGTCGCGATACATTTTGGTGAGGCGTAACTATCCCAACAAATTTCCTACCTCTAATACAATATTTGCCAACTAGTATTTCATCGTTCTCTTTTTAAATATTTCAATATTATTAATTCCGTATTGTCCTTTTTCACAACTCGCCCAATACTTTTCTTTCCACCATATTTTTCACCAAACGTGACCTATGAATACTTCCCTTGGTCACGCCCACCGACCTTGCATGTTCCCGCAACCACACCCAATGACACATGTCCGCTTACCTCGCTGCGTGCAATACTCTAGTGGCAATTTAAAACGTTAAATCCTTTGGGTGTGGATACGTTTACCATTAAATATTTTTCGATGATTCTCGAGGTACCGTCACACCCAGCTTGACCGATGGATGATGAAAATATCTCCTTATGAGTGACGGGCCCACAAGAGGAAGATGACGCAGGGGATGCGTGGAGAGTGTCGGCTGGGAAGGAGTGCGCTGGATCGAGTGCTTGGTCCAATTCGCTCTTCTCTGGAAGATTTCAGAGACTGGGGGAAGAAGGAGGAAGGGGTGGCCAAACTGGGGAGCAAGATGGGATGCTTTTGGGGGTTGATGTGTGTGAAGAAGTGGGATGGGGTTCTTGCTGGATATAGAGATAGGAAGGACACGTTCAGTGAGATTTTGGAAGGGCCCGAAGCGGCCGCAAACGACTGGGTCTCATAAGATGATGGATGTTAGGCTAAGAGCATTGAGATGGGACGGGCGAGCGGCAGGAGGAAGTGATGGTGGGTGGTGGAAGAGAGGGAGACAAGGCATGGAGGGAAGGGGTGAAAGGGTGTGTGGCCCCCGGGGAATGGAAGAATGGACCCGGTTCCGAGGCGTCCCCTCTCGGGCGGATCCGTGACCATGAGGGGTTATTCGGCGCCCCATTGTCGTCAAATCGTTACAAAATTCAAAACTCCAGATAAAAGAGCAGCAACCTCAATATACGAGTAGTATTACTCATTGGTTAAAGTTTTCAATACGAGTTCCCTCTGCCTGCCGCCCTGCCTTTATTTCAAATGGCTTCCATTTTTATGTTATATTTTAGACCTTTGTCGCAGCACAATCGTATTTCTTCATGCTCGAAATGCCTCCGGAACGCGTGTACTCTTGTTCCATTATATTGACCTTTTTCCTGCAGTAGTTGTATTGGAATGTTTACACTTTCAAATGCCTTCTATTTTTATTTTTTTTAGACCTTTGTTGCAGCTCAATCGTATTTCTTCATAATCGAAATGCCTCCGAAGCGATTCTACTCTTATTGTTCCGTCATATTGACTTTTTTTCTGAAAGAGTAAAATTGGAATGTTTGCACTGGGAGAGTCTGCGCTTTTAATATTGCAATAATCCATATGCCTTTCTACTCTATGATTTCAATCAGGATGATTTCCGATGCTAGCCTGTTAAATACACTGAAGGTTATTAATAGTAAAAATTATAATACTGTCAAAATTTTACATTATTTTACTAGTTGAATAAAATACTTTATCTCTTAGGATAAAAAACTAAATGTACTATAACACCTGATTCCTCAATTCAAAAACCATTGAAAAATAACTAAGTCTTTGAACGTTTGACTGCGATAAGAGCTTTTAATATACTAATATAAGCAAATTAAAATAGATTTTCTGTTTTCCTTGAATTTTTAAAATATCACTACGTAGGTAGCGATTTCCATCCGACTTTGAATTACATGGACGTTACATTAATATTAGGAAATGTACCGGTTAGGGTAGAATTAGGATAGAAAGAACTACAAAATAAATATTGTGTTTCTCCTGACAAAACACAACCCAGCATCTTAATCTACAAGTCCCTCTTCATCTCTGTGTACTTTCTTCCTCCTTTCATCCCATCCAATATCCCTAGCATATTCCTGCCCTTTCCTCGTTTGCCTAATATTTTCCCCTCTATTACATTGTTCAACGTCCCCCTGCCGATCAATACGCCCTTCATCCACTTTTCCTTCCTCCTCAGGATTTCTCCCAACAATCCCCTCTCTTCACCCACCACACCCAGCACTTCCTCATTTGTTTTCCTTTCGGTCCATTTCACCTTCTCCATCCTTCTCCACACCAGCATTTCAAAAGCTTCCAATCTACCTCTATCATCCTGCTTCCGTGACCATGTTTCCACACCGGACCTAGCTACGCTCCATATAAAAATTTTGACAAGACTTTTCTTAATATCCTCAACTCAATCCTCAATTCTTAACAGCTCAATATCTCTGTCATCAATTCCCTCCTCCTTGTGAGAGCCCCTTTGCCTAGTACAATTGTTCTCCTTACGTCCCTACTACTTTGACCATTCGTGTCCAAAATAAAGGGTCGCACCCAAAAGTGGTAGGACTGATTTTCTCTGGCGCGAACGCCGCTCCGGTGGAGGGGGGTGTGCCTGGCAGGGTAAGGTGGAGGGGGCTCTTAGCAACAGACCGACACCAACCTCAGTCGCCTGCGGGCTGTCGTTGAGTGAGGACACCGTTTTTAGTGAAGCAAGTTTTTTGTCCGCGTCGAAAAACAAAATGGATCTGAATTTAGAGCAACGTTATTCTGTGAAGTTTTGTGCGAAACATGGGAAGACGGCAACTGAGACCCTCGATATGATCAAGCAGGCTTATGGGGACACTGCCTTAAGCCGTTCCACAGTATTTGAGTGACACAAGTTGTTTGAAGAGGGTAGGGAGCTCGTTGAAGACGACCATCGCTCCGGACGGCCGTCGACGGCAAGAACCGACACGAATGTGGACAGAGTGAGGACACTGTTGAACACAGGCCGACGCTTAACCAGTGAAGAAACTGCAGACCAGTTGGGTCTGTCTGCATCCAACGTCCAACACATTATTTCACAGGATTTGGCCTTGCGCAAGGTGTGCGCCAAGATGGTGCCGAAAATTCTGCCATGGCGCGCTCATCATCAGACAGCTCCTGGCCAAATACGGCGTTGCCACGTTGCCGCACCCGCCCTATTCTCCCGATATGGCACCACCGGACTTCTTCTTCTTCCGCCTGATGAAAAGACAGCTCAAGGGACGACGTTTTGACTCGATAAAGGCCGTTCAAGAGGCTTCGACGAGGGTCATCAACGGCATCCCCAAAGAAAATTTCCAGCGGGCGTACGGGGAATGGGAGCAACGTTATACTAAGTGTGTAGCAGCTCAAGGATCATACTTTGAAGATTATTAAGTCGATGTAAGTATATCGTCAATAAAATTCTTGTAAAAAAATCAGTCCTACCACTTTTGGGTGCGGCCCTGTACTTCCAAGATACATAAACCGCTCTCACTGCTCTAGTTTTTGCCCTCCTGTTTTGATTTTAACCTTAGCTTTCTCTTCATGGAAAATTACATAACCTCTCTTATATTAATATTGATTTTCATCCTATATCTATTGCACTGAATTTTCAATCCACTCAGCAATGCTTGCAACCCCTTGGCTGACTGACAAACTAAAGCTTGGTCATCATCAAACCTAACTGACTTTACGGTTTCCCTGCCGTCTTTCATTCCTATCTCTAGTTCTTAAATCCATGACCGTTCAATCATTTCCTCTGCATATACGTTGAACAGCCCCGGTTATAATAGACAACCCTGCCTCACACCTATTTCTAACACTGTCCATCCGGACTCTCCGTGCTCCACTCGGTCCTGTGCAGTGTGAGGCGGATTAGCTTCCTGTCCCTCCAATCTATTCCTATTTTCTGCGATATCCTCATTAGTTTTCGCAGTTCACTCCATCAAAAGCGATTTCAAAATCTGTGAAACAGGCAGGTACGTCCTGATTGTATTCTACCTTCTTCTCGATTAGTGATCTCATTACTGCAATGGTATCGCGCGTGCCTCCCCTTTCTAAACCCAAACTGATGGTCCTCTAAGTAATCATTTTCCCTGCTCTCTATCCTTTGGTTAATGATTCTGAGAACCGCTTTAGACAAGTAGGAAATACTTGGCTAAAGCGGTTCTCTAAACTTGGCTAAATACACTCACTGTTCTGGTCTCACAAGTTGTAGCCTGAATCTTTTCTGGAAGAGGAACTAGCATTTATCTCACAGAGTCTTCCGGCCAGATTTCTTCCTCGTAGATGCTACGAATCAGTAGACTCTTCCTCTCATATTTTCCTAAGCCTTTTAGTAGTTCCGCAGGAATGTTGTCTACCCCAACGGCCTTATTTGAGTTCATCTCCCTTATCTATTTTAACGTCGAGTATATCCCGATCAAAGCTATCTTCATCTACGTCATATTCTCTTTTTATTTCTAAGCATACTGATCTGAATTCTTTACCATACAGTTCTTATATATATTCCACCCATCTCTCTTGGATCATTTTTTTTCAAATATTATTTTACCCTACATGCCTCTAAGTATTAACACAGATCTTTCCTTCTTATTGTCGGAAGTGTTTTAACCTTCTTGAATAGCGCACCAAATTTCCCCTTCCTCTGCTAACTTTAGATATTCTAACACTGCATTTTTCACGACGCTTCTTTTTCTTTATTTGTTACCACCCCAAC
Source organism: Hetaerina americana (assembly GCF_022747635.1). Lineage (NCBI taxonomy): Eukaryota > Metazoa > Arthropoda > Insecta > Odonata > Calopterygidae > Hetaerina > Hetaerina americana. The sequence continues at coordinate 10,810,081 of NW_027286403.1, forward strand.
TTATTAATAACTCTTTGTACTTCCCTCTGCCAAGCTCCATGTTTAAATTCTTCCATTTTATTCTCTCATCTATCTTTCTAATCATCTCATCCGTGATCCGTGATCCATGGTACTATTCCCATTTCCGGTTCCTATAGTTTCTTTTGCGGCTTTTGGTTTCCCTTTTTTGATGTATTCCCATTTTTCCTCGATATTACTCAGCTTTTATCCCCCAGCCATGAATTTCTCTACAGCCTGGTGAACCTATTTCTTTATCAATTCATTTAATAATTCCACAGTCCATTACCTATCCCACCGCCCATACCTTATCTTTTCTAATCGGACGCTGAACTTCATGAGCACTAAATTGTTGTCAGAGTCCGCATCCGCTCCCGGGAAACAACGAATTGATCACGCTGTTCCTAAATCTATACCTGAAATTAATATAATCTAATTGATACCTTTCTGAGTCAATTGGCATTTTCCATGTATACCTAAGCTTTTTGTGATGCATAAACTAAGTTTTGGCGATGACTAACCCCTCTCTCCCGCAGAATTCAATTGATTTTTCCCGCTGTCATTCCTCGTACCTAAATCGTAGTCCCCCACCTCATCGCCATCTCACTCTTTGCCTACCTACGCATTCCAAACCCTCATCACTACCATATGTTTTTCTGCAGGAACACCCGCGTCTTTCTCCTATAACTCCTCGTATACTCTATTGGCTTCATCCTCCTTATGATTACAATGTTGCATGTATATTTGAGCAATGGTCGTCGGTTCTGCTTTTATCTCCACTTGTAATATTCTATCCATTGCTTAATATATGTTGACTACGCTTCTTCCTACCTTTTTATTCAATATTATAGCAACTATCCGATGGTTTTCATCACATCCACTGTAACCGCCTCCAAAACATCCGCCTCTATACCTATCACTCCAGTAATCCCCGCTATCCTTTCATCTCACCTCGTATAGACCTAAAATATCTATATTTTCTCTTTCTATTCCTCGTATTCAATTCGCTAGTTCACCTGTTCTGAACATTATCATAACAATCCAATTTTCCATTCATACTAATTTGTATTATTCTTCTGCGTCCGGTCGATCGGGCCGAGTCCTGTAGTCGCCAGGACTGATTGTCTCTATATCGTTCATCATAAGAGTCTTGGGAATAATAATTGAAGTGGTTTCCCGTTGCCTTCCTCAATAGTGTTTTTAACGTGACATAAAAACTACTAGTACTAACGAAATCGAGTTTAAGTTTTGATTAATTGAATTCTGGAGAAAACTGTAATCTAGGATCGATAAGATCTATTTTTTCTCAGAGACCTTTTGAAATATTTTTGTATCTAGTCAGATTTCGGTTGATAAAAGGAACAAATTACAACACATGAATATGCAGGCATAGTTTTGGTAAAGTACTTCGTACATGCCTTCGGTGGATTTTAATTACTGATATGACGTGCATATTAAAATCACAGTATGAAATACAATGGGAAATGATTACCTTTTAAATTGGAATTATTATTCATTAAATTAGCTGAATAAATCCATCGTGATCTATGAAATTTGAGGGAAAGTGTTAAAGGTATACTATTAGTAGATTAATTAAGTTGTTTCCTCAGGGAAAATACGGAAAAACGTTTTTTCCAAAATGAACGCCTAAAATAAGCGGATTTATGATTTATTCATTGTTAAAGTTATCATATGCATATCTACTCAGAATGAATATTATCTCCACAATAGTATTTAGTGTTTCCGAAAAGTATAAATTTAACCACTTATTGAATAAATGACTTGCTCGACCCAATTTACCTTTTTGTATCAAAGTTTCAGGTCAAAATATCTCAAATTAATCTTTTCATCTAGTACCTGGCGCTCTATTCTTGATGGTCGATCAAATAGCTACTGACCAGACGATCCCTAGGCCAGATTTAAAATCTGGGTAAGGGGTCTGGACACACTGAGTTTCGAAACATATCTCTGAATCCAAGGGATCTAGTAGACCTGCCTGGGCTATAAAACACGTCACGAGGAAATAAACTGCCGCCACTTCCATTGTAGCCAAATTAGGGCTTATTATTAGATGAGCTCTACAATCGCCCATAAAACAAACCATCAGGTTGATTAATTCGGGTATTGATGGTTCAATAAGTGGAAAATGGTTTCCAGGTGTGTGATAAAAATATCCTAGGAGTATAAGGGCCAGTTTTTAGACCTCAAGGATTTCCAACTGATTGTTTGTTAATTTAGTAAAGAGATATATAATGAAAAAAATCAATGGAATATATTATTGCGTAAAAATAAGTACAGAAATCCAAGGAAAAAGTATTTAAGGATAGAAAAACGGATTAATGGCGAAAATATTTAAAAAATTTAAGATGTTCAATTAAAATTCTTGTAAACTATTTCAATATTAATGGCCATCATCAAATAACAACGAAACAATTAGTAAAAATTGGGAAAATTACTAAAAAAAGCGGGTCGTGAGAGTGTATGGGGTCGAGCGTTGCATCACCGATCCGAGGGCCCGGGTTCGATTCCTCCCTCCACCCTCAGCTTCACCAAACCTATGTGATTTTTCGGGGACCAGACCTTCCCGGAAAACCATAGGTGGTGCAGGGAAAGGAACTGCCCCCCTATCATGGTGAGTGAATTCTACATGCCGTTGGGCTGAGTATTGGGTAAACTTTACCGACTCCTACCAAACTGACATCTGAGTCGAGAACTGTGATTTTACTTAAAATAAGGATATATAATGCATTCCTTTCTTCTATTTCTTTATTTAAGTAACTTCTATCCGAGCCTATCGTTCCATATATTTTTTTCGATTAAATCCAGTTGCAGCGGCAATTATACAATATTCTTCAAGAAAACATTGGCAGGTCCTCATGCCTTTCATAGAAACTTGCCAAATTTTAGGAAGGCGGAACACTGCATACATTTTTTAGCATAAGGTGCATATATTGCACCTGCATACATAGCACTGCATATAGTGCATATATAGCACTGCATATATTTTTTAGCATAAGGTGCCTGAACATTTTCCTGTGACACAAGCAGAATTTATGCGGTTATTGATGAGCGCACAGAATGTTAAATAAGAAACGAGAATACTGTTGTGGAACCGTGAGCATAGAGAGGCATAGTTCACATCACCCTGGTCCAAACTAAACGAAGTGCTTCAGAGTAGTGAATAAGATATTTCTCTCTTTGGATGATCTTGGGAAGTAGAATGCGAAGAGTAGTACTGGTAGAAAAAACGACAATTAATTATCACCGAAAAATGCTTTATTAACCTACGAGCAGGGTTTTATACTTTACCATGAATATAAGAGTATTATTAAATCTATTGATAATTGCAAGAGGTTTAAGGGTTAAAAATATAGTTATTTTCATAATTGAACATGGAATATACCAAGTAAAATGGTGACACGTAGAGGTGCCTAATTTTCGATGTTGCTGACCTGTCAAAAAGGTAGTAAACCTATAGCTTTGCCCTATTTCACTGTAAAATCAAACTGGTTGTGAATTGTCAAATCCCATAGTGAATATCATGATACCATTTCAGCATACGTCAGTTACTTCGCGTTTTTTGTTTCATTTTCAATCCTCCTTATATCGGCGTACGTTCTGGAGCATACTCGCGATCTCTGAACGATTGATATTGCCGTTGGCGTGCCGTTTTCATTCCTGCTACGACGTAAACCATGGATAATTTTTGCTTGTGATGTTAATATAAATATATCTATTATTGCAGCACCAATAAAATCAATACAATCAATTTAGACCTCTCTCGAAGGACCATCAGCAAATTTGTCGCCGTCCCCTAGGTAAAAAATTAATCAAAATTATTTATTTCATTTTCACATACGATTTTCAAGTATAAGATAAGGAATAGCTTCCCATCATACACGTAAATTTCCATTAACAAGGTCTAAATTACGTAATTAGTGACCAAAATCTCAGACACGAATGAAAAAACTTTGAAACATCGTCGTGTTAACATTCCGTACCGCAGATTTTTGTAGGCTCACTGAACAAATTCCTTTTTATTGTCACCAGAAAGTTCTTTAATTTATGGCCTGGAGTTGAGAAACATCCTATAAAATCCAATAAAAAATGGACGCCCGAACTCAGCAAATGAGTTTAAGTGATTGATGTGGGAGGCTAAACCGTAGATTGCTTACCCCTCTCGTAAACGGCTATTCACGTGTACTCGTATATGCCCACGGAAAAATGACACAGCACGTAGAATGGAAAAAAAATTACAGAAAATAGCGACAAAGTCTTTTTTCACATCTATTTTCAAAATGCAGTAGAGAGACTTCTGTTTCTCGAAACATGATAAGGTGAAGCAGTTTCTTCTAAATACTTCTAAGGTTGAAGGCAGAAGAGTGAATTAGTAATCTTTCAGCGTCAACGCCTCATTTAGAATGTGCTGCTACTAATGAGCTGAGGGAATATTTGAAGGTCTGGGGGCACATCTCTGAGGAAAGTCGTTGTCAGTTGACCCTTGATATTGGATGGAAAAAGTGTCCTTTTAAAAATAAGAGCCCATATCAATTATCCTATTTTAATAATCTTAAATGCCATACTATAGGCTGCTAGCAATACACTTTCAACAGATCACCAAGGAAACCTCCTTATAATTCATACAAAATATTTAGTCAGTAAATTGACCTCCAGTCCATTGGCAATTAAACTGACGTAAAAATTCCATTGATAATATGCTGGCCAGTATAAACTGAAGAGGGCCTGAGAGAAAGCCGTAAGCTTTAACTTCACGGTCGCGAAGAGTATATAAAAACCATAAACACAGTAATCATCCCGAAGGTCGGTTTCGTAGGTAATGGTAGAGTTCACCCAGTACTAAGCCCGACGGCGTGTGAAATTCACACATCAGGGTAGGGGGGCCAGTTCCTTTCCCTGTGTCGGTTATGGTTTCACAGGAAGATCTGGTACCCGAAAAATCACTTAGCTTGGGTGGAGCTGCAGGTGCCTACAGACTTGCCTGGAAATAGAACCCGGGGCCCTCCGGTCAGCAGTCCAACTGTATACCCCCTGGACTACCGCGAGCCACCGAAAAATACACACACACACACACACACACATATATATATATATATATATATATATATATATATATATATATATATATATATATATATATATATATATATATATATGCTTTCGTAGACGTAACACGGAAGTGCCGAATGGTACAATACACAGTAACACACAATATAGAAACACAAAAAAAAGAACACTCTCACGTATTTTCTTGATATTTCGACGGAAACAATCCGTCTTCCTCTGAAGATATAGAAGTAATGACTCAGAGTAGTAGAATGACTCAGTAGAGTCATTACTTCTATATCTTCAGAGGAAGACGGATTGTTTCCGTCGAAATATCAAGAAAATACGTGTGAGTGTTCTTTTTTTTGTGTTTCTATATTGTGTGTTACTGTGTATTGTACTATATATATATATATATATATATATATATATATATATATATATATATATATATATATATTTTTTTTTTTCTGCGCGATTGTATTTCTATCGCCTTATTTTGTTACGCATATTCAAACAAACATATAAACAATAAGTTATAAACAAACTGGCGTGTTTTAAGAGAGTCATTTCCCGTACGCACACGATCGCTTTCAATAGCTTTGAAACATGAATAGCGTGGAAGCGGACAAGTTCGCAAAGCAATAGCTCGTCATTCAGCTGTTTTCATTTTGCAAAATCCCCTTACGATTGAGAGTAAATTCTTTGTGAATAAATCCGCGAGTCCGGCAGCTGTCTGGACGGAGCGCGGGGCTGACGAGTTTTTCAGGGAGTAAGGAACGGCAGGTGGAGGTGCCAAATGGGGTTAGGAGGTGAATGGAAAGCGAAGCGAGAGGATTGAAGAGCGGAGGTGGCAGGAGGAAGGTTGGTGGATAAGGGAGGGAAAGTGGTGCGAGAAGGATTGATTGATAAGGAAAAGTGTAAGAGCATAATCGACATTAAAAGGGGCTTGAATAAAACATTTCGGATAGTCCCGCTTCTTCTCGCATATGGTGTTCCCGCCAAAAGAAATGCGTCACTGACTTGGGGTGAGTTGGCGGGTGGTGAGTGGGGACCCAACCTGAAATATCCGGGAAATTCCTAGTCGGCTATACCTGCTTTCCCGCCAGATAATGGAAAGGATAATGGCGGGCATGGGTTGGCCGTGCGGTATTGGTGGGTGGCATTGAGAGCGAAGGAGGCTAGAGGTGGGAAATTAATGAAGTTTCCAGTTGGACACTAATAGAGCAGTTTAGTATCGCGGTTGACGATGATGATCGAAATTTAATTAACCTTGAATCGATTTACGGCTAAATTTGCGGCGTAAAGTGGCTCGTACATTGAATTAACTAAGATTCGCGAACGATTTCACTAAGAATTTAAAAGAGTTACGGGAAGATTGGGAATGACGCTGGGATCTGTCAACGCTCCATGAAGTAGATACCTGCCAAGAGTGCGTTTGTTACCACCGATCTCTTCAAGTGGTAATCAGCAAATTTTGCTCTTCTTCGCCTGTTACTAAAGACGATAGCATTCAGTTAACGAAATGATTCCTTGGAGTTTCAAATCTTATCCCGATTAGGGGTGGACCGCATTGAAACAATGAAGTTTCATGCTTTTTTTCAAATCATTTTCACTATGCATATTACAAACTAGCCAAACGTACAGTGTGGCTCAACCAACTGAAATTATTTTTAAATAGTTACATGATATTGCAGTATTTTCACTAATTATTTCAAGATAAATATATTTTTTCGGTACTAATCAAATGAGGCTAAATGCTAATTTAGCATTAACCCATCATTCAGTGTGGTAACTCAGATAAATTTGCTTCCATTTCCTCGTCAAAGGTTTCTGATACGAGTGCAATAAGTAATAATTCGTATTCAGAAGAAAAATAATAATTAAATTATCAATAATTATTTTAATATTGTATTCATGCCAAATTAAATTCCTTGGGATCGTCAAGAATATAAATTGTACAGGAAAAAGTTAACCTTTCAATTGTTTCTCATAATTTGGGAAAAATGGGATGCAAATTCCAATCAATTAGAAACTCCAGAAAACTCTATCTCGCTCATTGAGCGGTGACTCTAATCTATTTATTTATAATTAATTCTACGAATTTTCAATTCTCAAGTTCTAAAATTGACCAAAAATCAGCGACGAGTGGAGAGTTCATGAAAAAAACACTCCTCGTTAACACTAGCAAACAGCGACGCCATTCAAAATGTAGCTATTTGCTTGGTTCGTTAAAAACAGGAAAGACAAACAAACGCCGCGGATAGAATATCTGTACGACAATCTTCCGTAGCTCCACGAAAGGAAACGCGAGCTGTTAAAAAGGTCCTTAATTATAATTGCTCGCGACGGTCCCGTTCCACGCACACCTCATCATTCGGGGGTCTTTTAATTAGACTAAAGCGTTTATTTTTGGGAGGGGAAAGGGAGGCATTAGCTGATGAATTTCAGGAAGAGGAGATGAGGATATCAATCAAGCGGGAGCTGATTAAAATGCTTGGTGTTGACCTTTCCAAAAGGCAGCGGTGCTTTCCCGCGCGGTGTGGGGGTGAGCGATCGGCACAGGGGGATCTCGCCTCCCCATCCTCAAATCAATTGCGCGCACGCCGATACCTCAATGGGTTTCCATCTCTTTTAAATTGGGGGCCAGCAATTATGGGATTCAAAGGTGGAAACCGTCTGGGCCACACCAACGATTCGACTCTCCGGAATTGGATGCGGGGAAGGGGGACGGTGGTTGCACGCCGCAGTAGCCTATTGAGCGAGCCACGAGAACTGGAATTATGTTGCCATGCTGAACCGGAAAACCTCGATGACGCATGGAAGGAAACATTTCCGATCCAAGGTATTATTTCATTGACAATAATGTGCGGAAAATTCAAAAATGTGTGTTTCTATAGCAATTATACTGCAAATAATGAGTTGTACAAGTACAGAGTAATGCAAGTATTTTTATAATATTATTTGAAAAAATCAAATAGGAAGACGAGAAAATAAATTAATTGTGGCTACAGTAATCAAAATTCCGGAATTGATTTCAAACTAAATTAAATTATGTTAAAGTTAATTTATTTATCTTTAGTTATGCTAAGTAATATATTTTCCAAACTTAGAGCTATTTCAAAGTTAAGATGCAATTTATTTCCTTTTAAATTGTAGCAATAGGTTCTCTAACTGATATTGCAATCAATGTCGTAACGTGAGCTCTTCGCTCACCCACACGACTTCAATGGTTTTCCAAAGTGAATGATAATATTAATATGACTTTATGGCGATCAAAGTAGTAAATAAACTAATGAACAAGGACATTTGTCTATAAAGAAGGTAAATGTTAAAACGTTATTTACATTCGTAGGTTGGCGTGGGAGAATGAGGAGGAAACCTTCTTAGAATTAACGTTAACTCCTGTCATTAAATATAGAGAGGGCAGAGCTTAAAGCTACTGTGGCTTAGAAGAGGACAGAGCGTGAAGCTACTGTGGGGAGAGTGCTGGGTCTCGAGTCTGGATGTTGTCTTTTGGCACATCAACTAAAATTCAGTGATTTTACTTGCAAGATTCCAGAACTCGATGGGAAATTTCATTTTTTGATGGGAAAATATACCCCCTCTTGCCAGTACGTGTATGTTTTACAAGCCTCAGGTATTGACACCAAGAAAACTTAGCCTTTACACATTAAAATCAATTTTCGTGTAGAATATTTCACTGAATAGACTCGATTCGATATTAGACTGAATTCGATATTAGAGCCGTTAGAATACGATCTTTATATTTATTAACTATCTGATACCACGCAATTGAGTGAAAATATAGCTTTAAATATCATAGAAAATTAAATTTCATAGAAAAGCAAACAGAAATATTTTCTAGTTTTATTCATTCTCGCATAAATTTTTTTGTCACATGATAACCTTATTTTCACCATGATGATGCTCTTATCTACAATTTCAACTCTATGAATGATAATCCGGTGGCCCAGACACGTTCGCGCAGGACCTGGTTAATATTTCACAGTATATCTTGGGTAAGGATTCTTATATGGATGACCCGGTAGCTAAAACGTTCACCTATCTAGAAAACCACCGTATCGTCTGGAGCATAGATCTAAATATTAATAAACTTTTGTAATTAGATTTCGCGGTGAAATCACACCACAGTCATTAAAATACCATAAAGATTGAATGTGATTACCCGAAAATGCTGATGAATAAATACTCCTATACTACAATTAATAATATGCCTTTGCCCAACCCTTGCAATGAATTTTAATCATAACGCGAACGGCAGCTTTAATCACTTCATTTATTTAATATATCCACGTAGTGATTAAATTTTTGAGGCATGGGAAATGAACTACTTTCGAATTTCTTTGGACGTTTAGAGTGGTAATGAAAGGTTATCCTCCCGAAACTCATAGGGCCAATATATTTATCCCTCACTTTCCCTCCAATGTTTTCGAGATTGCATATCTTGGACCCTTCTCGATATATTTTTTCGATTAAGCCAGTCGAAATAGATATGCATGCCACAGCAACGAATTCCTTTACTTTTTGTGTTAATTCAGAAAAGGAGTGTGCAGCTCGTATGTATTGTTACAGCTACTTCACTACAAGACGGTAACGATACTCGTAATATTACTTCGGTATAGATTTGTTCCTCATTAATTCACTCGTAGCCGGCAGAGTTCACCGAAAGTTAAAACTCTATATGCATTTGTAGATTTTCTGAGTGCATAAATGCAATGATGAAATGAAAACTTAACATGTGACTTGCGTGAAATATTCGATTACAAATTCCTAAATGCCGACGCGGTTGTTTTTTGGGGAAACACGCTCGTGGGCTACGCTACGACACGCAAAGCCAGAAGGACGTCGGTTTTCGTCCTGCCTCAGTCAATAAAGGGAATGAACTATCTCCAGCAAATGTAGTATTTGTATCTTTGACAGAATTCAAGTGGTATCACCTTTTACCGTAACAAAAATACGTTTCAATGGTTCATTAACGCACTATCGCTTGGACGGAACGAATATTGAATATCCTTAGTTACTCTGGCTCGTGTATTTTAAGTTGATTCTAATCCTCCAGCCACAAATTACGTGGATATGAATGCAATGGATATTTGCTTGAAAGGTTTCTACGCATCGCGAAAAATGTTTAACTTTCGAATTCTCTCTTTTTATGAGTTAATATTTGCACAAAAAAAACTCAAAAGAGTTGAGCTTCTTATTTGTTTTATGTCTCCATAGTAAAAAAGAGAAAATTCTTCTTTCTAGAATTTAGGAATTTTTTATGCAAATTATATCACTCGAATAGAGGAAAAGGAAATACATTTAAATTATTTTCCACTGCGCTTTTCAAATCTTGAATGTATCACGGTTTTTGTAAGATTTCACAGCCATGGGGGCTGTCGAAAAATGACCGTCACTGCTGACGTTGCCCTAGAGCATTTCTTAAAGAAATATTTTCATTCCATGAATATTCCAAATTTAAAGTTGGGATTTTTTTACATTTTCAGATAATAAATCATCTCTCAATGTAATGAGACATTATAATTCCTAGGATTGAGAATCAAAGCAGAGGGAATACGTTAATAATTAACTACGTTAACCATAAAAACAGAAATCATCAACAACCGTCTGGAATTTTTTTCCTACACATTATGTAATGGAGCTTTAATTTAAAAAAGTGAAGTAAACCCCAGATTTATTAATTTTGCCAGGTGGGTGCTGTGAAATACAAAAAAATTGGCAGCTCATTAAAGAAGAGAATGCTTGGACTAAATTATTAAATTGAGTGTTTTATGATTCAGCATTTCAATGAAACGCATACATTCAAAGAAAAAGTCAAAATTTCGAGTAGTCAATTCCGTGTGAGCCTAAATAAACATCACTTCCATTCATTTATGTTAAGCATAAGCTGGTTTATTTGAATCCAAAATATTTTAATTTAAACTTTTTAAAATGCCCATTCCTAAGATTAATAACTTATGCCTAATATGTATTTAAGATAGAAATATTCAATTGCGGGGGGAATAGCGCGTTCTTACAATGACTCAACGCTCAACAAATATTACATCGTCGAAATGATTAGGACGCATTCGTCTACTGATGAAAATGTAAGTCAAACTCAGGCGTAGAAACCTAAAACATTGAGGACCCATTCTCGGAGCCCGTATCCCAGAGGAGAGAAAGGAAAAATTAAAAACGAACATTCCCGACGAATTAAACGCGAGATTTCAACCGTTCTAAAACGCAAAGGAGAGCCGGGGAGACCCAGCCGCAACGAATTAAGGTACATGGCTCCACGACTACGAACATTAATGAACCCTGGGAACCCTGGGAGGTTTAATCGGAGGAGCCCCGGCTTTATCGCTCGCCTGTGATCCGTGACCCCGTGGACAGCGACTCAATCACGTTCGCGCGGGAGTCAACCGAAAGGGCGGCCTTAGGAGGAAGGACTGATGAGGAGGAAAGAGCATGTGTGCGTGTGTGTGCTCGCACGTCTCTGTGAAGAGGAGGGGCGGTGGAGTGAAAGCGTGTGGCAGAGGGGGAAGGAGGAGGAGGCAACGGGAAAACGAGGAGTTTTATGGGGTGGAATTCCACAAAAATAAAAAAATAAATAGATTAAAAAAAACACGAGGGGCGTCTCCCTTTATTTTTCACTTCGAACGTGTTGGGCTCGCCTGGGGGGGCGGGGGAAAGGGTAGGAGGCGATGGGGTGCGGCTGTGGAAGGGGGGATCAGCGGAAAGGTCAAGGAGGTCGGAGTAGTCGAGGTGGCGGGGAGGAGGGTGAGGTTGAGGGGGGGATTGTCGGGCTCAATGGTGGTGGTGCTGGTGGCGGAGGGAAGAAGGGGAATTAATGAAATCGCCTTCCGCTTGGAATTAGACCGGTCAAATAATCGTCAGCGACGGATATGCGAGGGACGGGGGTCGGGATGTTAGGATGGGGGTTGGGAGGGTGGACGAGGGCGTCGGTTCTCACTTGAAAACGCTTTTGCGCACGCCCCATTGAAGAATTGCCGGCGCACGACGTGCGATTAGCGGCCATCCGTCCCATTTCGATTCCTCCTCTCGTGAAAACATGCCGGGACAAACATCCCCCGTTTACGCGCTCCAAGTGTGCATTTCGAGTCCCGTGATTCGAACGAGGGTGAGTAAAAGAGAATCGGAAATGAATAGACCGAATGAAAAAAGTTTTCCGCTTCCAGCCAACGTTTAAGTCCCTGTTTTGGTGTCGTACATTCCCTACCGTGATGCCACCAATTCCTATAAAAGGTCTCCCTTTAATGCATCTTAGGTTCCCGTCTGAAAAACTTGAATAACGATGACCGTAACGTGATCATTAGTTTCTCTCTGTTAGAAAAGAGTTTAAAAACTAGAAACATATATGCCAAAAGTATTTGTGTGTATACGCCCCGACTCGGACTCGGGGCCCAGTTAAGACGCATGTTTCACGGAAAAACTGCTAAGGTAACAAGGCAGTAAAACTTAAAGAGGTAAGTGCGGATGGGTGAATTTAAACAATCTTCGAATGATTTGATTTTGCACATTCCACAAAATAGAAATTGGGAGTGAAGCTGGTACTGGTCTACTGGTGTGGATCAGTGATAAATAATTTTCAGTAAATATACATATATTGTCCATTTCTTACTTAGAATACCTTATTTATAAATTAAGTTATTATTTAAAATTTGATTATTCAATCATTCCAACTACAGTGCAAACCCAATTAAAAAGGGCTAACCAGCATTGGAATATCAACATGGAAATTCCAACATCCAAGCTGTAGGCGGAGGAAAATCTAGCCCATCTGAAATCGAACCCACGACTTCCAGATTGACAGGCAAGGATATCACTCCACTACCACAAGATCCTGCTAGAAAATACCCAACCCTAAAATGCCCTTCCACATTTCATCAAAAATAAGCTAGGGTATTTTATGCATTTACGCCTTGGAACAGATATCGTGTCCCACCAGTAAAATATCTACGAAATCAAAATACCTTGGCAAAGAATATATAAATATGGTTTCGTAGCTTCAGCAGCTTTTACTGTGAAGAAATAATTTTTAAAATAACCCCCTTTAAATACAGATATTTTTACCTCGCAAGTTAGTTTTGTCTAGTAATGGTAACACTAGGTCTATTTTTATTATTATATCTTTCATACGTACTGAACGAGAATCAATGAGGGTACTTTTCTTGGGCGAAGCCTTCGTTGCAGGAATTTGTTTTCTACATCCCATTATTTAGAAAGAATAAATCCAGTTTGTAGAGGAGTTTAATAAGGGAGGCTTCGCTGTTTTTCGTCTACTTACTAAGGAAGGTGAATGACTACTGAGGGATTTATAGGATGAACTAGAGGAAGACGGAATATTAGCAAACCCATCGAACTTGGATATTAGTATACAAGTACTCAGTTATTTGGCGATTTAGAATGAACCTTTTCTGTAGATTTTTATTGCTTTCAAAGTTTATGTTGGTAGATGTTACTCCATATTAAATGCTTTATTGAAGTTTGATAAGAACCATTTCTGCTATTGAAATTGTACATTAACAATGAATTTCAATTATCCCTTAGTTTCTCTTGGCACAAATGTAGGAGATAAAAGGGAATATTTCTTAAACAATGCAATATAAAATATTGAACACGAACCTAATTTTATAGAGTGTAGAAAGTATGGCGAGAGTTTCTGAATGCGTGGATCTCTAAGGTTAAAGCTATGTCAGAAAAAAACAATTTATTTCCTTGTTTCTGGTGGTATTCCCTAATTTATTGAGTCAAAAGTACAGAAATAGATATTACTTCGGTCAAACTTTTCTTTTGTTACCATAACTTACGCACGTTCAACGAGAAAATGGGAAATTTGTTTTCCCGTCCTCATAATATCATGACATAGGCAAATTTGAATCAGCAATAACATGTATTTAGGATCATGTTAAGCTAAAATTATCATAAAATCTTTAAAATTGAATTATGTTCTTAGATTTTAGAATAAAAAGTCAATCAGTGTTACTAGACAGCATAAAAAAATGGAATGATAAATTCGTAACTTCTTTTGGAAGCAGGGTTGGAATAGTTATGGCTACTGGTAGTCACTGAACTGTGCTCATCAGAATACTGCACGACAAAATATGCATTATGAAGGCACTCGCGTAATTTTTAGAATCACCATAACTCAGTTACCTTCAACACACCCTTCCTAAGCTTTACGAGGCAAAGGTAAGGGAGTATCTTTTAAGTACAACAGAAGAATAAACACTGGCGAGCAAATTCAGAAAAGAGCTCAGAAGCTATTAAGGTATTTTGTCAAACCAAAAGCCTGACAACTACTTGAACCTGGTTGAGATAGTGGTGAAGCACTACAGCATAATGAACAGTAGTGTCCATCTAAGTTTATATCTCTGCTGCTTCTTGATAAGTTCAAGGGTACCACGAGATCGTACTCAGAGGAATAAGGCGAATGTTAACACCGGAACATTTTGGATTTTGATGCCTGTCACGAAGCGGAAAATAGTCAGCAGTATGAAGCAGCAATAAAAGTATAAAGAGAAAACTATGGATGACTATATTGGGTAGCTGTTTACCAAAAATGTTCAGAGTAAGACATGGATCACATCAAACTCATCCTCATAGCCTACTAATTCAATAAATGCTCGATCCTCAGTAGATCATGGACGATCCCTAGCAATCCATATAAATCTCTGTTGATTAATGAGCACTTCCATCTTGCCTATTTTCTTGCTTGCCCTACATTATTTCTCAATTTGTATCTGATTTATTCATCTTTCTTTATCAACTATGAAATTTCCTCCGCCGTCTTTCCCACTCACATAACATTCTCCATTCTATCTTCAAACATCTATTCTTTAAATGCCACCTGGCCACTCCCTCTTCCTCCAAAATGGGTGCATCTCCATGCTTTTCATCACGGAGAACTATCCAGGGTAATAAAACCATGCGTTAGCATTTTGGTATAGATTTTCAAAAAACAGGCAGACAAACTTCAGTTTTTAATCACACGTTCTTTTATTTCAAGTAGCATGTCCGAAAAGGACGGTGTGGTGTTCCAATGGGTAGTAACATCAGCTGCCGATTAGAAGATTCAAATCAAAGTATTGCAAATAGACTCTCAGCCATGCGCCGTTTTTCCAGACACAAAATCTTACTGGAAAACCATGGTGAAAATTCTGGGATAGAAATATCCCCCTTCCCTAATTTGAGTGCGTGAATTTCACACTCCATGTAGCTTAGCACTGATCGTATTTACTCTTGTCCATTGAATTAACCTTCGGTTTGATTACGGTGGTCAGTTGACGAAATACATTGGTTTTCTCAACCGGAAACTCATGTAAATAAATCGTCGATACAAAAATTAGATGCAGAGTCCGCTGGACAAAAACGTCGTGCGATAAGAAGACGAGCGTAATGGGCCTTTTGGATGAGTTGGGCTGGCAGCCGCTTGAGAGGCGAGTAGAACTGGCAAAACTTGAACTTCAAGCGATATTCAGAACAGACGATTCTGTGACACAAGGGGATTTTTTATGGCCTCACATTGTTTGAGCAGGTTGCACCACAAAGGCTGTGCAAGAGAGTTGACTCCAATGCGGATAGTAATGGGCACCCGCACTCTCCTCTGACAATCAGGAGTCTTAGTGGTGATAATTCGAAGTTAAGGTTGTCACAGAAGAGAGGAGAGGGATTGGACGCTGCGTAGACATCTAGTGCATTCGTGGAATGCATGTTCTTGGGTGTATTAGTTGCTTCTATATGTTTGCATGGATGTACGTGGGAGTAGGTTTTGCATAAATATATGGATTCTATGTGGGCATTTTTTTTGTTTGTTTTGAATGAAGTTGCTTTACTGGTGGTTTCATTACACCCACCGAAACACGCCCTTACGGCGCCTTGCTGGGGTATTGTGTAGAAGTAGAATGCAGACAAGAATATTTAATATCGCTGCACTGATGGTAAGTCAATAGCTTGTAAACGTAAAATTTAGAGTGGAATAATTTTCATCTTTCCTAATTCTACTTTTGAGGTATGGGCATGCCTTGAAGGAATGAATTAGGAAGTAGGTGTACGTATAGCAAACTTCCTGGAAAAATGGTGTTTCATTAAATATTTATCTTCACGAAGAATAATTCATGGTTTCCGGTGGTATATGACATCTGACAATTTGACAATTCATTTCCTATTAAAAATTGCTTCCGTGTACGTATTTGACCAGTGATTCTAACCCCCCCCCTTCGGTCTCCTTCCGTAAAAACCGATTAAAAGTTGCAACTAACTATGGGCGCACTATTTATCCTCGCAGAATCGCGCATTCGGGTATATAGGACACGTGAATCTCTCCCACATGTCGCGAAAGTAAACCGCCCGGCTCTCGTCAAACAGCCGAGACTCATCCACCGGAGGAGAGGATTTCAACCGCACCTCCGGAAGTTCGGAGGGGGAGATCAGTTTTCGGGGCGCTAGGGAGGAGAGGTTAATGCACTTCATATCCCTTCTTCCGTATTTCATACCGACCAACGCCTCCGTTCTCGCCTCCTTACGAGGCAGGCCGCGCCATCAGCGGAGGGGTGGGGGTAGAGGGTCGACTCGGGCACGGCGACCGCGGTAGGGCACGCACGTGCACCCGGCGGCCCCACGCCCCAATAGGATCGATAGAGGACTGAGAGTGGGCCGCCCAGGATATCCCTCCCACAGTCTTTCCGTGCCGGTTAGTAAAGGAGGGGGGCGAGGCGAAGAGGATGAGAGGGTGGGAGCTTCCTTCTCGGACGGCACGCGTCAGTCGTGCCCTCAACGGGAAGGGGACACCCTTGAGCGGCCCCCATCTGTGCCTTGCGTAATCCGAGACTAGGGAAGGAAGAAAGGTAACCGGGCGGCCCAGCCCTCAACTCTTCCTACCCTCCTTCCCACCGTCGGCTGTTAGAGTGCACGCCCCTGTTGCCCCTTGGCACGGAAGGGATCACCGGTACGCAACCTGACACGCGAGTCGCTCGTTCGCATGCGGGCGAGGTTCGACTGGGAAAGTGCGGGCGAATCCGCCGTCCGGGCGCGGAGTGGAGCGGTCTTTCTCCTCTCGGTCGCCTTAAGATGATGAGACACGTATTGGGTTACGTGAATCACGATTGAATTCGCTAAGCAGGAGCCCGATGGGAATAGTCTCCACGCAAAATATGTGAACGCGGAGTGATTTTAAGATCCTGATATTATTTCGTCTTTTTCTTCTCAGCCCAGAAATATCGACGATATTCAAATTTCAAATGTAGTAAAACATTTTACCTTGTATATATCAAATAGAAATTCCCCTTCTATCCTCCTCTTCACAGAGACGTGCGAGCACACTCACACACACATGCTCTTTCCTCCTCATCAGTCCTTCCTCCTAAGGCCGCCCTTTCGGTTGAATCCCGAGTAAATATCGCAAAAAATGTGCCTTGGTAGGTAAAGCATGAAAAAATAGGATGTTTTGACGTATTTTTTTTCTAAAAAAATATCAAGGATTATAAATGAATATGAAAAGCTTTCTTCCTTTAGCACCCCACGCCACATGCCCTTGCGGTGGGTATCGAGGTGTTGTGTAGACATGGATATAAATATGCGAGATAAAAAATTATGTATACGTGCATTCTCAGCAGCTAACGCCTTTCAAACGGTGTTTTGACAAGTCTAGCAACATTTCAACGCTAATAAAAAGCATTCAGCCAGAGTGGGGCCCAGATCTTTCAATTTTCTACCGAGGTAATTTGCCAGTTACGCTAACGAGGTGCCCTTATCCACGCTCATCCCCTGGGAAGGGTGCTAGAGGAACTATATGCTTTAACGAGTATATAATCCTAGTGTGTGCTCGGTGCCACAATTCATGACGTTAACGCTCCGTTGAGCACGTAGGCTTTTGTCTTAGGAACGTTACAGCAAAGTCTACTTGAAATATTTCAAGAGGTACAGCAAAATTGGTTGCTTTATGTCGAACGTCGACTTTTAGGTCGTGAATTGAAACTATATCGTACCTTCTGGGTCAAAATATTACAAGCTCTGAAACAGATTACACTTCATTAGATAACTGCGGTAAACTCGCATTGAAAAAAAATTTAATTTCCATCTATTATAAAATTGCAAATACCCATGATTGAAAAATAGCAAATTTTACGCCAACTGAATATTTAGGCGTTTTCTCCTCGCATAACAGCGCCAAATATTTGTCAAAATAAACAATTCTGAGAACAGTTACTGAGAGACTTATCATATCTAGTTATTAAATATCACTTATTTCAGTAAAATCCTTTTCAATTTTGCTAAATATTTCTAGGTAAAAATATAAAGTGATCTATTGAATGATGAGTTGCCAAATGATTTTGGTCACTCCAAACCACCCAATGGCAAATTCCTTAAATTTTACTATCAATTTTTCTGCGAATTTTTTGGATGTTAAACCGCTATCCATATAAAACAATTACGAGGATGTAACCTGAAAATGAACCCCAAAACCTACGAACCATTTTGGTAATTTTAGAATGCTGAAATCATGTGAATGACTAAATACCGTGAGTTGTGTGGAAAATATTAATAATGATTATGAATTATACTGAATAAACGTGCCGAATGTAAATGTATATACTACTCAAATACTGCTTTTATAAACCATTCAGAACGAACGCTAATCGTTCCCTTGTTCACCAAAACATTTCAGTGCATTCTTTACCTGAATGGAGGCAAATGATTTAAGGGGGGTGTAAGAATTGAGAGTGAAATTAATGAAATCTGGAATTCCTATGAAAGAACGCAGGTTTTTATCACCATCGACTGCGATTGTGTGTGTGGTGCAACCAATAAAAATCGCTTCAGAGCAACTCCGTACTACGGCGGTTTGTTTGTCTGAGAACCCTCATCCTTAGGTGGGCGGGTGGAAAGCCAGAGTTTACGTGGGTGACTCAAGTATATGCTACCACTTAAGAAGGATAAAGTCGTCAGCGCATTCGCGCAAACCACGGCTAATACAAGAAATATCACCGCGATTAAATAGGCGGCTACTTGTATTGAAGGAAGTATCCGAGTGTCTTTCAATATTCTTGAAAATATTTCTCCAAAATTTATTCCTGTAATGTTTATTACCTCGTGCATTCATGACTCTCTCGAAATTACCACAATTATTTCGTCGTATTCCTACGAAAAACTCGCATATAATAGTATAAATTGATTAATCAATAGCGTGATAAAAGTATCGACCAATGATTTGAAGTGATTGCGTGCTCTACTAATATTCGAGAAATATTAGCAGAGCATGCTACGAAAATGAAGGGAACTCATAAAAAATATCACCACTCACACTTCTTTCCCTTCAAGTCTTTGTTTCCAAGACGAAAAACCTACAGCATGCCAAACCATAATTGAACATTACCTGTTTTCGTCGTGGGTTTATCGATCATTCCCCATCCCGTTGTATTTATTTTACCAATCTTGCAGCTCCTTTGCTGCAGAGATAATTGAAGTAAGTTATGCTGTTGTCAGTTCTGAACATTCTGATACTCCCATATGCGGCCACAATGCATATAAAATACCGATCTATATCTACTCTGACTGAGAGGGGATCCATATTTATGATAATTTGACATTGAAAGGGGGGGAGTTATATCATGTACCGGAAGATTCCTCCCCAATTTTATTTCCTCAAACGCTTCTATTGCGGTTTGAGACCTCCCAAGAGAATACCTGCGACTTTAACGTATTTTACGATTGATTTTTTCCGTCAATGTGGTATTTTATCAGGATCCGTCTGATTTGAGGCACTTTCCTGCGGTGATGCGTCAGCATCTTATGGTTTTTCATGGATAACATCTTTTGATATTTCCGACGCAGGAGTTTTGTTTCGAGCAATGGAAATATGACAAGGATAATACAAAGTGAATAGCATACCTTGCATTATAAAAAGAGAGGGAATAATAATGGGATGGAGTTTGAGAAATTTGGAAGAGAATCAACTAAGTACGGTAGCTTGAAGATGAAAAAATTACGGAATATATTTTAAAATCATTACCTTCGACATAAAATGTTATGATTCATAAATATCTTCATACTCTAGACGTATTAATTAAATATTTGTTATGCTGACACTCAATTTTATTTCTGAAATTAAATATACACCTAATATTAATACTTTAAATACCTTACATTATAAAGTATCCCGGCCCTCGTTAAAAGCCCTTAACCACCTCGAAACGTGTGAGTAGAACAGAGCAGAGTCCTCATAAGCCGCACGAATCATTTTCTTTGTCTCCTCTAGAGGTGTTGTTAGTTAGCACAATACGTAATCGCGTATTAGTATTCGCATCGTTTTAATTTTTTCGATCGTCTAAAATCGGTCATCGTTTAAATTTTTTCGTTATACTGTCGGCGCGCAGAGGTTTACAATAACTGACAAACTGCCACTTCCACAGTTTGGAGAGGACTAAGACTGGTTTTCCGACAAAGCTTAGTGCCCCCCCACCTACTTCAAGTGGTTTTATCCCACTCCGACCAATAGGAGCAGCGCGGGAAATTCCATCGCAATACTTTATGAACGCACCCTGTATATCGTAGAATTTGGCAACGTGACTTCAAGACATTTGTGTTAAATTCTTTATCTGATAACAATTTATCCATAAAGAATATGGCATATTTGTTGGTAGAACATCCAAAAACATGAATGACGTTGTGATTGTGGAGAAACGAGAATGATTTCTAAGCCTTGAAGAAGTGTAATAAATTGGTTGCACTTCGTGGAAATTCTTGATGCTTGATTTAAAAACCTCCATATTTATATACTACCATACTTTTTATTTTTACACATGTAGCTTCAATTTCGCCTCGTTATCCACGAGAAGACTAAGATGAACTCGGAAATCTGTATCAGTTTCCGGGTAGAAATAGATACAACAAATCTAACCAATTAGGCATATTTTAATTCTTTTCCTATTTTCTTAGTTCCAAAGCCCTGATACAGAGAATTTAATAGTAAAAATCAAAATATAGCATGCCGAAAACTCATTATATACATGGCACAAGTGGTATAACCACTGGAAACTTGAGAAGGTGCATTCAACCATTAACAATGGTCGGTTAAAATCTGGTGGAGGAGAGGGTAGGAGAGAATGAAGACATACGAAGCTGTCTCGCTAATAGGTACGTTTTTGACGTTTTACTCCATATCCACGGATGCATGTTCTTTCACTAAGTGATCTGGATGGATTAAAACGGCTGAATAACCAAAATTAATCGCAATGAATCTTATATGGTACCAAAAATCTGGAGAAAAAAGAGTGACTCGCCGGTGACCATTCACACATGACTTTGTTTTTCACTGGAAAATATCTAGAAAGGGGCTGCATTACAAATATATCTGTTAAACAGCATCTTAAAGAAATCACAGAGAAGTTTTGAATTTTTGATCAAACAATTAACAAATAAAGGAAACATTGTTGCCAAATGGAATGCGTTTCCCTATTCATCTGCATCTACATAATACCCCGCAAGCCGCCGCAAGGGCGTGTGGCGGGGGGTGTTAGGTCACCAACCGTAAAAAGGAATAATACCACATGCAAAATAACAACATGGGAAATTACACCCAAAGCAGCGCTCACACTCATGCAAAAATCCCTTCATCCAACACTCATGCAAACACATACCATAAATCAACAAACAACTGTACCCCAGAATGCAGAACGAAAGCCATCCAACAAAACGCAAGTCAGGACACAACAAACAAGAATGCGAAACTCCACCACCAAATAAACATGCAACACAAAACACTCTACCCCCCGAGGAGACTGTGAAAGGCAAGGAATGCGACCCAACTTTTCGTATTGAATATTTTAACTAGGCGTCTCTAACGTGACCTATGCCAAAAATAAATAAAAGTTCTTTCCCATTTGTCAATAAAATAAAACTTTTCCCTCTATTTTCTCCCGAAAAGTGATGTCGTATTTATGATACTGTATATTTAAAAATTATGGGAATATTGGAGCAGTCTAGTCGGTTCCATCTCCTAGAACCAAATAGATATTTGGACTAGTGTATTTATCATTTAGAAAACATATTAATATGGTAAAATAAGGATCGCCATTTAGCCATTACATTTAAAACAGTGTTTTAGGAATTATTAGATATTAAAGAGGATTCCGTGGAGGGTAAATAAATGGCAAAAACAGTTTTCAAAATGGAAACAACGAGTAAATTACTTTCATCCAATACAAATACGACTGCCCAATGTTTCTGAAAATGTGAACTGGGAAGGGATTATGAGATTATAAAATGAAAACTCAAGATTATCGCTATTAACAACTTCTGTCCTAATTTTCTGCACCGGGTTGTGACCACAGATAAAATTTGATCCACCGCTATACCCCAGCGGCAAAAAAGCAGTCAAAGCAGTGGAACGTGGTGATTCAACACCATCAAAGAAAGCTAAGGCACGGTCGGCCGGAAATGTGATGGCTTCAGTTTTCTAGGATTCAAAAGGGATTCTACAGATAGATAATCTTCCTTGTGGTCAAAAAAGTACTGAAAATACTACGCTAACCTCCTGGAGCAACTATAGCAAAAGATACACGAAAAAAGCCAGGTTTATCAAGGAAGAATGTCATCTTTCAGCAAGACAATGTACGCCCACCCACAACCGTTGTTGTCATAGCAAGCATACGTGAACTAAGATACGAATTGTTGCCACACCCGCCTAATTGGCCTGATTTCGCTCCATCACAATTTCATCTCTTCCCCAAACTCAAAACTTTCCTCTTTGGACGGAGATTTTCTTCAAAAAAAAATAACTAAGTGGCAAAGTAGACAGGTATTTTGTAGGCCTGCAGTTTCAGGGAAGGGGTTTTTGAGCATATTTACTCATATATCAACTAAAGTTTAAAAAATAATTATTTATAATCATAGGTAACACCTCATTGTTTTAAATCATGTGCTTTTGATGAGCCTATGCATCGACTTGGTATATATTACCAAGTTGGTGACATTTATAGAAAAATCAATGCGAGTCAATTTTCAGAGAGACGAGTCATCAATTGCACATTTGCCATCCAAATGACGGAACTGCATGTATGTGATTGATGTGAATCCATTTGTACAAAAAGATTTGAAATTTATTTCATGAGCATGAGTTCGGAGACATCCACCTGGAAAATAAACGCTAAAGTAATGAACTTAATATAAAACGTGGGCAAATTCGAAGGAAACGGATTTTCAAGCATGATGAAATCTAAGTAAGAGAGAACGTAATTCGAAGGCGCTTGAAGGATTAAAAAAAATCTATCCTTTCATTCAAGTTAATTGGCCCTTCTATATACTGAAAATCCGAAGAAACCAGGAAATTGGGAACGGGGATCTTGGAGGCTTTAGTATTTCTTTTTAAACATAACACACTTCAACAATTCTTTTATCGATTACCTGGCTCCTTTCACCACATTTATCCTTGAAAGCACTGCTCCATTCGTCGACGTTGTCATGGTTACGATTTCTTTCTTGCAGGCAAGAGATACTGCATCAGAGTCTATTTGTACGAGAAAATGACGAGTTTGGTGATAAAAACAACTGCTCTTTTCCATCAAATTAGGTGGAAGACTGAGTAAAGGCTTTCCCTTCTCATCCAACATGTCCCACAGATATCTTAATTCATGTTGCCCAGAAAGGAAGGGGAGATATGAGGCTAACATTTTGACACAATAAAAGCATTCGGAAATCCTTCCTTTTTCGGCTCATTTTAATCGATGAAGTTTTGCGCCCTTACCAAACGTTGAAATAAAAACGCGAGCAGAAGCCGTATTATCTCTTGAGACGAACGCATTCTCTACAAAGTTTCTCGATACACCATATGAAGAAATTTTCAATGGTTACTAAAAGCTGTGAGGAGAAAACAAAGAAGAAAGAAAAATTGCCCGCAGGGGATAAAAAACGGAATGTTGAAGACGGTGATGGAAAAGGGAATTTCAGTAGGTCATATAAGAAATGGAAAAAAATGGGTATGTTGGACGCAATGAAGTGGGGTTGAATGTAAGGGGCATGTTTGATAAAGAGGAAACATAAAATGTTTAGTCGTTCAATTAACTCTGAAAAAATCAAACTTTATGTTTTATATCAATTTAAAATGATGAGACGGCTATACAGTTTCATTAATATGACTCCAGTGTTTTTTTTACAGATAGTCATTGCATGTTGAAACGAGTTCAGTCCGTCCACGGAAACGATGATGGTACGGCGGGACAAGCAATGCCCAGTACATTGAAATGTTACTTTGGTCAGAGCAAATCATCAGCCGAGATCATGTAACCGTACACGAAGCTTAATCTGAGTCTTGATGAAGTTTTCTCGGGTCTTCCACCGGGTCAGGGGTTCCATGGAAGACCCGAGAAAACTTCATCAAGAATATACGCCGGGAAAGCACCAAATCTTTTATTCAGAGTCTGTTGTTGCCTATGGCACAGCTAAAGAATGGTTTTAAATGCTTAAAAAGTAGAGAAAATATTAATATCTACATATAAAGAATTTTTAAGTCATTGAATGTCCCATTAACGAATTTTTACTGTGCGAGTCACTATTTTTTTCTATAATATTTGCATACGAGCTGCATTTATCATTTCATTAAAATCACAGGCAAACACATATTATCTTTTCACTAGCATCAAAATTAATCGTTTTTATTCATTATAAACTTACCAGTATGGTTGTTCCACGTCAAGTTCCAGAAATGAAAACTTTTTAAATGGATTGTCAAGAGGAAAAATGCCCTTTAGTATATAATAAATGCACTAAATATTGGTGTAGTTTTACATAATTGTGAAAGTTAAGTTTTGGGGGCTAATTTCTTTTGGCATGTTTGCCTAGTTCCATGTACGACAATTTCCTCTGGTTAAATTTTCACGAAGGTGGAAATAAATCGGAACATGTTAGAGAAAATATAAATTCTAAGCTGAAAATGCAATCCAATTCATGATCAAATCAGGTAGAATTATATGGCCCAGGTAAATAGACTCGCTTTAATGATGGAATTACAGTCAATTATATTAAAGCAAGCATTTACACCTTTAATGTCGTACAGCTCGAGAGAAATTATTATTGCTGCGTTCGAAAATAGCATTGCAATAGTTACCTAAAAACAATTTGGAGACTATCCAAATGGGAGTGTGTACTCATTATTACGCGGCTAAACTAATGAAAATTGGCGCACCGTAATCGACTGGAAATTTAAACCGCATGGCCGAGTCAAGTGGGGCACACAAATTAACTCAGCCGATATTCATCACTTCTCTGAGCATGCCAAAAACTTTTAAGTTTGCTTTTCACAACAAAGGAATGAGAGTGGAATGGGAAGGTCCTCTTCCTCATGTCCGAGATCCTCCAAAATTTGGAGCAAGAGCATGATGAGCTTTTTTCAAAACATTTTTATCGTCATCATGAGTAAGTACTAATAATTCATGAAAATAAGGTGATTCTCAATACTCTGTGCCAACAATTAGCTCGAAAAAAGAGGAACACTGTGCGTTTATAAATAGCCATATGGAAAGTGAGTTACATCAAAAATCGTTATTAGGAATATGCTTATTTCCCAATTGGTAAAATGCATTTTCTTATCAAAAATGTATGCATGCGTCTTTTGATTCACGACATAAAAAACATTACATTAGAAGGGTTTTGTACAGGTAGTGGATAAACCCACGTGCGGGGGAAACATCCTCGACGTCATACTTGTGAGACCGAAAAAGTATGAAGGGAAGTCAAGGTCCTTCCGGGAATAAGTGACCATTCAGCTGTGCGTATGTATCTAAACTGGGAGAGGGCTCAGTATAAGGGGCTAGTTAAAAAAAAGACATTATGGCAATATAAACGTGGTGATAGGGAAGGGTTCCAGACCTTTTCAAGGGAAAAGTATTGGGAATGGGTAAATGGTGGGCAGAATGTAGAATAAATCTGGAAAACATTTAAAGGGATAATGGAGGAGGGATTAAATAACTTTGTCCCGAAAAAAAATCTTAAAGAAAATACTGTCCCAGAATTCTACAACCGCAAAATCAGATCCTTGAAAGAGTGATTCGCAAAAAACGGAACGAGAGCTCGGAATGGCTCATTATTTACAAAAAATTAGTTCATGAATTAAATAGAGAAAAGAAAATAGCCAAAGAGAGTTTCCTACAGAACATAATCGGGATAGTTAATGGAAATAAATTTTATAAGTACCTCCGGAGGAGAAAAGACAACAAGGAAAACCTAACAGCTTTAAAAAACGAGGATGGAACTCTATTCGTTGACGATAAGGAAATGGCTAACAATTGTTATACGTTTAATAATTGGTATGCAAGTGCATTTAAGGTAATAATAAACAAAATGGATTCTGTAGATACATCTCTGAGTCAACAAGGAGGCGAAAAATATTAAATACCAAAAGTATTAAAACGACAAGCGCAGAAATTTAAAAAAATATGAAAATGAGGGCAAATAAATCAAGAGAGCCAGATGGTATCTCAACTGACTTGGTTAAATTGGGTGGTAGTGTAGTTTCAAATTATATAATTCATTTACTCCATGTTACCTTAAACAATAATGCCCTGCCAAATGTTACGAAGGAGGCATATGTTACGCCAATTTTCAAAGGAGGAGATAAGGCACTAGTTGTAAATTATAGACCGGTAAGCTTGGCGTCAGTTGTATGCAAGCTATTAGAAAAGATAATGGCTGATTATCTCTGGGATTTGTGGGAGAGTGAGAATTTGTTGTACAGTCACCAATATGGGTTTAAAAAAACCGTACCTCCGGGCACTCTGGCGAAACTCAGCTATTAGGGTTCTGCCAAGTAATGTTCGGCTCTATGGATGCGGGAATAGAAGTGGATTCTATAATAGTCGACCTGTCAAAAGCCTTTGACAAAGTTGACCACGATCGCTTAGTGCTTAAGATGGGCCAATTGCCAATTGGGCCAATAGAAGAGTAATCTCTTGGGTAAAAAATTTCATGGAAGGTCAAACACAAATGGTCAACTTAGGAGAAGTGTATTCTGAAAAAAAACAATGGTAACATCGGGAGTCCCACAAGGAAGCGTACTTGGCCCGCTCTTGTTTTTAATCTATATAAATGATCTCCCAGTAAATATTAATTCTCAGATAAGACTTTTTGCAGACGACTGTATTATCTACAGGAAAGTCGAAAATGACAGTGACCGTGACAAACTTCAAAGGGACATTAATAAAATGGGGGATTGGGTGAAAAATAATGGGATGGATATTAATATTAGCAAATGTAAATACATCATTTTTAGTAACAAGGTAAATGGAAACAATAGGGACTATACATTCTCAGAAAATGTCATTCCTAAAAGTGATAGCTGCAAATACTTAGGTGTATATTTAACTAAGGATTTGGGGTGGGGGCTAAACGTGGAGTACATTTTTAAGACACCTTTCAAAACTCTTCATTGGGTGATTAGAAACCTCAAAGGGAGCGTTAGAGCAACTAAGGAAAAGGCGTATCAGACCCTGGTAAGACCAATTTTAGAGTACGCATCTCTTGCATGGGACCCTCATGAAGAAGGACGAATAAAAAAACTGGAAAATGTACAAAGAAAGGCTGCCCGATATGTACTGGGGAAGCATAGGAGGATGGAGAGTGTGTCTGACATTCTAGAAACGCTGGGCTGGGAACCTCTACAAACTAGGAGGAAAATAAGCATACTTTGTGGAATGTTCCGGATTCTGAAGGGAGAGAGAGCTTGGGTGGATCTTAGGAAAGAGGCGGGGAACCCAAATTTTACAGGGAGAAATGACCACAAATTCAGGGTAAAATGCCGGGTACAAAGAACGAATAAAAAAAAATTATTTTCTAAATAAAACAATTGTCGATTGGAACACCTTACCTGCAAAAATATTCGAGCCCTTTCCTAACAGAGTGCATACTTTTAAGAAAAGATGTAAGGAATACAGGTATATGTAATAATTTGATTGATGTGTGGTGCAAAATTATACGTAACAGCTTATTTTATGAATTTATCTCTTTTTCTTACTGATTGGCTTATGTTAATGAGATGGGGATTTTCTTGCTTTGTGAAAAAGATTTGTGGTTTAAAGTTCCCTTTAAGTGTACTTTTGTTTAATGACTGATTTTACCTGTGTGATTATTTGGGACTTGTGTGCCACCTGATACTATCTATCAGCACGTGTGGATTTTTAATGATAATAATTACTTTAATTAGTCATAATTTAGTGTTTTGAAATTTGTACAATGTCGAAAAAATACTTTTGTAGTTTAATTTACCTTTAGTTTTATATGTACGAAATTAAAAGTATTTTGAACACATCAGTTTACAGGAAACAAATTAAATTAATACTCCAGTTATTTAAATTTCAAATCGATTCGATCAAAATATTTTATCAGCATTAAAATTTCTATCTCTAATATAGTGGTGAGAATTAGGAAAATTTAAATTAGTCACAAGGACGTTCATTTTGGGGATTTCACTTGCTGCAGTAAAACGGGAATACTTGTTTGAAACAGCTATTAATATTCGCGTAAAGAAACATTACCAAGTTATCGATACGCATATTTTGGCCAAAAAGGTAAACATAAAGGATATAAAGTGATTAAAAAACTATGATGAATTTTCACAGAGTATCATTGGATGCAATTAATCATGGCACACGTTCAAAACAAAGGAGAAATGAGGTCATTCGGGTGAACCAGGCCGTAATCTGTGAACGCATACCTGCGATAATGAACAACTTGAGCGATATTTGTTATTAATTTGCGGGCATTTTGCATTATAATTCGGATATTTATATATATATGCATAATTTTTTAATTTAAAAGTAAATAATAAACGATCAAATTTCAGAAAGGAGTGTGAAAGAGGAGTGTTCATTTTTCATGTCTACTAGTCATTTGGAATTCATTGATAAAACCGTTGAATGTGAGATACACAAAAAGTAAAATCACAGTAATCGCAAACGCGTGGTTAGTAATTTGATAGGTTTTCAATCATTAGGAGACCCTAAACGATCAAATTTCGTTAAATTGTAACTTTGAGATACGGCACCGCAATGAGTTGATTCAATGTGTGAATGGCAAGTTCGATAATTTTTCAACGGAAAGATGATTATCAATCAGAAAATATGCGAGACCAATTATATCAAAATAGAACGTAATAATCACGGGAGGGGCCTTGCATGTTCACCCTTTGCGGCAGTATCGCAAAAATGTTACCGATAGTATACTTCCATTTGGTGCCAGCTTTCATCTCTGGTCAGAGTCGGGCGCGTGATTTTCATGGCAGTTCACAGGCTATGAATTAGTTCCGGCATGCTCGGCCGTCATTTCAAATATTTCAAGGACATCGAGATATAACTTTCAACTGATAATTATTGCAGGCCACACACGCGTACAACATCGTTGAATTAATGGCCACTGGATATTACTGCGGACGAAACCGAAATGAATGGTCGCATTTATTTTCAAAATAGGATAGGACTAATTTTGCACAATAAGTGTGTGATGTGACTGATTTGATCTCACATTACTGTCAGCTCAAGAGCTCTGGCTGGAGAAGTTGAATAGCACCAGCTATTTTTCCGACTCATGAGCTCATGTCAAGGGCCGCTTGCCCGATAAATGATCACGAGGGATCTACGCTAACATATCGAGTGTTTTAAGCCGAAGGGAACACGGTACCCAGCGGTGACAGTCTTCCTGCTCTTGCCGTTAAGCATTTGAGATTCACGCGAGTCAAATCCCAGAAACGCCAGCAGACGCTTAATTCCCTCAGCGCACCTCCGTTTCGCAACCTTCAGATCTCGCATTCCGAGGGGAGAACTTCGGTGATTCTCCAAAAGGCTCTAATCGGAAGCTCTGTGCGCTAACAGTTTGGGCTTCTCGAATACCGAATTATAAGCAGACAAGCTCAATGAGGGAGTTTTGATTTCCCGTGGTAATGGAGAGGGGTCCTGAGCCGTGCGCCGCCAACCAATCACGGACATTCCCATCATTCTATCCCTCCCTGGAAGATCGGGGGGGTGTTGGGGTCCCATCACACCCACACACAACATCTCCGTTCCCACATCCCCACCCAATTAACTCCCCTCAGCCTCCTCATTCTTGGCCCCCCTTCCCCCGAGGTACTGCCTCCCCCCTCCAACCCGCGCCCCCGCAATGTTCCGCGCGGCAACTCGTTCTGTGCGAGAGCGGGTTTCCCCTATCCCGGGGGCGGCCGCCTCTCTCCTATCGCGTTGGAGGAAGCAAGAGAGGGGGTAGGGGAGTCGGCCCCCATCGCCCTTATCGAGAGCGAGCAGTCTCATCCTTGCTCGGCGACCTAGCACCTGTTTATCGTGAGCAATCATGCTCCGGGGGTGAGGGTGGACGGGGCCGTGTGGATTGGTACGGAGGGAGGGAAGGGGGTCACTGGATAGTGGGAGGAGGTTTTCGTGGGGAAGGAGATGGAGGGGGCGACGAAATGGACTAAGTTCAGCGGGGTCGGATAATCTTCCACGACGCCCGCGAGTCCCGAGGCCTTCCCGGCCGTAATCAAACCATCTTCTCCTCCTCTTAGCCGATGCCTCTGGGGACATCCAGCTACCCTCGCCCTCCATCGCCCTCCCCTTTCCGGCTTCCCTATTGCAAACCTCACCCACAATCCTCCCCATTCAGCGTTGCCGACGCTATTGCCCAGCGATAACTACTTAAGCCAAGGGAGCTGGGGATATTACTTATTGTGGGGGAAACTCAGGCAAGGCGCTCACTTAGTTAGCCTCAGCTTCAAAATAAAGGGGTGTAGAAAGTTACGAGTGAAAAATTTGGGAATGTTAAAATATTCAAAAAAAATGTTTGACGATGTTCCAAATAGGCAAACCATATCCCTTTTCATAATACAACTACTAGCAATGACCTAATTTAATGAGTTACGCAAATCTAGTGTTGAGCTGCGTTTGAAAAAAATAGGAAAAAATACTCATGCTTACCTGTTTTTCCTGAATTCAAGGTCTTTACATAAACGCGATGAACGAATTTCGTAATTCTATACTGGGAATATTGCCTGCACTCATTTCACAGCTATAAGTATGATTACGGAATCGACGTCATGGTAACATAATGTATTCCGTCAGCAGCTTGCCTAGGCCAATGTGTGGCTGAATTTCTAATTTGTAGGACTCCAGACGGACCAGTTTCAAAAACTCTGTATGCTTCTCGGGGTACTAAATCTTACAAAGAAACCTCAGATTTTCCAGAAAAGGGAACTTCCAAATCACATTATGTGAATTTCACACTCTGTGATTGGAATGTAAACTTGACCCCTGTTATTAAACCGATCTTGAAGTTGATTGCTGTGCTAGTAAGGGAAACTAATGTTTCATTTCAAAAGGATGAACGAGGGCTTCCAAGGAATTTATTTTAGAGTAAAATTTCTGTAAAATTATAATTCCTTCTTCAAGTATCCTAAATCTGGTCATATTTGTGAAAAAAATGCGCTTTCAGTAATTTAAGGCTATGACAAATTCGAGGGAAACTTCATCTGAGATGGTCTGGTATTTTCGGAGACTAGTGAAAGTAAATTAAGTGAAAGGAATGCCTGTGTGTGATTATAAAAATAAATCTATGCCAAGGAAGTCATTTATTAATTCTCATTGTATTACAATACATTTCCGTCCCACTACACATAGGTTGAAACTGTAAAATTACGAAAATACATTGTAAACCCGGGAAACGGAACTGAAACTACGTTAAGAGATTAGTGAACAGATTTTGATATTTTAAAATATCCCTGCTAAAATTTTCCACTAAATCACATTATCCTTTTTCCATACAGGCTACGCAGTTATAACTTCCCTGAGAAGAAGAACTTCCTTATTTAAGTAATTAAACATTGGCCTGCCTTAGCATAAAAAATTAGGGAATAATGTGACTCAAAAAAATACTGATTTCACCACTTCTGATTTTATGACACTGTCCAGAGAGCACCTCATCGTAGGTGTTGAAACATTCTAGAATGAACTGACCTCGGAAAGTTACTATGCATTCCTTATACTTTAATACGGAGGGTTTGATATGTTGAACACCTACCTACGCTACGCTGCATACACAGAAAAATAACCAGGGTTAAAATTACACCTTGGGCGAGGGACGTGAGTTGGAATATTAGATTATATCATAATATTTAGGCACATGAGTTCAGGCGACGGGCGGGTAAATGGGGGAAGAAAGCCCGATTACGTCTCAAATAATGAAAGTCGCTCGTGTGCTGCTCTTCGGTAATCCCCTAACCCACTCCACACCACGCCGCGTCAATACCCTACCACCCCTACCACATTACCCCCCCCCCCTCCAAACCCCTAAAGCGTCCCTGTCCAACTACTTTCGAAGAGCCCCCTTCTTAACCGTCCGGCCTACTCTCTTAGAGCTCTTCGGCAACCGGGGTTCCGTCAGCCAGACGGCCGCGAGAGAGAGGTAAGGGAGAGAGTCAGTAGGGGGAGAGGGGATGGAAGACGACGAAAAAGGACATCATTAGCACTCGTCTGAGGAAATTGGGGGGCGGGAGTTAGGGAGAGGGTGGAGTGAAGCATACCTTGTGCTGAGTGCGAGGCCAAAAGGAAGCGCAGGCCGTGTAGTCTAATTCCTTTCGGTGTAATAATAGGCGAACAAAATGACAGAAACGACGCGCCCTAACAGGATAAACTCAAACCGTCAGCAAAAAATATTCCACCAGGGTCGATCTCCCCGTGGCAAGCGGCATCTGGTGAGACCTAACCTTCTGAACAAAAACAAATTGAATGAGCTTAACGCGGACACGGTTGGAATAATACGCATACCGGCACTACATTACATCTGAGGGCGAGACCACAGGAACAAATTGAGTGGAATTAGTCTTTTTGTAAACCGTCTTTAGGAATCTCTTTTCCTTCGGAGTATTCGTCACCAATACAATATAGATCATCGACTACGGACATTGGGGGAGAGAGAATGGAGGATTATGATATTCGGGCATGGAAATGAGAATAGGAGAGAGAAGATGATTTCTTTTAGACTTTTAGACCTCCATCTATGAAAATAATAATAGCAATAAAAAAGATTCATTTTTATAGAACAATTCAGTCCAAAATAGGACAAATCCACAGTAAGTCCATCAGAAAATAACAAAAGGAGAGAGTAAGTTAACATCAAGATAAAAGAAATGGCTAGAGTCTAGCTATAACAGTTTCCGTGAGAGAGATTTCAAATAAAGGAATGGAAGAGGTAGGTTTAACAGAGCGGAAGACTAAAGACGAAGTTTTAAACATGGTGACAGATGAGAGGTAGTTATTTTTGGGTGAAATCTGAAGGAGGCAGAAAAAATGGGCCACCGAGTATAGTGAGGGGAAGTCAGACGTTGAAAGAAGGAAGAATGTTGGATATGCGGGTCTCGGGTTCCCAATAAACTTCGTCTATTTGCTGACGATGACGTGATATATAGGGAGATATCTAGTCATGAAGATGGAGTATCCTTAGCTAACGACCTAAATGCAATTCAAAAGTTGTGCGAGACACGCAAGCTAGAATTAAATTTGAATTAATGTGTTTCAATTAATTTTTGGAAGAAAAGAAATGAACCAGAAAACACACTATACAGGGAACCAACAAAATACAGGGTTCGTCCGGAAAATAAGTGTACTGACTCCTGGGCTGGGCGCGACGCTCCAGGCGCGCCCAGCACCGCTCTGACGGGCTGCGATTGGAAGGGGGTATGTTGGCAAGCGACGCTGAAAAAGGCAGTCGGCTCTGAGCTGTGGTGTAGTGAGGAGCTCTGTTAACGCGAACCTCCACGCTCGACCCACGTCACAGAACGCGATGCCGAAGTTTTTGGAGCAGCGTTATTCCATCAAATTTGCGGTAAAGCTTGGGAAATCGTCTACCGAAACTGTCGGTATGATTAACCAGGCTTACGGGGAGTCAGCCATGTCCAGAAACATGATCTTTCGGTGGTACAAGATGTTCGTGGGGGGCAGAGAAGAGGTCGACGACGAGTCTTCGAGAGGTTCCCGATGATGCCTTCGCGGGAGCGTTCCAGGAATGGCAACGCCGCTGGAACAAGTGTATCGACTCACAAGGGTCCTATTTTGAGGAATATTAGCTTAAGATATATAAAAGTGTAATACATTTTTTTCCTGAGCTCAGTACACTTATTTTCCGGACGAACCCTGTACACTTAAAATCGGTATAATACTTCATCTACATCTACATGATATAGCCACGCAAGCCACCGCAAGGGCTTGTGGCGGGGAAAACTTGGGTATAACGATAACTAAGGATATGTCCTGGGGAAAACACTTGCGTGACATTTGCGGAATGGCTAATAAAAAGTTACAATTCAAAAAAAGAATACTTGGGAATGGTAATGAAAGGGTCAAAGAGCTTTATTTTTTCATGTTTGCCAGGCCTCACTTTGAGTATGCTGCAAGTGCATGGGATCCTCATCAACTAGGCTTAATTTTGGAACTAGGTCGGGTGCAAAGTAGAGCAGCTTGGCTTGTGAAATGCTGTTATGAACACGATAGCAGTGTCAAGACACTATTGGAAGAATTTGGGTGGGAGCCACTAGTTGATCGTAGGCTTACATGCAGGTTAAATTCACTGCGTTATTTTGAGGCAGGTTACTTATCTGAGAATGTTAAAGACATATTATTGGTCCCGACTTACAATGGTAGATCATATCACTATCGTAAAGTCAGGGAGATTTATTCGAGAACGAAGAGGTTTTAAATGTCTTTTTTTCCATCATAGATCAAAATAGATATGACAGCACCCGCGTTGGAGATAATTAGAATTGGTAGTGTATATATTCTTCGATATCCTGCATGTTATTATATGTATTTAATCGACTCATCTTTTAACAGTTCTAGAGCATGATTTAAATATAAGTATACTGTGATTGAATATTGTTGCATGTAAGTACTTCATTTTGTGTGATTAAAATGTATCAAGTGGTACCATGATAAAGCTAATATTTGTGTAGTGGTAACATGATTTGGTTTTGCATGTGGCTTTATTCTATTTTACGGGTGGTGACCTAACACCCCCCGCCACACGCCACCCCGGCGGCTTGCAGGGTATTAAGTAAATGTAGATGAAAGGAAAGAGAACATAAGCTTTGCAGACAGCATGACGGCAGGTAGAATGCACGAAGAAGTGAAAGAAGAACTCATGTGTGCAAGTAGGGAAAACAGGAAGAAGTTCACGTGACAGAGAGAGGATAATACTCCTTAGAGACCGTTCAAACGTACCTTTGATATGCGTGCTAACTTGTTTGGACAGAAATTTCAGCTAACTTCAATTGAAACAGCAACACATTTCAATAGTGACCGCGTACAATGATGACCGGGGACTTTAAACCTCCCACCGCACTTCCTCTTGGCAGCTTATAAGCCGGGAGGTAGACGTAAAATATAAAATCGGTCTCTGTTCCACTAAGTTGGTGGATAGCCCCACACTCTCGCAGCCGACTCTTTTCGGTAACGGATGCCATGGGTAGCTGGGTCCGGCCAGGGGAGGTGTAGGGTTTCGATGGCGGCAATAATGAGAGAGGGGATTAAATAGCGGGGATAATTCCCGCTTAGCGTTTTGACCAGAGGGGACGGAACGGATTATGGGGAATGGCGACCCCTGTTCCCTTACAACCCCCGTGGAGAGTATCCCTTCCCTGACATCGCTCGCCTCCCCCCCCTCCCGCGTGCCTTTTGTCTCTCTCTAGGCCACGCGAGCGGCGTCCTTCACCCTTTTTCCTGGGAGCTTCTTCATTGCCGCCCCCTCCTCCCCATATCTCCCCGCCCCCCTGGACGTACTGGTCCGAGTGAGAGAAAGCATCCAAACCCTTCGGGCGGGGGCATTGGCGGGGAGGAAGTGGGCGGGCCTGGAGAAATTTCCGTCCGATTTCCCCCTTCGCCCCGAATCAACTTCGAATATTTCATCCGCCGAGCAGGAGGCCGTCCGTGATCGTAAAATAAAATGTGCTCCTCGGGCCATTATGCGGATTCCAGGGATCCCTTCCAGGAGGAGAGACGGAACGGAGGGTGGGGGCAATGAGGGGATGCTGTGTCGTGTCCTTCTGCGTCGCGCGGATGGATAACTATGCACTCAAAGATATTATATATATACATATATATATGTATATATATATATATATATATATATATATATATATATATATATATATATATATATATATATATAACGATTGTACGGAAAAACTCATACGAGCGGCACAATAATTGGCTGACACAACATAACACAAATAGAAAAGAATAGACACATATAAAAGAACACTTACACGGTAAATTGTTCGAGCTTTCGGCCCTCTCAGGGGCCTTCTTCAAGAGAGACTGAAAATATGCTATGGAACAGGAGAGGGGAAAGAGTTATGGGCGTGGAGGGGAGGTGTGGAGGGGAGGTGTGGAGGGAATGCTGGGAGGGAAATTAAATATGGCGGTTAAGGGTGGGAATTTTAAAGGAACGGAAGGATAGTATGTAGGCGGATTCACGAGTTCTCACCTCTATGTTGGTAGCTGAATCAGGTAGGGATTCTAGGATGCTGAGGGAAAAACACTGGTCGAATGAAAGGTTGTGGGAATTGGCGTGTGAAGGGATAGGAAGAGAAGAGAGTGAGGCAGAATTACAGGAGTATCGGTGATTATTCATTCGGATGGATAAGGGGGTAATGCATTCACCTATGTAGAAGGAAGTGCAATGCTTGCATGATAAAAGATAAATAATATTTTTTGAGAGGCAATTAGCGTGGGAACGAGGTGGCGGGGCTATGAGGGGATGTAGGGAGAGGGGAGTAGGCATAATAAGAGGACAGGTTTTACATCGGGGGCGGTTGCAAGTTGGGGAAATATTGGGAAATTTGTCACGGGGGGGCGCCAAAGGGTTGGTGGATCTCAGAAGGTTTTTGAGATTGGCGGGTCGTCTGTATGCGATAGATGGGCATTGGGGTAGTAAGGATGAGGTCGCGTCATTGTCATGTAGAATTGGGAACAGTTCTTTAAGGAGGGTTTTCAGTCTGTGTGATCCGGGGTAATAGGTGGTGCAAAGGTTGAGTCCTGCGTCAGATGTGGGCTTGTTATTGTGTGGTGTGTGTGGTCGGGTGGAACGGTGGATTTTATTTCGTAGCAACTTTTTTCGTAGCAACTCTTTCTTTTATCCGCCTTAAATTCATCTTTCACGGTTAAATTCACCTCTTCCATTTCAGACTCCACTATCACCTTTCTTGACACAGACATCTCACTTCAAAACAACAAATTCACTACTTCAGTACACATCAAAGCCACTAACCATCAGCAATACCTTCACCACACTAGCTGTCATCCTCAACACACAAAACGCTCGATTCCTAACTCTCTCTCTATCCGCGGACACCGAATTTGCAACACCACAGCCACTCTCAACAAATACCTTGCCAATCTACACCTTGCACTCCTCAAACGCGGTTACCCAGAAAAGTTGCTACGAAATAAAATCCACCGTTCCACCCGACCACACACACCACACAATAACAAGCCCACATCTGACGCAGGACTCAACCTTTGCACCACCTATTACCCCGGATCACACAGACTGAAAACCCTCCTTAAAGAACTGTTCCCAATTCTACATGACAATGACGCGACCTCATCCTTACTACCCCAATGCCCATCTATCGCATACAGACGACCCGCCAATCTCAAAAACCTTCTGAGATCCACCAACCCTTTGGCGCCCCCCCGTGAC
Organism: Hetaerina americana; assembly: GCF_022747635.1. NCBI lineage: Eukaryota > Metazoa > Arthropoda > Insecta > Odonata > Calopterygidae > Hetaerina > Hetaerina americana. The sequence goes on from NW_027286403.1 coordinate 10,847,890, forward strand.
AAATTTCCCAATATTTCCCCAACTTGCAACCGCCCCCGATGTAAAACCTGTCCTCTTATTATGCCTACTCCCCTCTCCCTACATCCCCTCATAGCCCCGCCACCTCGTTCCCACGCTAATTGCCTCTCAAAAAATATTATTTATCTTTTATCATGCAAGCATTGCACTTCCTTCTACATAGGTGAATGCATTACCCCCTTATCCATCCGAATGAATAATCACCGATACTCCTGTAATTCTGCCTCACTCTCTTCTCTTCCTATCCCTTCACACGCCAATTCCCACAACCTTTCATTCGACCAGTGTTTTTCCCTCAGCATCCTAGAATCCCTACCTGATTCAGCTACCAACATAGAGGTGAGAACTCGTGAATCCGCCTACATACTATCCTTCCGTTCCTTTAAAATTCCCACCCTTAACCGCCATATTTAATTTCCCTCCCAGCATTCCCTCCACACCTCCCCTCCACACCTCCCCTCCACGCCCATAACTCTTTCCCCTCTCCTGTTCCATAGCATATTTTCAGTCTCTCTTGAAGAAGGCCCCTGAGAGGGCCGAAAGCTCGAACAATTTACCGTGTAAGTGTTCTTTTATATGTGTCTATTCTTTTCTATTTGTGTTATGTTATATATATATATATATATATACATACACATATGTGTAACGTGTTCCATCAAAGTTGCCCTTCTGCGGCTGCTGGGATAGATGAGCGATGCGCGCCCACCATTATGAAATGAACTTTCGCCTAACCTTGTCGTCGCGAAGTGAGTGGGGGCCTTAATGAATGTTTTATTTTAGTCGATAACCCCAATAACCGGGAGGAGGCAATATAATCCCGCTCTGAAAACAGTATTGCCCATTACGGGGGGCCCTTAATCAAACTGAACGGGCCGATGGGATTAGCCTGGCGATGAGCATTCCTGCCAGGTGGCACAATGATCGCCGATTTGAACTCTAGTGGAAAGCATGCATGCATAGAGGGTGTAACATGATTTATATAAGAATTGCCGTGATAATCATGCCGGTGTTCGATTATATAAAGCTTCTAATACCATGGCAAAAGTACTATAATGACAATAAATGCCTAAATAATTAGTTGCTCTAATCTCATATTATTATATATGGCCTAAATAGGAGGAAATCGAATGAGGGTAATTTATTACACGGATGCCGGAGATCATTTTACACTAGATGCAAGGCTGAAAAGAAATTCATATCACAATGGGGGCAATAATACGTGAGATATTCTTCAAAGGCAGAAATTACGGTCCATACTGTCATTTAAGCAAAAATCTAAACCCAATACATTCCTTTTTTCTGTATAGCATTATAAATCGTTTAAATGAATATACTTTGTAACTTCCACACAATTTTTATTCGTACTACCGGTTTCAACGCAACGGCGTCATCATCAGGTACCTGATGATGACGCCGTTGCGTTGAAACCGGTAGTACGAATAAAAATTGTGTGGAAGTTACAAAGTATATTCATTTAAACGAACATGAACCTCCACAAAGTTGAGCCCGAGACCATAGAATTCAGCATTATAAATATTAACAAACTACCCTTTAAAATACTGATATATAACATTTTATCAAAAAAACACAAATGGTAAAATACTTGTCTGCTGAAATTAAAATGGAAACCATGGAATATAAAAAATAGATAAATCGATGAAATTAATATATAAAATCTGCATTGTATACACCGAGTCACTTGGGTTATTTATATGTGAGGATTGCGCACCAGGGATGTATTATCAAAGTTAAGTGTTGCTAAGTGCTGATGACTGTTGAAGAAATTATGAAGTTAAATCGATGAACATAGTTTTTACAAAGAACTTTGCATGAACTATGGTAACTTATTTTAAAAGACAGCTAATAGCATGAAAGACGAGTGTATAGGAAGAAGAGAGGTGAGGTAACGGTTAGATAAAATAAGTACTCAAGTAATTGGAATAACCATTTTTTTTCCAATAGTCAGTCAGGAGACGGGGATGAGTCCCCGGAGAAATGTAGCGTGGGCCGCAGTAATTTGAGGGAAGATTCTATCTAACCATTGGGATACTACATAGCAATTAGAAATGTCACTTGACTTAATTTTCATGGCATACTGGTCGTTGATTAAATGTAAGTTCAAGTGCATGTCTAAATGTATACAGTTTGGGATGATGGAGCGAAAGGAATGCGTGAGCGATAACATGGTAATCGGCTGCAATTCGGCTGTATATTGCCCGTGTGGCATTAGAGAACGGATTCCACTACGTATAAACAACCTGATGGTTTCCGATGCTTTCCGATTTTCACGCCACACCGCACCCAAGAGAGCACAATACGAACCGAATGTTTTCGTTGCTGTTTTTACTCCGCCAAAATGATCCAATGTTGCAGTATATACTACCTTGATCAAACATTTCCCGGAATTTATTCAGAAAATTAAAAATACAAGTTTATTCATCTAAATCTATATTGTCCCCTTCAAAGTAATCCCCATCGACTGCAACACACTTATGCCAGCGCTTGATCCAATCCTCGAAACATTTTTTATATTCGGTTTTCGGTATGTCCATCAGTGCTTCCTGCGATTTTTCCATTACTTCCTCTCGGCTGCTAAAACGCGTTCCCCGTAATGGTTTTTTAACTCGATTGAACAGAAAGAAGTCACAGGGAGCCAAATCAGGTGAATTCGGTGGCTGTTGGATGGTATTTGTTGCATTTTTCGTCAAAAAATTACGAATAATGATAGCACTGTGCGACGGTGCGTTATCATGGTGCAAAATCCACGAGTTTTCTGCCCACATTTCTGGTCTCTTTCGGCGAATTGCTTCACGCAAACGTCTCATAACGCCCAAATAATACTCTTTGTTTACTGTCTGGCCTTCTGGCAAAAATTCATGATGCACTACACCGTTGTAATCCATGAAAACCGTCAGCATTGCCTTCTTTTTTGACTGAAAACGACGTGGTTTTTTTGGTCTCGGCTCATTTGGTGAACGCCATTCACTTGCCTGATGTCTGGATTGCGTGTCGTACTCATAAACCCACGTCTCGTCTCCAGTAATGATCCTTTTGATGAATGTGGGATCGGATTCAGCCTCGCAAATCATGTCTTTTGCGACGTCAACACGGTCTCTTTTTTGCATGAAATTGAGGTCTTTTGGCATGCTACACGACGGAAACCCAAATCATTAACCACAATGTCTTGGGCGGATCCATATGCAATGTTCAAGTCCTCCGCTATTTCTCTGATGGTTAATTTGCGGTTATTGACCAACATTTCTTTTACTTTATCAATTTTTTCACCGACTTTCGATGTCGATGGTCTGCCACTGCGTTCATCATCTTCGATTGACTCACGACCACTTCTGAACCGCTCGTGCCACTGGTAAACGACCGTTTTTTTTAGAGAATCGTTGCCGAAACACTTTTCCAACATTTCCAACGTCCGTGCGCCACTAAATCCGTTTTTTACGCAAAATTTAATACAAGTTCGTTGTTGCAAATTTAAATCCATTTCTGCAATTGTAAAAAATCGCCAACACACACAGAGATAGATGTACTCTTGGCTACGTAACTTTTGCAAATGTCAAGTGATGACACTAAGATTTAAAGGGAATATCAACAACAGATGTACCAATTTAACAAAAAAACAGAACTCAAATCGGAACGATGGGAGCGCCACACGGTGGTTATTCCGGGAACTTTTTGATCAAGGTAGTATTTGACCTGACACATGCGAGCGCGATAATACTCAAAGACCATAAACAAGTTTAATCCACTTTAATGAACTGGACGAGAGTAGTTTAGCCACGAACTTAATTTATCCTTAAAGCCTATGGCTAGCGTTTTTCAAATGATTATTATAACTATTAATTCTAGATATCTTGCTACATGTTTTCATATAAGGTAAAATAGATTTTTCTTAGGCCATTAATTTTAGACAACAAGATGAGTTTTCATGATATGGCTAGTGATCCTAGCAATGAATATACACAACCGATGTCTCCATGGGAATAAAAGTGTATGTATGGATACTCAAGGATGCAAAGCATTGTTGTACTTATTCCATGCAGAACTTTGTGTTCAGCGACTAATTTCCCTGAAAATTATTCATATAAATTAGAGTCTATTTATTGAAATTTGATTTAGAGTTTCATACATTTTCCTTATCATTCCGTGCTAATCACAAATTTTGGATATTTTCTCTCGATTTTATTTCGGAAACACTTTATTTTGCCGATAAAAACTGACGCATTTAACCTCATAACATCTTCCACCACTTAAACTGATACGGGAACTTTACTCCTATGTGGTTGACTAAAGTAGACAATATGAAAACACGACTTGGGATAATATTTGAGGCAGAAAAATTTGTGTCCGACCTGGATTCTATCCCGCTGCCTTGGCTGACGACGAAGATAATCCATCTTAAAGGCTTTCGGGTTTGTTGGTTCCCCCGCGGTGCTGCGAGTTTGAAATCCTCCCGTCGGTCGCACGAAACAGGAAGACACTTCTCAAGGAGGAGGCGAAGGCACGCGTGTAAGGTCCTGTGAATTACGTGAAATTAACGCAGCCGATAAGCGGACTAAGGTGAACGGCTTGCCCCGAAACGACCTGACGGGGCCACATGCGGGGCCCACACGCCACATCCTTGAGGCATCCTCTTCGCTAAGGATCCGCGTAAATTCGCAGCCGAAGTCGCTCAAATATTTAAAGGGATGAGACGAGGTTGCTTTTCGGGAACTCTGGGAAATTCTGGGAATAGAGAGAGGGAGGGGCTTGGGTGTGTGTGCATGTGTGTCTGATGGCGGAATGTGGGGAAGGGTTGGAGGGGCGTGTGCTTGGGGAGGCGAGGCAATTCATTCAAGAGTGGGAGAGGGGAAACACGGTCCTGCCTGGCAACCCTGGGGGAGGGGGGTTTTAAGGGCCTGGGAGGGAAGAGACCAGTAGGAAGAAGGGACCAACTGAAGGGGAGGGCTGACAAAGGCGGGAAGAGACTCGGGAAGGTCGACTTCGGAGTGGGGGGGGGGTGGCGGCGACAGGGGGTCGCTAAGGGGCCCACCGAGGTGGCACGCTGGCGCGAACTACATGGCCTAACTCGGACACGCTCGCCAAATTTGTCGCTTTCATATTTTCAAGCATGCCTCAAGGAATATCTGAACCATCCAAGCGTTCACCTTTACCGATATTTTTATATCAGATATGGATAGATAAAAAAAATAAAAGCGCGGACATTTTTTATTTTACTTTATTTTCGAAATCAACCAGGTAGCAGAGCGGCAGTTTAGGTAATTCCCATCCATACTCTAAAAGTTAAGTTTTGGTGACAGGAGGTTTAATTAGAGTGAGATAAACGGAAAAATTGCCATTAATGCCATAGACATGAAATTGCCTGTTATTGTTTTTTTAATTCTCTTCAGCTTTTTCAAACAATACTTCCGAAAAGACGGTCGTGCACAATGGCATCATCCGTCTTAAGGGCAATGTGGTAGATGGAAAGAGAGAGAGAGAGTGGAAAAGGGAGTGAGGGAGGGGAAGTGAGGAGATGGAAAGAGAATGATAGAAAGAGAGGGAGAGAAAATTGAGACAGCGAGGGGAAGAGGGTGTTTGGTGTTTCTCAACAAAACATCCCACTTTCAATTCGCGGAGTCGGCAAAACTTGGATCGAGTTTCCTTGGATATCTTTTGGTTTCCCCAAGAGTGCCGTATTCAATTTCAAAACATTCCCACTTCAATTTCGTAACTTTATAACAATGCCTTTCAAGTGATCGAATATTCACTGCGCAACGGATTCATTCACTCGAACTAGACGGTTGAACTTTGGCGAAGCACACTTTCTGCTCGCAATGCAACGCGGGCAAATGCACGGAATTGAAAGCCGTGCTGTTATTTCCGAAGAAATATACATCCATTGTTTAACTTTTCTTCACGCACGGTGGAAGTTACTTTTCTAGAGTGACATATTATACCAATGTTTCCTACCCTCCATGATGCAAAAGCAACCAACAGTGTTGAACCGTTACGCAAGACGCGGACCATGACATTTTTTTACTTTGATGAACAAAAATTTAATAGAAGTAATTAAGATCGAATAGAAGTAATTAAGATGTCATTAAATTTTAAGCGAATTCAGCTATATGTTGTCAAGCTTATTTATACAATGAAATTAAGTTGATCAAAATACATTTAAATGAACACAATATTATGCTAATAAATCCCAATTAGATTCATTTTATTATTCTAACTTTGAATGGTGATTATAGATGAAAAATATGGCAGATAATAGAACTACAGAAAGAGGGCTTACTTTCAGTATTCCAGAAAAGAGTGTGTATTTTCGCTCGCAGTGGTGAATGTTTTATGGTACCCGGCTGAATTTGCTTATTTTCCTCATCGTCATTTTTTCCATGAGATTCACTACGATATTTATTGCAGGTCATCACTATTAATAGAAAATTCACACCAACAGGGGATTGTATTTATAGCCCAATCGTACACACAGTCATATGATAAAATCTTTCGAAAGTGGAAAATACCATATTTAAAAAAAACACACAATGCCTAATCATCAATGCTGCGTTGTAAATCCAGGCAGAGGGATCTGTTAATCAAGGGCGTGGAGCTCAACATTCAAGTACTTTGAGGATTTAAGCTTTATGTTTTATTTCAAGCTCATTTTTCCTACATTGAAAGGCTGGCGCGCTAAGAACTCTTTCAAGTGCTCATGAATGCTGAGATGAAACTTTATCAATATTATTTTTGACTCCCCGAGACACGGTTTGCGAATAATATTCCATTTTAAATGTGAAGCTACAATATTTAATAGAAATCACTAATACTTCTCTTACGGAGAACTAAGTATTCAAGAGTGAAATAAAAATCACAGCGCTCACATATTGGATTAACAATATGAATTAATATCGGACGGACTTCAAAAACGGAATGAATTAATGCTTTTATTTCAGTACGTTGTCTCAGCAGGGAAAAAATCCGTTAAATTTTAAACTTTTGTCGAATCATTGATAAAGCATTCAATTGGCATAATATGTGCAAAGTTATATTCTAGGTTACTTTTTAGTGTGCATTTAATACTAGATATTAAATGAATTCGGGCGATATATTTCGGATACTTTCAAGAGTTTTAGGGGATTCCATCCACCGAATACAAGAAGATTATAAGATAAATCAATATGGAATGCAATAAATGATTTCAATAAGTATAGTATGCTCGACATTTTTAATTGATTTCAAAATTTAAAATTGACAAGGGTGTGAAAACGGTGTGCATGAGCCTTATGATCGGCATTCCTATCTTGAATGAGCCTACATTTATCATGCCGTGACTGAAATAGCATCGACGTAATTTGGAGAAATGGAAGCTCGAAATTAATAAAACAACTTCAGAAAGAATTACTGCTGATGAAAAGAGTTTATTAAGTAAAAACGCTCTGAAAAAGCTACATATATATTGAAGCTGCAATAATCGCGTGAAATGCATATATAGAGTGGCGGGTCAAAAATATCTTTGGATATTTCTGCTTGATTTCGATCCTCATAATGATATTTCATGGAAAAACGTTTAATGAAATCAGAATAAAAGGTTGACGCAAAGTCGTCAACATTTAAAAAATGTAATAAAATAAGAGATCATTATGTAATGGACATTTTTTATTCTGCCTATGGGACTTACGTAATTATCTATAGTAATTAGTATTTAGAGTTAAATATTTCCCATTATAATATAAGCGATATTTTTCCTTTTAAATGACTGTAAAAAAATACTTCATTTATGGAGCTATGTTCGTTCGGTAAATAGCATAGGTGTACATTTTCCTATGGCTTAATCCGCGTAGATTGAATTCAGCATAAGGTGTCAAGTGTCATGGTAACTAAGGATTTAGGTTAACATGCTATTGGTATGCAGTCACAGTATACCTTTCCTATGATTTGCTAAGTCTCCTTGTGACTGAGTGGACATTTTGAAGAAAAGATTCATCCCATTTTATCCTATTTCATAATTTGTAAGAACGATACTGTACTGACGAGTAAAGGCGGCAAACCTTTCAGTTTACTCATTGAAAGTTTGAAAATAATAATAAATTTATTTGTTGTGGAATAAGTATATTTGGCCCTTTCATGCAATATACAGTAGGATATGTCCTGTAGGATATGGTACCGCTCAGAATGCTCTAAAAATGGTATCGCTCGAAAAACTTGAGGGACCTGGTGGCCAAGAAGCCAGTAAATGCTCTGTGCAGCGCGATATATTTGCCTCATCAGAGGTATTTTCCTGTGCTTTTATCTTTCACTTTCCATACGATCTCCGTCTTGATATCACTTCATACAGACAGATCAAGAATTGATAACGCCTGACAGGTTCTCATTTAGGGGTCAAGGCCAATTACATAAAGTTTTCATTTCCACCCACGCAAAATCGCAGTCCTCAACTGATTGCTCAAAAATATTGTCAAAACCTTGATAATTTTGCAAGAATCAATTAACAGCACCAGCGTTCGCACTTTGGGGGGGGGGACATTAAGCATATTTTAAGCAGTTATAGTGCACATATTTTGGCGCCTCGAGGATGTTAGACACAAAATTAAAGCTGTAAAAACCTAGTATTCATCTACTCCCGGATGAATTTTCTTTAATATTCAATTTATTTTAAATTTTTATAGACATATAACTATTTGACTAAAAATTACACAAACAGATTTCGTATGGGCAGAACGATCGGGTTCGTATTTTTCTGTTAACCTACATCAATTTTAGCCCAATAAATGTGAGTGGCAGTCAATATAAATGGAATTCCCATATTAATTTTATAACATCAGGAAAACTACGTCATTTTTATAATTATTTACATTTGGACCTTTGGTGCGAGTACAATGACCGCTACAAAGAAGAGGCCAATATCATAATGCGAAAGGATCTGAATTATGGCTTTCTGCATGGTTCTGCGGTTCTGCACGATTCTGGTTTGGAATAAAGGACAGAAACCTGTATTAAATCGCCTTCGTTTATTCCAACAACTGTAACGAGTTCAAGGAACCTCCCGAATATATTACCTCCTCCGGTTCTTCCAATCCTAATTAACCCGCTTCATAGTGATAATCTCCTCAGAGTCATAGTATTCGGTCGGCAACATTTGAGAACAAGTAGAACCCTTATGAGAAAGGAAAACAAAAATATTCCAACTTAGTCAACAACTAGGATGGAAAATTAATAGTAAATAATGTCTCGCGTTTGTCCTATTGACACTTGAGAGAAATATAAAGTCATTGACAGGCCACGTTTCTAGCCCATACCCATCGCGCTGATTTAATATTTTAAGCTTTGAGAATACCTCCAATCGCAGAGAATCGTTAATAAAAGTAAAAATAGGAGATATCTGGAGCGTTTAAAATATCAAAGGTAAATGGTCTCTTAAACCAAAGGAAATAAAGAAGCCGCGTCTAGAGAATCAAAACTAAATGTAGACCTCGTTTGCTGGGGCATAGGTAGAAGAAATTGAGGAACTTGGGGCTTGCGAGAGCGTCGCGGTACTCGAGTGTAATGCGCCATCCCCGCCAGTTATTGTCCCACGCTCGCCCCATCCCATAAGGCGAGCTCGCCGCCTCTCGGTCGGATCGCCAAACATATACTCCAGTACAGCGGCTATGGAGCCGTCCGCAAACAAAAATACGAGCAGTACGTTCACTGTATTGGGGAAGATGTGGAAATGAAGTTAACGTTTTGAGAGCAATGTATGCGACGCGTGTACTGGGGACTGCAAACGACCGTTTTCATATGATACACAATAAAATGGAGAATAATCGATCGTTAAGTGACGCCCGAGAAGTGCCGTCCACTGAGCAAACGGTATCCTTCGTTTCTTCATCTCTCAATGCTTCTCAAAAGTTAATATCCTGTTAAATTCGTTGTTGAACTGCGTAAGGGTCACCCACCATGACCAATTATTGACCAAAGCGGTTCTTCTATAGATCAACAATTTTACAACAACAAATAGGTTCGATAGATCAACAATTTTAACCGCAAAACGTGATGCCATATGTGATGATATAGAGAAACAAGTTGATAGACAAATAAGGATATGGTGCTTACTGAAGTTGCAAAAAATACACTTATGTAACGACTGTCGAGGGGTAATTCCGACAGTCGCAGGTAATGAATAAATTGAAATATGCCCAGGGCAAATAAAGCACTTGTTATGGCACTACGTGTAATAACAATCCAGTCAAATACTACGAAGATATTGTTAGAATTATATAGCAATTCTCACAGAGAAAATTGACACAATTTCACTGCTATTGTTATCGCTATGTAACAAGCAGAATTTAATATATTATAAAATCCCATCTTTCTTAATCTACCATTTATGAATCAAAACCCCATGTTTGAGCTTTTCGATGAATCAATTCAATATAATTTACTAACTAAGCCCCACCAATTAAGTGCTCAACAGAACGATACGAATGCAAAATATGCTACAAATAGCGATACGGAAATGTAATATAAAAACTATTCCCGCAGCAACCTTTCTGACCCTTTTGCGTGACATGCCCGACTCCTGCTTAAGAGAAAACTGCCGGTAAAACACGAGCATTTCGACCGCAGCCGAGGTATCGTACTTTAGGTACACATTCGTTCACAGACCGCTATCACTTGCGGTAGGAAGACGATAAGTAGGATAAAACAAATGAGGGAAGAAAGTGAAGTTGGTGAGTCGCAGGTGGAAGTCGCGGGAAGTAACCCGCTCGACTTAGTGCGCGGCGTGTGGTCGCCGAGGGAATCAATAACGTGGGGAGGGGGAAGATCAATGCGGTCTCCTTGATTCCGAACCCGAAAGACAGGAGGGGTGAAGGCAGCACGGAAACTCCATTACTGAATGAACTTCCGAAAATATTCCCATTGCCTGTCAAGAATTGCTGATGAAAAAGCGAAGCATGGGCATCTTCGAGGAAGTGCCCAGAAGTCACGTCATGACCTCCTCCCAGCGAAAGAGGGGATGAAGGAGGGAGTGGCAGCTCTGGGGTCGGGAGGTGGGGATGGAGAGGGTTCACGGGGTGAGGGGAGGACACCAAAGAGAAAGGGAAATGAAAGAAGGGAGCAATGGGCTATTCCAGGAAGGGAATAAGGAATAGGAGGCCCAATGTGAAATCGATTGGAATGCTTCTTAGGGCTCGGAGAAGGGGTGTCGATGAGGCAGATTTGGAATCGCAGGACTGGAGAGGGGAGATGTTAAGGGGTGGGGTGGGTTGAAAAGGATTAAGGGTTTTTGGGAGAAGAGCTCGAGTAAAAAGGGACGGGGAGGGTCAGATATCAAAAGGGACGAGGAATCCCTTCACGTACCGAATGTAATTTTAGTATCGAAAAACTAACTGGAGGGATGATCCCTGAATTATACAAGGCAATCTTAAAAACCCGTAAATTTACGGAGAGGCATGCTTCTTTGCTCACGGGAAACAGATTAAAACATTATTCATGTTGCGCATCGCCTAGAATAGTGTCGGGGATATTTGAAGAACCTAATGGAGGCGCCGTCGTGTAAAGTACCCCTCTGTATTTTCGTGAAAATATGATCAGGGCCATTTAAATTAATTTATGATTTAATTGCAGCTGTTGTGGATTGTCTAAACGAATCATCAATCATTCTTTCTTAAACCATACGTTATTTGCTAAGGAGGCGTGTTAGAAAAACGTAGTCTTGAATTGTATGATTTTAGGAAAATTCTACTTGCTAGTAAAAGAATTTACAGATTCAGGAGGACTTGGGAATTGCTGCGATATTCATATAAATTTTGATCTATCAGTGCCGGATCAGCTTTTTTTGATCATCAAAAGAGACATCTGGTGGGACTAGACTCACCTCAGCACTATTTCTTACAGCGAACTTCAAAACAAAAAGTGAATTTAATTAAATACATATGAGGGTAGTTTGAAAAGTCTATGAATAGTCAAAGAGATGGCATCACTGATGTGTGTAAAAAGTTTTTTTCAAATAGTGTCATGTTTTGAAAGAACAGACATTAAGTTTCAGATAGGTCGATCTAAAACTCTCGAAAATTCAATCAGCTGTCATTTTCACGGACATTTCAAACCACCCTCGTACCTAGTATGCAACACAGGCAGCACTCAAATAAGTGATTAAATGATGAAAAAACAGATAAGCATTTATGTAAAAGGATATTGCCTTGAGGCAAAGTAAGTTCGTTCACAAATATTACCGCCAAGGCCGATATCGCCGCCAATATCAATGTAAAGAAAAGAAGAATACGGTTTCCTATAATCGAATCTAACTCTCTGAACGAATATGACGTTCCGAATGTCCCGGCATGAAACATTCCCTTTCTTCCCAATAAATCTTCTCACCACAAAAACAAACTCATGTCCGACCTTGAGATCTCCAGCTTTTGTGTTTCGTGTATTGCCTTTTCTGGGTTCCTTTCTCCGCAGAGAAAAATTATAATAATAATCAATTTAAATGAAAGATCAAAGAACGCTTTGATGCGCTGTGCATTTCACCGGAAGGAACAAAATGAGACATTCCGGCAAATTTATGTAATGTCATGAACCCGGATGAAACTCAGTCTAAGTAATATTTCAATAGATATATTTTCAATGTCCGATCAAAACGGCCCAAAGGTTTAAATAAATAGATGCCGTTTTTAACAAGTAGCAAAATACCCGAAATATTTCGCCATTTCATGAAAACCTTTCTGATCCCTCTTTGACAAATATTGAGGCAATATCCTCGGTAATGCTAAGTGAATATTTCCTCTTTTAATTGGAAATTACTCAACTCAGCCATCCATGCATCAACGTGTAGGATTTATAAACTTTTCGGGCAGATCTAAAAAAAATCTTTCGATAAATGGCCCTAATAATAAGAGACATCGAACTGCAGGGGCTTAAACTCTCATCGATGATCACAAAATATCCGCGTGCGTTTACGATAACACGATACCATCAGGGTTATTGACCCTTGTTTAGATTGCTGGAACCGTATCTGATTACATGAAGAGAGACGGATCATAGAATCCAAAACTCCATTAGACTGTTTATTTTCACTTTATTGGTTGCGAGAATGACGATAAAAACCAGCATTTTTGATTCTTGAACCGTCATATACTCTCTGGAGTTCCAAATTGTTAGTTTTTCGGGGAGGCGACCGACAGCTTTGTTGGCGCCATTGGGGATAGGTGGAGAATTCGGTATGATATTCACGGAATGGAGGAAGTGTGGAGAGAAACCTGACACCGGCATTAGCGTACTGTTAAAAAAAATCGCCCAGGGTTCCACAGTTTAACGTCCCAATCGACGCAAGGCGTACTCCACTTAATATTTTCTTTACATGGCAACCAAAGGTAATGGATCGTGATTCCATAGAAAATTCCTTCCACCTCCGGTATTCGAACTCGAGCCCTTCGAGATGGGAAGCCACTACGTTATCCACGCACCATCCCGATCCCCCTCTCAGGAGGTTCGTATCACGGAAAACGTTAACGAAATTCCAAGAATAGTTAATTAAATGTGAAGGATTCTGGGAACACATTCATGCTGAAATGTCGTAATATTGATATAGGCATTAGAAGGGCTATTTGGAGCCATTCGCTTTTCATTCTAGCTGGAAGTTTCATTTCAAACTCGATAATATTCAACAAGTGGAAATAAAAATTCGATGACGGGTCACCTAATATTTTAATGGTTTATTTGAGGCTTTCAAACTTGGAAATTGAAGGGGGGGGAGAGATTTACAAGTCCATAATATTGCCAATCGAAAATCTCGTCCCCAGAACGACGAAGGAAAATTTTTCATATCGTATTTCCATAATTGGTATAACTCCGACCGAAGAACATCGAAGTAAAGAGCAGTGCCGCGGGAATGAGTTAGAGTTTGTGACTTGTATCTTCGTGTTACCTCTCGTGACTAAAAAATTGCTATGCACAATAATGTCAAGAAAAATTATACCTCTCATGATTGGTGCTTACGGATCTCTCGCGTGCCACAATATATATTTCAAAGACGAACCTGCCAGTATCTCTGAGAAAATGTCGTAATGTTTTAATAAAAATACGGTAGATCGCTTCCAAAAATAGAAATACCCAAATGGCTAATGTGATCCGGGAGAACTAACTAAGCACTGGGTATTACATGAATGCAATGGACATGTATGAACGAAGTTGTTGATAATTCCTATGACTATGACGCAAAATAAATCTCTACAAGATATTACACTGGGTGCGTTCCGAAAGTAATGCAATAAAATTTCCCGCGCCACTCCTATTGGTCGGAGTGGGATCAAACCAATCTCAGTGTTCCTCAATCTGTCAAAGCGGCAAGACGCCAGTTATTTTAAGCCTCTGCGTGCCGACAGTGTCATGAAAAAAATGGAATCGACGACCAAGCAAGGTTACGCGATTGCGTTATGTGATTAACTGAAAAAATCTCTTGAGGTGTCTAACAAAAGGTTCATGAGGTTTACGAGGACTCTACTCTGTCCTACTCACAATTTTTGAGGTGGTTTAAGGCCTTTGAGGAGGGCCAGGAAGAGGTTAACGACAAACAAGCCCAAAAAGGCAAGAATGAGCAAATCAAAATTGAAAAAAATGCTCATTGTCTTTTTCGACAGTAAAGGAGTGGTCCATTAGGAGTTTGTTCCACTAGGGCAGACTGTTAACGCTACCTACTCCGTGGATTTGCTGGAAAGACTTCGACTTCGAGAAAAGACATCTTCGCTACCTGGCAACTCCATCACGACAACGCGCCTTGCCACAACGCGTTACAACTCGGCGAGTTCCAGGCCAAACACCAGGTGCCAACGCTGCCTCACCCCTCCTGTCGTCCCAGCAAACTTATTTTTGTTCCCTCGGATTGAGGCAGCCCTGAAAGGATTCCGTTTTTCCTCCATAGAAGATATCCAATCAGCCGTGCCGATGACCTTACGAGAGGTCCCCGAAGACGTCTTTCAGGGCGCGTACCGGTTATGGTAGAGTCGCTGGTAAAAATGTGTTGAGGCCCAAGGACTTTGAAGAATTTCTAATGTATAAGTGTTTCTGCAAATCTCTTCAATAAATTATTTTTTTAATAATTGCATTACTTACTATAGGAACGCACCCTGGGGGTGAATACTGAGTACAGAATCACATAAATATAGTCCATGTAAACGCAAATGCAAAAAGAAAATAAAAAGGATTAAAATCTCCCACTCCCACCCACGGCTTTGAAAGAAACTTGCAACCCAGGGATCACATTCCTCTTCCCCCACGCTCCACCCATCCATCACCCGAGGCGCGGGCGGATCTCTCCCTAATCCACGAAACCGCATGCCCTCCACCCTCCCCACTCCCCTTCAATCCCTTCGGCCGACTTAATTCATTCATTGCAGTTGAAAGATCTTGGGTAGACCCTCTCCCCTGCCCCGTCCTTCGGAGTGCGCGGGGAAACAAATGAGCGGCAAAGAAATCCGAGGTGGAAGGATCGTTGAAGGGATGGGAAATTTCTCGAGGAACGAAAGCAATTCCTCTCCTTTCGAACGACCCTCAGGACACTTAGAACCCAATGGGATCTCCGCATTCCGGCCCGACACCGGATGGAGGCCCTTATTCAAAACCCAAGTTCCTTAGTCCTCCGAGGGCTCCAGCATCCTTTTACCCCGGACTGCCCTTCATCCCCGCTCGCGCATCGCCTCTCACTCCATTGCCTGCTTCTAAGGGCGACCCTTCCCATGGCCGTGGCAGTGCGGGGCGAGGTCGGGGGGAATGGGAGGAAGCCGGTGGGGGGGGGGAATTTCTGGGGAGTGGGGTATCGAGACCACAAACTACTTCGATTGCTGCGGGAGAGAAGTGAAGGAATAGTAATAAAATAAGTGATGGAAGTTCACTTGGATATCCTTTTATGTGCAACTAAATCCACCAATCGAAGAAAATTCTCGGATTCACGGATAGCAAGGGCTTCCGGGGGAGGTGTGGAGGGGTGGGAAGGGTGCTAATATTAGCCTTCCATTCCATCGCATCGAATGCGATCCGAAGGATATACAGACCCGAATGATATATTCTCTCGGCCTCTTCATGGATGTGTGATTACGGGTAATCACATCTTATGCTAAGGTTTCAGACAGATTTCAAGTCGATTTTATGGCAGGTATGCATTAAGAGAGGAGAAACCATGTATAGGTTACACTGAGTAAAGATGGAACTGGATGGAAATAAGAAAAGGCGATAGATTCAGTAACCGACATTCTCTAACAAACAGCATATTAATATTGTTTGATGCATTAATGTTTTTAAAGTACTGAAACACTTTTATTATGAAGAGCATGATGCGGTAATTGACGTTTAGACAAAAAAATCATCAAAAAACTCCTCTAACAGGTTCTAACATTTTGTTATATGATTTGATAAGTGCTTCAATAATGGCACGCGGGAAATGCCTCAGGAATTTCACAATGAAACATAAGTTTCATTGCTAATTTCCGGAGCTTTTATCATTGACCTTTCAAAAAAAAGCATACAAAGTTTGTTCACTATAACAACCTCGATTGAAAAAGGAAAATTGACTCAATTTTCTGAACTAATAATCGAAAAATACTAGTTTACTAGTAAATAGGGGGATAGGGATGGTACGGTTGCCAATGTACAGGCTTCCCACCGTGAGGGCCCGGGTTCAAGTCCTGGACAACAAATATTTTCAGTGGCATCCCGATCCCTACTTGAGGTGCTTTGTGGAGAACACGTTGAGTAAGTACGAAGTCCGTCGGATGGGACGTTAAACTGTGGACCCCTTGGCGCCTTTCCTTAAGAGTAGGCTAATGCCGACGCTGGGTTTCTCTCCACCCTTCCTTTCCCATCCATCCCTAATGCCACAAATGTCCATAGCTGAAGGTTGCCTCTCATAAAAACTACTACTACTGCGGGTCAACAGATTAAAGTATAAATTGATTTTCACCGTCAATGCGTGGGTGAAAGAAGTCTAATTAATCGGATAAGCTTGGAACTAAGGTTTAGGACAACATTCGTAGTAGGGTTTAGAGAACGGGGTAATTACGAGGGAAAGAACGATCAGACAAACGCCATTTCCTTTTCAATTGGAAAAAATATGTTCTTACCTATCAACTGACGCAGAAATTGACGGAGTGTAGCATTCCTGTGTTTTATTCCTCAAAAGATAAATACATTACGTGAAGCTGGAAGCAAAAGTGAGACCTCCCCCCCTCCTAAGGATGTTAAACGGACACCGTGAAGCATGTGCGCCGTTGATCGTGGCCACTAACAGTCATTCTCCCGACCCATTAATTCTCTGTATGTTTGTTATCAGCGACGGAAAATGGCGGCCCTCACTTCCCGGCACGATTCGTGAATTCAGCAAGCCAGCCGGAGTTTAGCATTGTCACCAGTCTTGCGCATGTAAATTTACGCCCGGAAGAAACTCTAATATAACTTACTCTCGTACTTTAAAACATCGTGGCTCGGCGAAGGACGGGCTCTGTTAACACGCGCAGAGTTACAAAGTTTACTCTGCTCAGCAAGGCAAAAGAAAACCCCAAGCAACATATTTTTTACAATTTTTCTAACCATATTCAAAGCAGACAAAATTTTACGACGGAGAAAGAAGTTGAGGGTAACGATGCTGTCCCACGTAGTAACGACGCAAAACTTTTTCGGGATATTTTCTATTTACAGGTCGTTTCTGTATTCCATAAGCTTGAAAGTAGGTTAGAGGACGTGGCAGAAGAAAGGTAAAATATTATAGACACGAGTGGTCATTTTATGTTTTTTACTCTACGAAACTTGGAACATGAAACCCACATAATAAAATTGATTAAAAAAATGAATTGCAAATAGTTTATTAATAAAGAGGATCAAAAGCTATCGCATGATCTAGTTGAGAGATTATGCAGAGCATGCAAGCTCAATGTATTGCTGCGCTACTATAAAAAAGCTTTAATTTTTTTCTTGAGAATGAGCAACGTTTAGTAAGGAAAACAAGTATGCATTCAATTATTGTGAAATTATTTTTGCGCAAAAATCATTCAATTACATTCAAATACATTCGAGTTACTTTTATTATTGCGTTCAGTGAAAATTCAAGACAACACATTTGGAGCCCTACACTTTGACGCAAATTCTATCACCCACATCTCCTATGGGGGGAAGGACTAGCACACTGCAAACCTCGACGCGATGCGATTCTCGTGTCGGGCTAAATACGGCGAGTTCTCGCGGTGTGTCCTCTGGTGAATTCCCGACTTTCAATGCACTCTGCGGAAATGGGTCGCTAGCGGGGGACGATGTTTGTCTGACTCGAGAAAACCCCTTTCCCACAGAGTCTTCCTTCCTCGCCACCCCCTCTTCTTCTCTCTCTTCGTCCCAAACTCCTCCCCCCCCGGTCGAAATCCTCGTCTTACCATCCCAAGCCCCCGAATGGATACGTACCCATTCAACCGTGCCACGCCCTGTTGTATCGGCCGACGAGGCGTGACCAATCCGCCGCGGAAAATTTCGCCAACGGGGATTCCCCGGATGTTGATGCTCCGGAGAGGGAGTGCGAGCCCCTCAACCACTCAAGCGCTCACACTCAGCCTCTCCATCTACACTCGCTCTATAAAGCCATTGAATTCCTAGCCAGGTCGGAAATGAGGACTTCATTGGCTACGCTATGCAATTGCGGCGTAGAGCTGTGTATGAATGAGTGTAAGTAGCGTACCTTGCGGATTGCCTTTGATGCCCTGCCAGGAAAAGTTTCTCCATCAGAGGAGGTTCCGCTCGATTGAGCATTAACTGACAATGCACAACAATTGACAATAGCTCACGCGTAATTCAACACTTTGGTATTCAGAATGTGTTATATACGAAAATACAGTCAATATGAGATATAGCGTATCAAATGTGTTTGCTAGTTACTGTCAAATTTTAGATAAGTAAATAAGCAACTTGATGGGACAAAGCAATATGCTGTTAAGATAAAAATTTATAAATAATTAACAACAGTATTGAGTGTAAAAATTTAACTATAAATATGGCCTAGGTTTAATTACGCATGTCAGTGTGCCACGGAAAGTATGCTTTAGAAAAGGAAAAGCATTAAATAAAGATATCAGACATTGCCTCGGGTGTTACGAGATCGAAATTTTTCATACCAGGCGTAAATGATGGAACATTAAATTTATAGATTCCACAAGAAGTTTTTATATACACGACCATAGTTTCGTTTACAAGGTAACATAATCAGCTGACTGATACAATCTGCAAAGTTAGTCTTCCCTAATTTACGCCAAGTATTAAATAAAAAAAATCATCAAAGAGGTCAGCTGGCATATATTCTACCTTCTGGTAATCTAAAGTGGTAAGGATTGATATCAACCAGCTCCGCTTACGTAATTTAGAGAAACGAGTACAAAATACTGAGATGATTACTTATAGTAACACCACATTAATATACGTAAAGGCATCAAGTAATGATCTAGGCCTGAATCCTCAATTTATGTACTGATCTTATATCCCCAAAGCTTATGGTTAATCGTAGGATAGTCTTGTCTCGGATGTCAAATTTTCTTGAATCTTTGGTTTTGATGAATTGATTTCTTGCCAGAGACCTCGTTTGGTTCTTTCAAAAGGACGCTCTTTGCCGTCGGATATGAAATTGGAAATGCAAAGTAATTTCCAAGGATATGCTGAACACTCAAACCGTAAGTCATTTCCTTAATATCCCCATTTAGAATTTCTTGCCGGGGCACGTAGGAGAGAAAATACCGCTTATTTTATCGAACCATTGAGAAATAAGCAATTTTTGTAGAAAACGGACATGAAGGGGACGTTGTGGAATGCGGAGAGGTGGTCAAACCTCATGGAAGGATTATTGACTCGGGACAGGAGCCGAGTTAGTTGGAGAACCGTAGGCTATACCTTTGAACACCGATGAGTACGCTGGCATTCCAGCGTGGGAACCCTGAATTCCGATCGATTGAACGGAATACTAATACTTAAGCAGAGGCTTCAATGAAAAAATGATATGGTGGAAAACGGATCAATTCAGTGGAAAAAATTATTGTCTCCCAACCTAGAAAATTAGAGTTGAGCCGATTTCCCGAAACTCTGCTGATTTCTAATGAAATTTGAAAAGCCCAACGAGAAAAATTGCAATATTTACCCATTCTGCCCTCAGTTATGCCAAGAGGATCAATGATATATGAACGAAAAAACAAACTTAAACAAGATTACCGAAAAAAAAAACATTTTAAAATGTTCGCTGTTCCGAGAAATCTTCATCAGTGTGAGAGGTACGGCTGACGGAATGAGTGCTGAAGGAGATGTGTGACAGTGGGCAAGAGGGAGCGGGAGGGGGAGGACGGAGGGACGAGTGGGGGATGGAGAGAGGGCGGAAAGCGTAAAAAGATAAACATATGGTGAGGGAGCATGATTGGAGTAGTAGTAGTAGTTTTGAGGGGAGGCGACCGACAGCTAAGGTCATTTGCGCCATAGGGGAAGGACAGGAAAGGATGAAGGGTGGAGAGAAACCCGGCGTCGGCATTAGCCTACTCTTTACGAAAGGCGCCAAGGGGTCCGCGGCTTAACGTCCCATCCGACGGACGGCGTACTCACCCAAAGTGCCCTCCACAAAGCACCTCACGTAGGGATCGAGATACCTCTGAAAAATATTCAACACCGCCGGGATTTGAACCCGCGCCCTCAGGGTGGGAAGCCAGTACGTTAGCCCCCGCACCATCTCGATCCCCAGCATGATTGGAATATTGCTGATGAGCCAAATTTAATGCGGGGGATCGAAAAAATTTAAATAACCGTATGTATGCAAGCTCAATTGTTTAAACCGTATTGGTGTGCCTCTAGAAGGAAGTGAGGAAAAAAGTCATGTATTTTAACACTTGCCAGCCTCACTCGCCAGAGACGTGTGCGTAGCAGTGGAAGGGTCTGTATTTAAGATAATATACAAAATATTTTGTTTTCTTTTTGCGTTTACATGGACTATATTTGTTTGATTCCTTCCTCAGTATTCACATATAATACAGAGTGCGATCCAAAAGTACTGCAATTAAATTTATAAAATGAACCTGATTATTTGGACAACGTCATCACTGGTGATGAAACCTGGGTTTTTGAATACGACCCATAAACACAGCGCTAACGCTCTGAGTGGTACACCGACCAGTCCACCAAGCCCAAACAGGCAAGAATGAGCCAATCAAAAGTGGAAAAAAATGCTCATTGTCTTTTCCGACGGTAAAGGAGTGGTCCACAAGGGGTTTGTTCCACAAGAACAGACAGTTAACACTGCCTACTACGTGGATGTGCTGTAAATACTTCGAAAAAGGGTCATCAGGACGAGAAAAGACATCTCCGTTACGTGGCAACTCCATCATGACAACGCGCTTCGAATCCGCGAGTTCCTGGACCAGGTGCCAACGCTGCCCCACCCCCCCTATAGTCCTGACGTCGCCCCGGCAGACTTCTTTTTTTCCCTTGGATTAAGACAGCCCTGAAAGGAACCCGTTTTTCGCCCATTGAAGAGATCCAATCAGCGGTGACAAAAACGTCTCGAGAGGTCCCCGAAGACGCCTTTTAGGGCGTTCATGGCAGAGTCCCTAGAAAAAAATGTGTAGAGGCCCAAAGACAGTTGTTTGAAGAATGTTTAGTGTTAGTGCAAATCTATTCAATAAATTAATTAAAATAATTAATGAAATAATTTTGAAACGCATCCTGTATTCCGTTGTTTGAAACGCAGGAAGGAGCTGCAAGGAAAGGGAGAAACTTCAGGGATTACTGGGGTAGGGAATGCATAACGGATTTGGAGCAAATTTTACATCACTCGTAAATGCGAGTAGTTGGAGTGATGTGAAATGTTTGTTAGAATAATATTCATGAACTGTACGATAAGGAGATAAGAACTGGTGCTTTCCCGACGTATCTGCTTGATGAATATTTCTCGGGTCCTTTGCCGGGTCAGGGGTTCCATGCTGGCCGACGTTTCGATGCTCGACTCGGGCATCGTCCTCAAGGTAGATGAGGGTACTCTGAAATGAATCCTTTTACTCATTTTTCTAATCTGCCTTTCGCGAACATATTTCTCTCTCCAATGTCAAATGGACTCCGGCAATATACATGCTTTTCTGTCCCTCAGACTTCAAAGATTCCTCGTCTTTAGAATCTCTTCGACCACAATTGGAGAGTATATATGTATGAGAGTCTGGGTCTTCCCTTCTCTTTCCTTCGGCCTTCTATCATACTATATATTTACTTGGTGATTTGAAACTCATCCATTCTCTCAGCGTGGCCACAGCGTCATAGCAGAATTTTAAGGCGACCGACAGCTGAGGTCATTTGCCCCATAGGGGATGGACAGGAAAGGATGAAGGGTGGAGAGAAACCCGGCGTCGGCATTAGCCTACTCTAAACGAAAGGCTCCAAGGGGTCCGCAGCTTAACGTTCCATCCGGCGGACGGCGTACTCACTCAAAGTGCCCTCCACAAAGCACCTCAAGTAGGGATCGAGATACCTCTGAAAAATATTCAACACCACCGGGATTTGAACCCAGGCCCTCTGGGTGGGAAGCCATTACGTTAGCCCCCACACTCCATAAAAATACCTTTTTATATCACCACACTAAATCTCTTTCCTAGCACGTCCCCCTTCATCACTGTCTTCAGGATCTCACTCTTGTATTATTGGAATGAATGTATTTGTTTTTTCACCATAATTTATATTTGAATCGTACCGTGGCTTACAAAATAATTGATGCTTGCAAGTTTTTAAGAACAGCGCCGTAATCGCTGGTGGTTTTTTACTAACATTGGTTTGAAAACGAACAAGTTTTGTCGCTTCATGAATAATGAGTAATGTATACTTATTCACCTTAACACGATGTTTTCATCTTTTCCGTTTCCGTGAAAATTTATTTAAAAACAGAACACTGCCTACTATCACCTAGTTACAGGCAACCAGTTCTCTAGCTCAACCATGGATGGGGATTGCACCCCTATTCAACTATGGACCACTGAACGCTTTTAATCGAAGTTATCGGTGCCATTGCATCTCAGTCGTGGACTATACAAAAAAAATAAATACGATTGATCACGCAAAAAGGATCACTAAAAGGGTCACTGGGAGCGACTCCACTGCTAACTATTTGCGTGAATTTGACCCTAGGAGAAATCCCACCCTCAACGTGACTCGGGTACGCCGTGCTATTTTAGGCCAAGCCTGCCAACTCCTTCAGGCCTCCGTGATCCGAGCTGTACCGTTGCATTAAAACACGCCGCGCTCCGAAGCGATGGGGACATTATTCCAAAGAAGTGGTCAGAGAACCTGGGAGGAAGGATTGACGCGGGCTATACGGACGCCTTTGACCTTTCCACCCTTGGGCCGCTGACCTTAGACTCCTCCGCCCAAGGCGACCCTTGTTATTCCTCGTGAGTCCCTTTGCCACTCCATTCTTCACCCACCGCTGGGACTGTCCACCTCTCTTCCGATCCGCTCATCTCCTTCCGCGGCCGAATCTGTCATCGTCGTCTTACAAGAATCCCCTCCGTCTCGCAGTTGAAGTAGGATTGACGATGAGCGAGAAATACGTAGACCCAGAACTTGCCCTTCCTGCTCCCGCTGGACCTAATTCGACGCCAACGAATCCTCCGGCCCGCGTTGACAGTGTCGTAAGTTGGCGTCGTTAAAGCCACTCCCAGCGTCAAGGTTAAATATCTTGCTAGTATTCCTAGGAATAGTATAAAATCTCTGCTATTCCACAGTTCAAAATTTATTTATCACACCGGATAATGGGTGGTAAATAAGTTGTGAATTGTGGCCCTGTAGATTTTTTATACAATTTCTTGGAATATTCAATGGTGAAATCCCATATAGTTAAGCCTCAAACAATGTCCTACATCTTGTTAGAAAGGGTCACTGAACTCAGTTCTATTTATCTACATCAATACCATATGAGCCACCAAAAAGGTGTGTGGCAGGGGGTACAGCACCAGGAGGAAAGGGTAAGGGATGAGGGGGTTAGGGTTTTTCAAATGGATGGGGAAAGGCGGAGGGAACCTAATATATATATATATATATATATATATATATATATACATATACATATATATATATATATATATATATATATATATATATATATATATATATATATATATATATATATATACATATACATATATATATATATATATATATATATATATATATATATATATATATATATATATATATATATATATAGACACTCGTATAACCATGCGCAGTCCCTACCGTGTAGGTTAATACAGTTGGGACATCGTAGAGCAATGGAGATAGTTTTTTCTAATAATTGTGGTGGCTCGAAACTTATTTCACTGGCAGAGCCATCAAAATCCCTACAGTATCAGCGGTAGTATTCAGTGAAACGTCCATGGTTCGCGCTTCCTAATACTTCTCTGAAATTTGATTTGATACTAGTAGATCCGCCCTTCGCGACCCAAGATGACAGTTTTGGTGACATTAAAAACTGTAAGTCAAGCTTTGGTCGCATAGAAGTACTCGGTAAGCATTTTATAATAAAAGAAATAATACATTTATCTCCATAAAATGCATGCCTAAATGTGCTGTCATATTTAGGCTTTTGATTATAAAGCTGAGTTGGCAGATCATAAAGCTGACCCGCAACAGTTACCAGGTCGGTTTGTAATTCTACTTTCTTAAAATAATATATGCCATTTCTCCGTTCATCGGTACAGATCATTTCACGCTAGCCGTTGCGAGAGCTCATGGCAAGAAATTTTAGGACACAGCCGTAGAAATATCGTGTGATAAGTTTAAAAAGGAAGATATATTTGATTTCTCACCTTTTCGTATTTTGTGCAATATGCATCAATTACGCAAATTAAAAATTAATCGAGCTACTCCTCATTTCAATTCCTTTTTGCTTGTTTTATTATTTATGAAATAATTTGCTATTACACAAATTTTCCGGGTTTGAAACTACGTTAAAAAATGATTTCAATTGCTGGAGTGGGACTCCATATTAAATTTATAAATACTTATAATTAGGGTAATCCTCACCCGTTCTAAAAGCATACGAGTATTTTTTATGCGTATAATTGGAATGGAAACTGTATCTTCTACTTCAACTTGTGTTTTCTACTTTTCTGTGTAAAAATCTATATTTTTAGAGCGTTTTGTAATCCCATAATTTTTAAAAAAATGTTCAAGTGGAATTGAATTCAAAATATTACTTTCCTTGTTCATGCAAAGGTTATAATCTAACTTATTAGACATGAATAGAAATAAAATATTTTTTTGGCCTAATTTTTTATCTTTCCCATATTTTTAATTTTGATGTGAACATGTTTGTATTTTCAATAAAAAGGGATGAGATGAAAACCGGCATATTGTATAGTTCCGTGTAACACGTTCCATAAGTCACATGCAAAATAGAGCACTAATCATAAGGTGTTGTAACTTGAAATGAACCAGAGGTGCACTTAAAGGAACTAGGAACTGATCAATGGCTGGTGACAGTTTTTTTTTTAAATGGCACTCACATGAAATTACGGATCAATATACACCTTCACAAATACAAAAATTCTCACAATCTCATACGCCCCATAAAACCTGTCACCATAGCAAACCCGTCTCTTTTCTGTCCGCAGAATCTTATTCCTTATCGTACATGATGAAGTTTTCTTGGGTCTTCCATTATTCTCATATCAATTTTCTCAAATAAATTTTTTAGAACCCTTGCCTTTTTTCGCTTTACCTCTTTCAAAAATGGAGTGACAAGAATGGAAGGCATAAGCATGCATGAATGCGTGTGTATGTACATGGTAGTAACACAGTAATATATATGAGAATACCGATGTCCCTGAAATATAATGCAATCATAACTATCCTAAAACAATAGACAAAATTGCAATAAAATCAAACCAATAAACTTGGTGACCCACTGATCGAAGATTTGGTCAAAAAATATTCAACGAAAATAAAATTGGATGCAGAAAAAGTAAGGGAATAAAATAAGCTATTCTTTTCCTTCTGGGACTCATCATTGATAATACGAGAGGTAATGACCTATATCGCATTTCTTGTTCCGGAGAAAGCCTTCGGCAGGGTGGACTGTAATATGATCCTACGCATCCTTGATAAAAGAAAAACAAACTTCAAAGACAGGAAATCGATACACACTCAAGCAAAGCAGGCAACAGTGATTATATGCGGTGAAATCAGGGAAGAAGCTACAACGAATAGAAGAGTAATGCAGATCTGCTCATTATCTTTATTGATGTTTTATGTTCAAATTGAGGAGGCAATTAATGAGATCTAGAATTTAAAAAGGTGATGTACGAACTCAGAGAATTTGACGATGCTTGAAGTCCATATCTGCAAAAACAAACTGTCTCTCTCTCTCTCCCTCTCTCTCTCTCTCTCTCTCTCAATTTCACCCAAATAAAGACCACTATCTCTCTCTCTCTCTCTCTCTATATATATAAATATATATATATATATATATATATATATATATATCTGTCCATATCTGCAAAAACAAACTGTCTCTCTCTCTCTCTCCCTCTCTCTCTCAATTTCGCCCAAATAAAGACCACTATCTATCTATCTATCTCTCTCTCTCTCTCTCTCTCTATATATATATATATATATATATATATATATATATATATATATATATATATATTTGGTAATCTACCGGTTAAGGTAGGCTTTTGGATGGACACAACTACCAAACAAATATTTTATTACTCCTAACAAAACACAAAATCCATCATCCTACTCTATATCAGGTCCCTCTTCATCTCTGAGTACTTTCTTCCTCCCTTCATCCCGTCCAACATCCCTATCCTATTCCTTCCCTTTCCTCTTTTACCCAACATTCTACCCTCTATCACAGTCTTCAACATCCCACTGCCGGTCAACACCCCCTTCATCCACTTTTCCTGCCTCCATAGGATTGCTCCAAACAAACCCCTCTCTTCGCCCACCATACCAAGTACTTCCTCATTTGTTTTCTTCTCTGTCCATTTCACCTTTTCCATTCTTCTCCACACCCATATTTCAAAAGCCTCCAATCTACGCCTATCCTCCTGCTTCAATGACCAGGTTTCCCCACCGAACATAGCTACGCCCCATATAAAAGTTTATACGAGTCTTTTCTTAACATCCTTACTCAAAGTCCCTGTCATCCACTCCCTCCTCCTTGTGAAAGCCTCTTTTCCCAGCGCAATTCTCCTCCTTACGTCCCTACTACTTTGACCGTGTTGGTCCAAAACACTACCGAGACACGTAAACTGTTCGACCTGCCCTACTTTTTGCCCTCCTATTTTAATGTATAGCTTTGCCTCTTTCTTTCTAGAAAATCGCATAACCTTTGTTTTATTAATATTGACTCTCATCCCATACCTGTCGCACTGAATTTCCAATTCACTCAGCAATGCTTGCAGCCCCTTGGATGACTGACAAACTAAAGCTTGGTCATCAGCAAACCTAACTGATTTTACGAATTCCCCGCCCACGTTCATTCCTACCTCGAGTTCTTCCCATGCCTCTTTGATCATTTCCTCTGCATACAGGTTGAACAGCAACGGTGATAATGGGCAACCCTGCCTTACACCCCTTCCTAACACTGCCCATCCTGACTCCCCGTTTCCCACCCGCACCTGAGCAGTCTGAGACATGTACAGGTTGCGGATTAGCCTCCTTTCCCTCCAATCTATTCCTATTTTCTACAGAATACTCATTAGTTTTTCCCAATTCACTCTGTCAAACGCTTTTTCGAAATCTACGAAGCAGGCAAATACCTCCTGGTTGTGTTCTATATTCCTCTCGATTAATAATCTCATTACTGCAATGACATCACGCCTACATCTCCCCTTCCGAAATTGATCATCTCCTAAGTAATCATTTACCCTACTCTCTATCCTTTTGTTTATGATCCTGAGAACAACTTTAGCTGTGTGGGATATCAAACTTATCGTCCTGTAGTCCTCACATGATGTAGCCTTTACCTTTTTCGGAATAGGAACTAAAACTGATCTCACAAAGTCTTCCGGTTAGATTCCTTCCTCATAAATACTACGGATCAGCCCATATAGCCTTTTCCTCCCACATTTTCCTAAGCCTTTTACAAGTTCCGCGGGAATGTTATCCACCCCCACGGCCTTATTTAGTTTCATCTCCCTTAATGCCCTTTCTATCTCATTGTCTAGTATGCCTGGACCTAAGCTGTCTTCCTCTACGTCATATTCCTTTTCTATGTCTAACCTTGTTGGCCAAAGCTGTTCACCATACAGTGTAAGAAGATGCCAACAGACGAACTAAAAGTAATATAGAAGCAGAGTTTTTTAGCTATTTGCCTTTCTCAAGAACCATACATGTTCAAAACAAACTTTCGCATGTCAAACTTTGTTGGTCTGAGTTCTTTACTATACAGTTCTTCTATATACTCCTTCCAACTCTCTTGGATCTTTCCTGCGTCAACTATTACCTTATCCGCCTTATCTCTAACTGTTAGCATAGCTCTTCCTTTCTTACTTCCCGATAACGATTTAACTTTGCTGTACAGCGCACCGATTTCACCCTTCCTCTGCAGACTTTCCATATCCTCGCACTGCGTCTTCCACCATGCTTCTTTTGCTTTATTTGTTGCCCGCCTCAATTTATTGTTTAATTCTTTGTACTTCGTTTTGCCTAATTCTGTATTTACATTCTTCCATTTTCGCCGCTCATCCATCTTTGTAATCATCTCATCCGTGATCCATTGTTTCCTAGTCCTTTTAGCGTTAACGGTTCCAATAGTGTCTTTTGCGGCTTTAGACAACCCTTTCTTGATCATTTCCCATTTTCTTCGATAGTACTAAGCCCTTTGCCATCCTCCATGATTTTCTCTACCGCCTGTTTGTATTCCTTCCTTTTCAACCCATTTAATGCTTCTACATTCCATTTTCTTACTCGCCGCCCCTGCCTTATCTTTTTGAAACGGACTCTACATTTCATAACTACTAAATTGTGGTCTGAGTCCGCATCCGCTCCCGGGAAGCTGTGCGAATTTATCACATTGTTCCTAAACCTATGTCTAACCAGGATATAATCTAGCTGATATCTTCCTGAGTCACCTGGCATTTTCCATGTATACCTGCGTCTTTTGTGGTGTCTATACCAAGTGTTGGTGATGACTAAGCCCTGTCTCCTGCAGAACTCAACTGCTTTCTCCCCGCGGTCATTCCTCGTGCCTAAACCGTAGTCCCCCACCTCATCACCATCTCTTCCTTCGCCTACCGTCGCATTCCAATCCCCCATCACTATCAAATGTTTTCCTGCAGGAACACACGCGATTATGTCCTCTAACTGATCGTATATCCTATTGACCTCTTCTTCCTTATGGTTGCTCGGTGGCATGTATACCTGAATAATAACTAAGTTCGTCGGTTCTGCTTTTATCTCTACTAGTAGTATTCTATCCGTTACCTGCTCTATGTTGACTACGCTTCTTCCTACCTCTTCATTTAATACTATGGCAACCCCTCGTTGGCTCTCGTCCCCACCGCTGTATATTATTCTATACTTATCACTCCAGTAATCCCCGCTATCTTTCCATCTCACCTCGCATAGACCTAAAATATCTATATATCTCCTTTCAATCTCTCGCTTAACATTCTCCAATTTCCCTGTCGTCATCATTGTCCTAACATTCCACGTTCCTATTCTAACTAATTTGGTCTTCTTCTCCTGCGTCTTCTGTCCTGCTGCTGCTGGTTTTCCCTTGCAAGGGTTTGGTGGGATGACGACCGCGGAAGCCTTGCCTCCCCCGCTGCCGGGCACGACACACGGCCGATTGGGCCGAGCCCCGTGGTTGCCAGGACTGAAAATATCTCTATTGTCCATCATATTTTTCTTGGGAATGATAATTGAGGTGGTTTCCCGTTGCCTTCCTCAATAGTGTTTTTAACGTGACACCATCACTTACTGGCCGCCCCACTGGGTCAGACGCCATTGCAGCCGCCTCACTGAGGAACAGACGCTGCGTGGACTATCTTTCGTCTGGCTCCTAACCTTCGACCTATCTGGCATGGGTGACCCTACCAAGAGCAATTATTATTACTCCCACCAGCACAGCTCTAGGGGTAATCGGAACGCACAAGTCCTTCCACCACGTCAAGGTTGTAGTCCGGGGAGGGGATATATATATATATATATATATATATATATATATATATATATATATATATATATATATATATATATATATATATATATATCTATATATATATATATATTTATACAGGGTTCGTCCGGAAAATAAGTGTACTGAGCTCAGGAAAAAAAATTATTACACTTTTACATATCTTAAGCTAATATTCCTTAAAATAGGACCCTTGTGAGTCGATACACTTGTTCCAGCGGCGTTCCCATTCCTGGAACGCTCCCGCGGAGGCATCATCGGGATCCTCTCGAAGACACGTCGTCACGGCCTCTTTGACGGCGTCCAAAGTTCCGTATCGCGTTCCTTTCAAACTCTTCTTTATCTTCGGGAACAGAAAGAAGTCCGGTGGTGCCAAGTCCGGGCTGTAGGGCGGGTGCGGCAGCGTTGCCACGCCGTGCTTGGCCAAGAAGTCCGTCACGACAAGCGCGGTGTGAGACGGCGCATTGTCGTGATGCAGCCGCCAGATGTTTTTGATCGCTGGCCGGACGCGGGCGACTCGTGCACTATTGTTTTTGGCACATTACACTGCTCTGCTATCATCCGAACACTAAGACGACGATCCGAGTTCAGTACATCGCGAACTTTTCGCACATTTTCGTCGGTGAGTGTCGTTGATGGGCGTCCAGGCCGTGGTTCGTCGTCGACCTCTTTTCTGCCCTCCACGAACATCTTGTGCCACCGAAAGATCATGTTTCTGGACATGGCTGACTCCCCGTAAGCCTGGTTAATCATACCGACAGTTTCGGTAGACGATTTCCCAAGCTTTACCGCAAATTTGATGGAATAACGCTGCTCCAAAAACTTCGGCATCGCGTTCCGTGACGTGGGTCGAGCGCGGAGGTTCGCGTTAACAGAGCTCCTCACTACACCACAGCTCAGAGCCGACTGCCTTTTTCAGCGTCGCTTGCCAACATACCCCCTTCCAATCGCAGCCCGTCAGAGCGGTGCTGGGCGCGCCTGGAGCGGCGGGAAAAAATCAGTACACTTATTTTCCGGACGAACCCTGTATATATATGTATATATACATATATATATATATACATATATATATATACATACATATATACATATATACATATATATATATATATATATATATATATATATATATATATATATATATATATATACTCATATATACAGAAACAGATATAAGGAAAAGGGATAGGAACACATATAAAGGACGAACTCTTGTGATCCGTTCGATTCCGCCTTCCCCACCTCTATTGTGTTCGTCCTTTATATGTGTTCCTATCCCTTTTCCTTATATCTGTTTCTGTATATATGAGTATTTATTCGCCGTTTGGTGGGATTTCGTGTTTGAATGTATATATATATATATATATATATATATATATATATATATATATATATATATATATATATATATATATATTAGTATAAGATGATCTACCATCTACCGGATCAGGTAGGCTTTGGGTGGACACAACTACCAAATATTTTATGACTCCTAACAAAACACTATCCAGCGGCCTACTCTGCAATAAGTCCTTCTTCATCCCTGCGTACTTCCAGCCTCCCTTCATTCCGTCCAACATCCCTATCTTGTTCCTTCTCCTTCCTCGTTTGCCTATCTGTCTCTCCTCTATTACAGTCTTCAACATCCCACTGCCGATTAATACGCCCTTCATCCGTTTTTCCTGCCCCCTTAGGATTTCTCCAAACAAACCCCTCTCATCGCCCACCATACTCGTTACCTCATTTGTTTTCCTTTTGGTCCATTTCACCTTCTTCATCCTTCTCCAAACCCACTCTATAACAGACTCCAATCTATAGTATGTCAATCCTCTCTCTTCAGTGACCAAGTTTCCACGCCGCACATAACTACGCTTTACATCAAAGTTTATACGAGTCTTTTCCTAACATCCTTACTCAACGTCTCTGTCTAGCCAAAGTTTTCCAGATAGACTCTTCCTCTTTTCATAAAACTTTTACTAGTTTCGCAGAAATGTTGTCTACCCCACGGCCTCATTTGATTTAATCTCCCTTAAGGACCTTTCTATCTTATCGTCGAGTATGTCTGGCCCTAAGCTATCTTCATCTACGTCATATTCCTTTTCTATGTCTAACCTTGTTGGCCAAAGCTGTTCACCATACAGTGTAAGAAGATGCCAACAGACGAACTAAAAGTAATATAGAAGCAGATTTTTTTAGCTATTTGCCTTTCTCAAGAACCATACATGTTCAAAACAAACTTTCGCACCTGAGAGCCCCCACCCCTCTCAGGCACTTCCAGCCCTCCCCGCCCCCACTCTGTCCTGAGGGTATATATTCTTGCTCTGTCTGTTTTACAAATTTGTACCTGATGATGCCGCAAGTCGGTGAAACGCGTTGTACCGTATAATAAAATCTGTGGAAAAGTACGAGTCTTTCTTTTTAGTATGGATGTTCAAAACACCTAACCGACAGTGGATTATTCCAGGACGAGGCCTAAAAATGAGAATCGCACCTACCAGATCAATACATAGAGGATATGCCGTTATTATTGTGCTCAATGAATGCCTTGATATTCTGGAAATTACTAACTTTACGAATCATTATATCGTTGTCACTAAAGTGAGATTTCTCTTAGAATCTTTTATCTTGGTCAGCGCTTACTTCCCACCAAGCAGCGACATTACTCCTTATCTTTCGCAAATTCGTTCAATAATAGATCTCTTTAAGAACAAACAATTGATTATATCTATATATTGTAACGCCGATAGTGAATAGTATTAACTCAACATCTGACGCAAAGGGAAACCTCCTAGAAGAACTAAGCTCTTAGACCAATTTCCTTATATTAAATCAACCTGACGAACCAGAAACTTTCCATAGCCTAAACGGGTCATCCCATATCGATCTAACTTTAATATGTGCCCCTATTCTTAGAAATATTAATGAGTGGAAGGTCGTGCCTGATCTAATAACAAGTGATCATAGGCTAATATTGATAAAAATTGAGGATGACAAGAAGATATCGACACCACAAAGAAGATTCAACTTTGGGAGCGTGAATTGGGAAAATTCAATGATAGCTTCTTAAAAAAATTAGTTTATATTGATAGACATTTACTTTGGATTCCCCACTCAAGACACATCGATGGGCGCATATCTAACTTAACTTCTGCATTTAACGACACGTTGATGGAAAATATTCCGGTTTACATCAAGTTCGATATCCACATCCTTGGTGGACCGCTAAACTAGAACATATGGAAGAAGTCGTAAACAAACCTCGTAAAGAGCCATAGCCTAAGATGAAAAGTGTAACTCTCAGATTAAAAGTATCTTCCGTTACAGATACGAGGGTCATCCGGAAAGTAGTACCCGTTCGTGAAATAAAGACACAAAAGTAAATATTAACAAACATAAAAAATTTTATTTGAAAGAGGATACTTTAAACTACTTCTCAACATAATCTCCAAGCAAATTAAGGCATTTGTCATAACGTGTGACAAGTTTCTGTATTCCTGCTGCATAGTCCTTCGCCGCCAGCTCATTGAGATACGCGAGGGACCCATCTTGCACAAATTTTTGCATAATGCAGATGGTGTTTAACAATTTCATGAACAATTGTTCGAGAAACATTGGGAAAATCCTCACAGATGTCATCAATTGTGACGCGCCGATCGTTCCTCACGAATTCGTCAACTGAGCTCACCAGTTGGTCTGTAATGACAGACGGTCTCTCCGAACGCTCATCGTCGTGTGTGTTCCCCCTCCCCATGTTGAAGTTGCGACACCACCGCCGAACAGACGACTCGTCCATTACATTGTCTCCATACACCTCCTTTAATTGGCGATGAATATCACATGGGCGAACGTTTCTTGCATTGAGGAATTTAATCACTGCCCTCACTTCACAACTGGCGGCGTTCTCAATTTTTTTAAACATTGTAAACAATCACAGAAACAACACAGGCAATGCTAGCGTCACGCAACTTGGCTCAGAGAAGGCAGACAAGCCACTGAAGCTATCTGACCTCGTCCAGCGGCTACTCGCGTCGTCAGCACTTCATGCGGCACGAACGGGTACTACTTTCCGGATGACCCTCGTATAAAACCAATTTAAAGGATTATAAGCTCAACATTAAAGAATCTAAAAGTAAATCTTATGAAAGATTTAGCTCGAGAAATCTTAACAGCAATGCTTGGGGACTCGTCTACAAACTATTTGCTGAAAAAGTTAAACTGCCCGCAACACTTGAAACTTCTATCCTTAAGGATGGTAGCATACCTTTTACGGAGGAAAAAATTAAGTTATCATGAAACATCTTATTGTCCTATACCGTTGACAATTATGAACAATAGATTATTAGGGAGGAGTCTCTAATCATGCCGGACACCCCAGACATGGAACCGTTTAACGAGGTCGAAATTTCATCAGCGGTCCAGAAAATCAAACCCAAGAAGGCACCTTGACACGACCAGATACATGGGATCATCCTACAAAAACTGGCCGGAAACCTGGAAAAATTCATAACGGATATCTTTAACGAATGCTTCATGTTTTCATATTTCCCAGACTCATGGAAAATCGGAACTTTGCTTACCGACAAAGATCCATCTGAACTTTCTTCTTTCAGGCAAATCACACTTATTCCTGATATAGGCAAAACATTTGAAAGAGCAATTAAGGGCAGAATGGAAGCTATTTCTGACAACATGCTCTACCACCCTAACCAATATGGATTTAATAGAGGGAGAATCACATCGGATGCTATTCTCATCTTTTACAGCTAATCGACAATCAAAGCAAACATACGTCATCTTCATCGACATCAAAGGTGCATTCGACTCCGTTTGGTGGCCTTCAGTTATACAGGACCTCAAGACCCTAAATATCCCAGCTAATCTAATAAAGCTTCTGATCAACTGTTTTAATAATAGAGAGGTCAGATATTCCACGCAAACAACAAAAACAAGCAAGATCTTATTCAAGAGGTTGTCCACAGGGGTCGGTTCTTGGTCCGTTATTTTGGAATCTTATAACCAAACAGGTACTCAGAAGACCTTCCCCATTGGGTGCGAGCTGATTGCCTTCGCAGACGACATTGCCCTGGCTGTAGAAGCAAACACGAGAGCCAAAAAGGAACCAATGATTGCGGAATGTATACATACAATTGAAAACTGGTTAACTGAGAACAAATTAACGATATCGACTTCTAAAACCTTAAAAATGATCTTCAGAGGCAAAACGGCTGGGAACCCTATAGTGAAAATTCATTATAAAAATATAATAAGGGCCTACATAATTAAATCCTCGAAATTATGTTAGACGAGAAACTTTCCTACCAAGCGCACATTAACTACACCCCCAATAAAATAAAGAAAATCTTCCAGGAAGCTCGAAGATACTGCAGGTTTACAAGTTCAGCACCGACTCCTTAAAATAACCATCTATAAAGCAGTTGCAATTTCCATCGCCACCTATGCCTGCGATACTTGGGTCCATAAGGTCAACTCAAGTAAAATCGACCGTAAATTAAAAGAAGCTCAAACGCTCTGCCAGTTATCAATATGTAGGGGCTACTCTACAGTTGCACTGACGCCTTGTGTATAATATGCGGGTTAACATCCTTAAAAGACGAGATCCTGGTAAGAAATGCTACAATAAAATTACAATCCGGCCAAAGGGCTGAATATTTCAATCTTGAACTCAATGAAAATCAATAAATAAGGAAAAATGGCGGGGAGACCGAGAGAAGAAACTATCATTCAGTGGCAATCTGACTGGGATAACAGTGATAAAGGCTCATGCACAAAGGACATTTTTCCTGTTATTAGCGATAGATTAAAACTAAAAATCAACCTATCACATAATTCTACACAAATTTTATCAGGACATGGAGATTTTTCAAATTACCTTCACAAAATAAGGAAATTGAGAACTAACCTATGTGATATTTGCTCAACAGATGACACCGCTAAACACAGAACTGAAGAGTTTATTCGTTATGAAAGAAATAGCCTAGAAATATGGCATGAAATGGCGAAGAATAACATTATATTGCGTGAATGAGTATTATTTTGTTTAAATGCCAATCATAAACTCCTAATTGGTGTCGTCGCATAAGTGGTTAACTAAACGATTTGTGGCGGAAAAGATGGTGAGAAGTCTTGGAAAAGCAACATGACCCGCGTCAGTCGTCTGCGAGCCGTCACAGTCTGTGAATGCATAAGGACTGAACCCCTGTCCGGGGGTTGCGTCATAAATTCACGATGCTACTTTCAATTGAACAATAACATGCGATGAAATTTTGCGTTTAACTCGGGGAATCGCGTTCTGAGATCATTAGCATGATTAAAAATGCTTATGTAGATTGAGAATTGTCCGAAGTTTGTGGTTTTCTGATTGTTTAGAATATTCTGGGTGGGTAACGAGGAGGTTGATGATGAAGAATGCCTTGGGCATCCATCAACAGCACGGTGTAATGAATATGTGCTGCTAGTGAGACACATGCTGTATTCTGATTGACCCCCAAGTGTCAGGATGTTAGCCAGAGTCCAATATTCGGAACACCACAGTGCATTGCATTCCTACAGGAGATGAGATAGGTGTGCCAAGATTGTCAACAAGGTGCTATCGAAAGACTACTTGTGTAAAAATCTTACCTTGGGCCTCTTGGACCAAGGTAAGATTTGCCTTGCCCGTTTGATGCGAGACTAAGCGGAGGCAGAAGAGTTTTCAAAAGACGTATTCCATTGCGGTGGTGGATGTTCTTTGCGTTCCTTGTCATCTGTCCCCGCCACGCATTTCCCTACAAAATATTCGTCCTTCTTAGGGCCAGCACTCATCACGGCAAGTAATAGCCACTTAATTATTTTCCTTCGCCCATATTTCATTCTCTCCGTCCACCGTACCCAAAAAGATCCCTTACTCATTCCGCGACCTCGGGAGACCCAAGCGAAAAGACCCGATCTCTACCTCACTCTTCCCGGCCGTCCACTCTTCCCGCCCAAACCCACACAACCCCCCCTCCTCCCCGAACTCACAAAATGAGCTCCCGGCACCCGTCGAGGGGATCTTGGAAAAGTTAATCCGACTCAGTCCAAAAAAGGGGAAAGAATTGGGATTATGTTCGGGCCATGAAGCGCCGCCCACGCCACCGACCGCCTCACCCTTCACCCGGAGCCACTTTAATTTCTAGGTGGAACGGAGAGAGGGAAAAAATAGTTTAAACGTATCCGGCGTTAATTAGTGGAACATAATCACAGCATAATTAAAGATTTATACTACCAACTTTGGAAAGCCTTTTACTCGGGGACGAACTCTCCACTTGGCGGGTGGAGTCTTTGACGGTGACCGACGATTGACTCTGTGAGAAAGAGATACCGGAAGAGAACCCTTGAATTTGAGCGGATTCAGATCGAAATGGCAATTAATTCGCTCTGTAGACTTTTGTTCAAATCTTTATCCTTTAGTCTGAAGTTCATTTCTATTACTATTCTCCACATATAAGCATACAGCATGTAGTTACATGTTTCTTCAAACGTTGAGAAATGACTGCTTATACAACAATTGACATATCGCATGGAAAAATTATAAAGCTTTCCCATGCAGAATGCAATTGTGCTGTATGATATGAGTAATTATTTAAATACCAATAGTGCAATGAACTTGTTGAGGTGAATCTAAATTAATTGCACATTGAAGATTTAAACATCGATTACTGAATGCAACCAT
Organism: Hetaerina americana; assembly: GCF_022747635.1. NCBI lineage: Eukaryota > Metazoa > Arthropoda > Insecta > Odonata > Calopterygidae > Hetaerina > Hetaerina americana. The sequence continues at coordinate 10,885,785 of NW_027286403.1, forward strand.
TTGTTAAACACCCTCACTCATTAATGTGTAGGCCAATACGAGGTGTAAGAAAGGATCGTTTATTTCTCTTTACTTATAAGGCTTATTTTTTCAAGATTACTTTCATTAAAAGAGTTAACGAACTTGGAATAAATGGCATCGGATAGATATAAATAATGAATTTTGGATTATCTGCAAAGGTCTCCAATAAAAATGTATAATTATAATACTTCAATTACAGAACTACTTGATTCCCGACCACATTATATATATATGTGTGCATGTATATATATGCATATATATATATATATATATATATATATATATATATATATATATATATATACATTTATATAAACCATAAACACAGTAATCAACCTGAAGGTCGGTTTGGTAGGTGATGGTAGAGCTCACCCAGTACTAAGCCCTATGCGGCGTATGAAATTCACACATCAGGGTAGGGGGGTCAGTTCCTTTCCCTGTGCCGGCTATGGTTTCCCAGGAAGACCTGGTACCTGAAAAATCACATAGCCTGGGTGGAGCTGTAGGTGCCCTGAGTGCCTTGCCCGGGAATCGAACATCGAACCCGGGACCCTCCGTTCAGCAGCCCAACGCTCTACCCCCTGGACTACCACGGCCCACACACATTGTTGAAAAATATTTACAAAACGCAGGACCTCTTCGTACGCGTTAAAATGTACGCTTTATTTTTCGCCTCAGGAAAACTTGTGTAAGTAATTGCATACCAGGGAATCATACTTTTTTAGCGCAAATTTGCAAGCACATGCGCATGACAGGCTATTCGCGCACGCATTTGTGCGTGTGCCTTCGGGGAAACAGTGCAATTTATTTTATACGCAATAAAATTCATTAAAAACAGTGCCTTGAATTTTAAAATATTCCCTGTTGAAATAATCCGGGGATTTTAACCCCTGTTCCTATGCAGTGGCTCCTCCTTGTATATCAACGCAGGGTACTACTTAAATGAGTTCTCATCAATATTCCATAATAGATTTCTTCACTAAATTAATCATAAGAGAATTTACTTTTATGATCCGTGATTATGGGTGATTTAAGAAAACCTTTCCAATAGTTCAATTTCCCAGTTAATTAAGCGAAACACCGCAACTATGGCTGCTAGAGATTGTCACTTTTGCAGAGCGTCTTACGGTTGTCAGTTAAATTCACAAACTCATCAAAAGGATACAGCCTTTAAGGATGGATGGTGGATGTGTTTTGCGACTGAAAGGGAATTTATCACCGTATTAGGTCAATGAAACCTTTCTCGCTCACGAATGACGCATTACTTTATCCATGGGATTGGAAAACGAAATGAAAGCAGCCGAGACTCCACCCCACGCGTACACCGCTGATCGTGTGAGCAGGGAACAGGGCTTCCATTACCCTTTCCTTCACCAAACGCCGACCGCAGTTGGCACGATTATGAGGACGCACCTGGGGAGCAGGGTAATAGACTGGATGGAGTGGCATTGCACCCGCACTTGGCAGCTTTCGTTAATTGCGAGGCAGCGGCGTGGCGAGATTTATAAAATGTTTCGCCGTTCTCTGCGCCGAAGAAAATAGAACGGCTTTGAGTGCGCATTGTTCACCTCAAAAGTGGATTACCGGTCGTCCAATTCACCATCCATCAATCCTTCTCCAAAACTCACATGCTAACGCAAATTTTAAAACTTTGTTAGGTTGTATGAATTCTTTTGTATTTGACAAAAAATGTTGTAACCTTTAGTTTGGCATATTGGCTAAACTCGAGCCCAATATCATTGAACCGTTTCAATAAAAGTGTGCTGATTTATTTTCTGTATTTTTAAAAATAACTGAGATCTTATATCTAATATCTGTGAAATTATCAATATTCTTACTCTAAGGTAAACTTCTAAATTGTTTTTCATAATCCAAATATCTCTAGGACTGTATTAAATTGATAACAAAACGAATTAACCCGCCATAATCCAGTAAACTCAAGGAAATTATTTAAATAAATATATTTTGAAGAAGCAGAGGTTTACCGGCTAAAGGAAACTCTCAAATAGACTGAGATGTTTTTAGCTCCAACTCGATGCCAGCAGCTGTAGCATCCTCGGCTACTTATTCAGGGGTGACATGCTCGATTCCCATATAGGAGGGTTTTCCTACAAAGGGCTTTTGTGTTTCAATTTTTATTTCTTTTCGTATTTGTACTAAACCCATTATTAAAGTGAGGCTTTTTGATTTTTGGCTAAATGAGACAGACTTGATAGTGAATACCATCTATATTGTGTGCATTTATGAACAATGGTCTTTCCTCCCTCCCACATTGCTGTTTTCCCCTTTTTTAAGAATGGGATCAATACTGCGTTAAAGAATATGTTTTCCTTAGCTCCTTCATTTTAAGTGTTAAGAATGAGAAAATTTCCTCTCATATTTTCCCTAAATCTCGAAAGAATAAATTTAGTTTCTTACGGCGTCTTGTTAGACTGATTATATTAAATAATATGTCTTTAAGACGTAAAGGGTTTTTTAAACAACAGGAAAAAGGAGGGGAATGATGAGATTGGTGTGGTGATTTACGGGGGAAGTCAATCCCTCGCCAGTAATCAGACACACGCTTTAAATTCTAAGGCGTTCACTTTAACATTGGGGGGGAGGTTGCGTTTCCAGAATAGATTTACAAGGAAATTAATCCTATTGCCAGGGGCCTAATTCGGGACCTTGCAAGTACACACACTGTCACACTGGATAGTTCAAAGTGGTTTACGGCGAAGTCTTTTACGCGCCAGGGGCCGGCTCAGAACTATCTTAACCACTTTGGTGTAAACTGTGAAGAGACCGAATAGGTTTAAAAAGAATTTAATCTAGACGCCAGGGACCTACTTCGGTGGAATAATAAACACACTCATTCACTTAGGTATTACAGAAAAGCAATACCAATACTCGAACCTATGAAGTAGGCAACACAATAAATGGCTTGATGGCTTTGTCAAAACCGAAAACGGTTGGGAAATAAGCCCGTCAGTCAAAAGAAAGAACAAATGGAAAATTAACGAGAAAGGCAAAATATTACGTAAAAACTAAGGAAACTCCATGGTGTGTAAAGCGGACACGCGTTCCAGAATGATGTACAAATTCCCTTTGTCCATTTAATGTAAAAGCGGTTTTTTGGATTTTAAAGATTTTCAAAGACTGATATTATCAGTACTTTGTAGGTGACGATTCTTGGTCAAACTATTATAGTTGTTTTGAATTTGCCTTTCATATGCTTAACGGACAAAATTTTTAGTGGGCTAATCACAGGATTTAATTGCTCCTTCTATATTAAAAATAAGATCCATGATTGCCTTTGGATGAAGGTTGAAGTTCAGACCATAATCAGAAATTTATATTTTTTCGTTAGAGAATTTTCCTTTAGATTAATTAAGCCAATTGTGGGAATTTTCATTATATATGGAAGGGGGAAGCTCACTCACCATTTAAGCACTTCATTTTGCGGATTAACCTGCGAGCCGTACCCACTTTATGGCTAACGCATTCATGACCCATTTTGAGAGAACCTTCCAAAATAAATTTGATTATTTCCTCTCCATATCTTTACGATATGCTGGCGGCATATTAGCCATTTTCACAGTTGGACATATAATATTGAAAAACTTGTTGCAAATCTCAATAGCCTTATCGATTCAATTCAATTCACCTATGAAATAGAGAACAAAAATGTTCATAATTTCTTACACCTTTCACTGACTAGAGTTTTTAAGAAAATTCACCTCTTCATGCATCGCAACCCACACCAGCACCAACAATAACATACACAGAGGCTAATTTGACCCGGGTTGATAAAAGTCCCTTGAGCGGCCAATGATACAACAGCCTTTGCAAAATACAAGACATTGCCAAGAAAAAAGGGTTCAGAAACATTTTGTTAGACAATATTGTCAAGAAACATAAAAACAAGAAACTCATTTCCAACTTCAGGACTAACAAGTACGAGTTAGTGCCTCCCAGTACATTAAATTGCCTTTCCATCCAAAGCTAACCCAAGTTATTGACAAAATATTTAAGAATACAATAACACTAACATCTATTTTTCCTTAAATTTTGTGGGCTTTTAAAGAAACAAGATGTTGTGACAAAATACCGTACATACAATGTCACATTCGTAGGGGTGCGCGACGCGCTACTGTCCACAAGGATAAAGCCAACTTTCAAATACTTAGGCTGTTTATACCGTTATCTAATAACAAAAACTTGAAACTATTTTTATGGAGCACTAATTATAGGGTACGGAAAACAGAGAAATTGGACATTAAACAATTGAACTGTGGCTCATGCGATATATTTTACATTTGGCAGACTCGTAGAAATATTTGAACACGATAAAAGAAACATACCGCCCACTACAAATACATTAGAATCGAGAAACCCAGCATTGCAGAATACTGAATCAAAACCGGACACAGTATTACAAAATAAAATTTAAAACTACTCAAACAAATACAGAATCATTTATTGGACGCGTACAAAAGTGTTCCAATGAATTAAAAGAAACATTATCTTATAAAATGCTATTCAGCACCCATCCCTTACTCCCCCCTCTTTAGCGTCACCTAATCGAAATAGTTTGAACATTTACTCACACTCCGGAACGGTCATGTAGTCGCCATTCATTTTCACCCCAACCACACCCCCCCCCCTCCCCCATCACCCTCGAACAACCGTTTGTTCTCTTCTCTTCCACCCTCTCCTTCCTTATTCCAACAATCATTCATTGGGTCCCCATCACTTTTACTCCCCGCTGCCTTCTCCCGTCTCTCCCCTAGCTTTATAAACATGCCCCTGGTGTGTGAGTGTATTATTCCCCCGAAGTAAGTCCCCGGGGTCTGGAATCATTTCTCCGCAAACCTATTCGGTCTCTTCTTAGTTAACAAGTAAGTTGTTAAAGTAGCTCAGAGCCGGTCCCTGGCGAGGGAAAAACTTCCCCGTAAACCAAACCACATTGGGCTAACCAATGTGACTGTGTGTGTATTTGTACGTTCCCGAATACGGTCCATGACAATAGGATTAATTCCCTTGTAAACGTATCCTGGAGGGATCGAGATGGTGCGGGGGCTAACGTACTGGCTTCCCACCCTGAGGGCGCGGGTTCAAATCCCGGCGGTGTTGAATATTTTTCAGAGGTATCTCGATCCCTACTTGAGGTGCTTTGTGGAGGGCACTTTGAGTGAGTACGCCATCCGTCGGATGGGACGTTAAACTGCGGACCCCTTGGCGCCTTTCGTAAAGAGTAGGCTAATGCCGACGCCGGGTTTCTCTCCACCCTTCATCCTTTCCTGTCCTTCCCCTATGGCGCAAATGACCTTAGCTGTCGGTCACCTCCCCTCAAAAAAAAAAAAAAAAAAAAAAAACGTATCCTGGAAACACAACCCCCCCTTGTGTAAAATGTGAAAATCTTAGCATTTTGAATGTCTGTCCGATCACTGGCGAGAGGTTGACTTTCCCCGTAATTTACCACACCAATATCATTATTCCCCTCCGTTTTTTCTTTCAAACCGGTATAGAAACTCTTTACAGCTTAAGGAAATATTATTTTATGCAATAAGCCCAACTCCCGTGTAATTCTTGGAGCGGCATTGATCCCTCTTTGTCTTAAATATCTGGATCTACGATATCCTTACCGATGTTGTAGTATTTATCCTAACACACTATAATATGATTCTCACCATATTTTGAAAATGTTCTCTCCACCTCTCTTGAACCTCTCCTGAATTGATTAACAGTGATATCTTATATCTTATTTAGCGTCGTGATTTTCCCTTATTTAATTTATAATAGCTCTTTCAAATTTTCCTGCACCACATCCATTTCCTCCCACCTCTGAAATTTCTCGTTCTCCTCCCATTGCTCTATCCACCTCTTTCTATTTGCCTAATTAGTTTCACGTATCAGTTTATTGTTTAATTCTCCATGAATTTTGCACCATCGATCCCTTAATCGCATCCCTCTATTTCCTTATCCTTTCTACATTCCTTATGGGTTAAATGGAAGAAGGGACCATTTGGTCTCAATTTCGCCCAAATAAAGACCACTATCTATCTATCTATCTATCTATCTATCTATCTATCTATCTATCTACATTCAACCTACATTGCAAACACGGACGTAAAACGAACTGGATCTTTCAGGTGCCAGGACCACGAGCTTCCCCAAGCGGGTCGATGTTTACATTTCCTTTCGCCGCCGGCCACGCGCGGGCAGGCGGCCAAAGAGGAATAGAGTGGAGTGCAAAGGAAAGAATGATTCCGAGGATTGCAATGTTCCAAGGGCGCAAAGCCTTCGCCCTCCTAAGTCGGAATGAAGCCATCATGGGACGCCGTCGCAGTTATATCCGCGTGCTTCATCCGGATAGGGGTGTGTGAGAAGGTTAGACGCCTGCGGATGAAGAGAAGCCATTTCTGACAGGCATCGGGCAAGGTGTCTTCTACTAAATGGATTCCAAATAGGAGATTTTGAATGGGCTTGGGGGGGGGGAGCAGATGAGTGGGAGGGCTGGGGCATTTTCCATGCGTCGCGTTCCGCACCCTCTCTCCCGAGCTTCTGCAGTAGGGGGAGGGACAGGGGAACTGGGAGGAGAGGGCGGGAATGGTGTTAGGAGATTGATTCGACCCCAGCCCACGCAAATCTTCGACACGTTGGCGTCTCCTCGCGTCGGGAGTGGGATTGTCGGGACGAAAGAGAGAGAGAGGCGGGGAGAGGTCGGATTGAAAACTACTGACCGTAAATCCACAGAGCACATGGCCTACTTCCAAAGAAAATCTTATTCATGGATAACGAACAATGTTGTCGCGATATGGTCGACGGCGCTTCTATCATATTTGCGGATGTGAAGGAGAATGGATTGTGAATCACGAGGAATTTGCTAGTGACGGTGGGAATTTGAATGCGCTGCAAGTACCAAAATATGTGCAGCTATCAATGTAAAAATGGTCAGAGAAAGATTCATATGGCGAATGAAATAAGCGCTTACGTAGCGGTATAACAATAAACTAAAATAGAACATGCAAAAGCAATTACTTAACAAATCCAAGAATTAATTGATGCTCATGTGTTTAAGACTATATTGGAGCTTAATTCTTATTTAAAGACTGAAGGTTTGAAGACAAACGAATAATAATGGAATTAATTTAATTTTTGTGAGACAAAAAGAGATTAATAATATTATTTCTATCCAAAGTTGGAAAAAAACAGCGGTTAAGCAGCTTAGTAACTGCGCAGAACAATGTCCATTTTATATATTATAGCACCAAGGCAGTACACAAAGCATTGTTTGGTAAATCTTATTAATTAGAATTAACCATAAACCGTTAACACAGCAATCAACCCGGAGGTCAGTTTGGTAGGTGATGGTAGTGTTCATCCAGTACTAAGCCCGATGGCGTGTGAAATTCACACATCAGGGTAGGGGGGACAGTCCTTTCCCTGTGCCGGTTATGGTTTCCCGGGAAGACCTGGTACCCGAAAAATCACATAGCTTGTAATTATCATTATATTTCAGGAATCTAAACGTCATACCATCGGTCATACTCTGGAAGTAGAAAATGATCTCAAATTAGAAAGAAATGGGCATGTATTATGGTTGAAAAAGAAAAAAAATAGCCCGAAATACTTTAATACCACTTACACGGCTCCTTTGGCATAATAAACATAAAAACGTTCAAGGTAAAATAAAAGTGCCGTAACAGAGAGTTTCACTTGATGGCTGCATGTTAAAACGAAGTATTTACCAATGGATTTACCGGAATCACATGTCTTAAATCAGCTACTGTAGAATTGAATCGGTATAAATCGGTATCCGATCTAAAAGTCAATAGTTTATTTAACATTTTAACTAAAATGTGGTAATTATTCAATGAGGAAAAATTAGAATAGAACCTGCCTTTTCTGTCGCATTTTCCCTGTAAATCATTTATTTTGAATAAACCTGGATTTGGTAATGTGATCAGAGTGAAAATTTTAATTAATGAGCGGAATTAAAAGAAAACGTTTTGCATGATAAGATCATATACCTGCTCCAGTTTTGTTTGATTTAAGAATCTTTCTAATAACATGTTTGAGTAGAACTATTTGAATGCGTTAAATGCAAGAATAATACACATTTCAGGATCAATTATCATGTGAGGAAAAAAGTAACTCGTTCAAACTTTATTTTCACTAGTAGCTTAAACCAGTTATGTATCCTTCGGTCAAGTGCTGAGCTAAAAAAATAACTACTTAAAATTAAATCAAAGAGTAATCAATGGCATTTGACCAGTCGGAAAGACTTCTTCATAGTCACATATCAAAGGTAAGAAATATTATTTTTTATTAATTCGACAGATTAACCGGGCGAAACTTGAAGTATTGCATGTTAAGCATCGAGGGAAGGGTAGAAAAGGACATTTTTGTGGAATGTGTAGCAACTCTTCCATGAAGGCATAATTTCAAACCCTCACCAAGGCTTGAGTGATTATTGAATTCGTATTAAGTGGCTACCGAACGCCGACGAACATATACCGTGGATATACGGAACGCTTGAATTCATATTCATTTTTGAAGAAGTACTTCATGAAGAAGTTTGGAGCGATTGGAAAAAAATTAGCATCTATTAAAGCAAAGTGAATTGCTTATTGGGTTTAACTTCAAGTAATAGTGTGAAAAGAACATAAATATGGAGAGGAGATGGTTCCTAAAACGGGGTTTCCGGATAGTTTATACTATTATATTTTATCGTTGTTACTGTTTTATATTACGATATGCGGAATAAAAACTGTAAAATTGAACTGAATATGAAGAAGTAATTGATTTACAGAAATTTAATTGATTAAAAATTACTATAAAAAATTACTATAAAAATTAATATAAAGAATTACTATAAAAAATTAAACTTTCCACATAATAACCATGGAAAATAAATTCATTTTTCTTCCAATAATTAAAAAATGGTTCGAAAGAGCAGGATTATTTCTGATTTTCCCATAGGACTATGGTGATTTACTATCGGGTATTTTCAATAGTAAATCAGAAAAGTTGTTAACACCCATACTATGGATTAGAGTATGCTATATAACGAAATTAAAATTTGTCAAATTTTGTAAAAAATACCTGGAAGTTTCGGAGATTTTATAATATTTGTATACTTACTTCGTGCCATGCGTGCCACTAAAGGACGTATGATAGGGCATTCTCGGTCACGAGTAGTTGGGGAAACTTTAGATTTCATAAATACATATTTAACATAATTGGAGACATAATGCATCAAACGTTTACTCAATGACGAAGCCTACTATTCTGCCGCTCTAATCATGAGTCGTTCTTAGAAGTTTTTCAAATACCAACTTCCCATAATTCATTCTTGGCTTTCCCCACAGTTTTTTTTATTTTCACCGGTTTTTCTTTTTTGACATTTTCCGTATGACACTGTACCTAAGGATAATAAAAGGCATTCAGTTTTACCTCAGGATTTAACGGATAAGTTTCCCTCATCTTTTATCAATCTTCCCTACGTTCTTTTCTACCCAACCTTTACCCTTTACCCTTCCTCCTTTCGTCAATTCTTATTCACTCTCTCTCTCTCCATTCATCTGTACTATCCGCAAAGAGTCTCATTTTGATTATATCTCCACTCATTCCAACAGCATATAATTATTGTGGTTGCTTAATGCTAAGTAATTTTAAAATTGGAAAAGAGCAGAAATTTCAAATTGTAAAAATCATTCGCCTTGCCAGGATTTTTACACTTTGAATTTTTTTTTCCTTTTTTTTGCATGTTACTAGTGGGTGAAGTTTAAAGTTACTGCCGTGGCATCTCTCGTAGTTCTTTGAATTTGGAAAAGAATTTTGATGAACAAACTCTTTCTTAATTTTTCTTTACATTTCTATTCCTATCTATTTAAAAGTAAATGTGGCCAAATTTAAAGAAGTCTTATACTACTACGCTAACAAATAATATGGATAATTGCATAGAGAAAATAGAAAACAAGGATTTCTTTACCTTCCGTGGCATTCATATATTTTTCATTATAGATTTCGATATGAAGGGAAGGCCTTGGCAAGCCTAAATTAGCACAAGCAATGCGTGACTTAATCCTTTTCGATTATATTTGCCCGTGGCATTAGTGCACATAAAATTTTCTTCGGCCGAAAATCATTCCCCTTGGGACTGATCCCAAAATTATTTTTTTAACTTTTTAATTAACTTTAATTTAGTCATCTCCAACCTGAAGGCTGCAAGAGAGCTATATTCAAGTTTCATATCGATTTTATTTTATAGTCTCTTAACGTCAGCCATGGTTGTCTCCCCTAAAAGGGCTGAACAATTTTTGAGGGTACATAGTATGGCATATAATTTTCAGGGAGACGACTTCCCTTATGCTTCCCACATACTTTCCTTCCTTTAGCCCAAAGCCCACGCGCTGTGAGTGAGTGGCTTTGGAGAACTATTTGTCGGATCACTTGATCCATTACAAGTAAAATGTGAATGTTCGACCGCCTTTAGCCCAAAACTTTAATAATTTCAAAATGTATTTTAGCCTTAATAACTTAAGACATATATTCAATCTTTCTCATCAGCGTTTGGTGCGAGGTCCCACTCTAAAATATTAATAAACCCCGAAATGGCGTAGCAGGTAGAAACTTCGTTGACATTAATGAAAACCAGATAATTTGAAAGAGCTAATTTGAGCAAATTGAGCACGGAGTGGCATGCCACCGCGGAGCGTGGAATGATCTCAATGTAGAATCCTCCGTCGGTAGTAAACCAACTCGATATTTCTCCATCGACAACCTGACATGCAGTTCCGTGCCAAAGTAAGCACGGGGTGGAGAGGGGAACGGGGGAATGGAGTCTTTTAACCGTGGGTGCGTAGAAGAAGAGGTTCGTAATAGAATTAATACGCCTGTACATGGAGGAAGAGAAAGGGAGGAGGGATAGGGAGGGATAGGGAGGGAGAGTTGGAAGGAGGGGGGTTTGGAAGATGGGGGGGTTGGTTGGGAAAGTCTTTCCGCGGTTAGCCCTACGGTTAGGGTCGAAGGGAGGGGTTCGACGAAAAGGGTGGAGGCGGATGGCCTCTAAAAGTCAAATGGCAGGAGTAGCAAAGGAAGGCAATGGTGGAATGGGACAATGATGGCGCGCCGGGGTGAATCAGGGAGGATATTCCCCGAGGAGGTGGACCGGCCTCGTGGAGTGCATATCTCTTCTCACTCTCCCTCACTCTCCTCAGACCGATTCCCCCCCCAGTGTCAAAATTGGTGAAGCTTTAATGATAAAATCGATGCTTCCCCCCACGTAGCGGAGAGGCCGACAGGGTGAAGGGCGGAGAGCCTCGGCATTTATGACGGACTGCCGGGATATGACCTCTCGGGGTGAGTCATAGCTCAGGCCCCGGAGAGGGGCGCTTGGGGGTTTGGGTGGGCGGCAGGAGGTAAGGGGGGTTCGGAGGTGGTGGCGTGGCTGGGGGTTGGTCGGGAGAGAAGCGCAGCACGAGCTTTCGGCCGCCTGTGCGTTTTCGGAAAGTGAGTCAGGGCCGGGAGCCAGAGACGAGAATGAATCTCTTTTAGGATTAACCGTCTTTTTAGCCTTCATAAATTGGTCGGGAAAAATACGCACTGAGAGAAAGTGAATGGGTGGTGGGGAGGGGGTTGATCCGATGCGACAGGCAATAATTGTGAATAATGCTGAAAGAGCATCGCCAGTAATTCGAAATAGGCTGGATATCAAAACTCGATACAAAGTCCTGCGTCCTCCTTCGTTAAGCTGTCACACATTTCTCTAAACTAAGGATTAAAAAAATTTTACTGTTGACGCATCAGTCGGGCTTTCCATTTCGCCAGTCGATGCAGCTCGCTAAATTACCACCTGACACCATATATTCTCGCTCCGCGAACGCCAGTCGCGTGGGTCGATATCCTGCCTGGACTAGAATTAGGTAATAGATTAAGGAAATGAAAAATGAGATTTCATTTAGATAAAGGCGTGAAATTATCCCATCCATGCTCCGGGAAATCGAAACGGAACGAGAATAACGCATAAAAAAGATATGGAGTTTGCAAATTTAATTTAAAATATTTCATTAAAATAATTGAACACTAGCGTGAACAGTACATTCGGTGATTTAATGAATGTAATGATTAAAATTTGAATAAAGGTTACATTTTAGTTTTATAATTTAGTTCTGAGATTTGGTAGAGATGGAAATTATATTCGAAATTGTGAAACGCTATGAGAAGCTGTTGGAAGAAGGTTAGAATGGCTCCGACTGTGAGAAGGGGAAAGAGCTTAAGGAGAAAGCTTAAGTTAAACCCTAACGGAATAAGTTGAGTCAAAATGCGGAGCGACAAAAATGTCGGGGGAAAATTGAATTGCTCGAAGAAATAGATGAACATTCTCAAGCTAAAGAACTCGGAAAGAAATACAGCTTTGGAGAAGCTGGGAATTCCTAAGGAGCAGCTTCAGTTAATACGAGTGGAGTTCATTTCAAGTTGATTGCTAAAAATAATAGTTATGAGTAACATTTCGTTAATTTCCTCCCACCCTCAAGCATAAAACGGATAGACGACAAATTTTCTAATTACACGGAAGGTTTAGCAATGAGAATAAAGATTGAAAGTGAAAGATAGCAAAGGGGAAATTAAACTTGCTTCAAGTTCCCATGAATCGAATAATTAGAGCGTCCCTCTAATATCCCCTTCCTCTCTTCCATGCCCTTAAATATCTCTCCCAAAATCTTTAACACTTCGGTGAAATGCATACCTTCAGAAAATATCAAAAATATGTTTTAATTTGAAAGGAACACAAGTTTACCAGCGATATTTCACTCCTTTGTTTAAATAATGAATCATATCAGTGAGACTTTCTTACAAGATACACGCACACACACACACACAAACACCGTGAACCAATACACCACTATCAAATTTGGAGACATTGAATTTTGTACTTTAAGAAAAGACCTCGAGGATCAGGAATGGCAAGGCAAAATGAAAGCATTCATCACCTCTGCAAATTCTTTCCTTTTCGAGGGATGGCATCAGCCTGAATGGTCCTGTGAGGAGTTCGCGAGACGGGATCTCAAGCGAGATTCCCGGCGGCGTCACGTATTTTAAGCCGCTCATCTGTCCCAATTGGCTTGGAGAAAAGGTCTGGCACAGACCATGGCCCGTCACGTACAACATGAAATTGCTAACTCCTCTGCGTCCTTATTTCGGTTTGAAACCAATCTTGGTTTTCCGACTCCCCTTAAGGTGTTACAATGACCTCTTACGGCAGCCAATTGAAACTGATTCTCTTCCCCGCTAGTCTTCTCGCGCTTTTCCGTTCTGACCAGATTATTCCGGTGAATATGAAACAATTTCTCATATCTGTGTATCAATCAATAAATATCAAATATATAAAAAACAATAAAAAACACAGTAATCAGCCCAAAGGTCGGTTTAGTAGGTAATGGTAGAGTTCACTCAGTACTAAGCCCTATGCGGCGTGTGAAATTCACACATCAGGGCAGGGGGACCAGATCCTTTCCCTGTGCCGGTTATGGTTTCCCAGGCAGTTCTGGTACCTGAATAATCCCAAAGCTTGGGTGGAGCTGCAGGTGCCCAGAGGCTTGCCCGGGAATTGAATCCTGGCCCTCCGGTCATTAGTCCAGCGCTCTACCCCTGGAAAATTGTCTTCATATTTTGCGTTACCCTAACATTTTAGTTAGGTTTCCTGCTCTGTAAAATAAATGAATCACCGAAACGTTTTCCCCATTCGAAGCAATAATACTGCTATTTATTGTGGTAGGCCACTCTTTCAAGGAAGTATCTAAAATCAGAGATGCTCTCAAATGACTCGCCAAACCTGAGCCAATTTTTAATTCAAGCAATTAACTTTGCGGCGACAGCGATTCTTTTGTTTATATTTTTAAATATGATGCTTAGTTAAAAATGGATCGCATAGCATTAGTAGAAATAAAATAATTTGTACTTGGAGACAAAGCCTTAAGTGATCTGTATTCAGCTATATTTATTATGTGTTAGAAATCAATAGCCATTTTGAAAAAATGAAATTGTGAGAAATGATGGAATTTATGTTTAAAGTTTCAATTAACTCGCTACGGAATTTGTTTTTTATGAATATTTTTTTAAACATTCAAAACAAAACTGGCGTCATATATTATGATTTACTCAATCCTCTCACAAAACTCAACATTTTACACTTGACAGTTGCTCACAAAAACATTTCGGAATGCAATCAGCTTTCACAAATATCAGTAATGATCACATGTATTATTAATAGTTGGTCGTAAAACCTTTAGCAGATCGTGCATCATTTCTACGACTCCTAGATCCTTTAAAGGTCTAAATTTGGACATGGTTATCCTGCCCCATATTTTTAATATTTTCAACAAAATCTACTTTGGTAAATGCTAAAAAATACGTCGTATTATGTTATTCTTAATTATTTACGAGTAGAATTTTAAATTCTCTCCGCCCCTCGGCCGTAATTAATCCCACGAATTTATGAGGGCGAAATTCATCAAAATGCTACTTTTAAATGAAGCGGCTAAGCGGCGTAAACACTTAACACGTACCTAGACCCATCAATCCTCATTTAATGAAATACGGAACGTTACATCTATTTCAACCGTGGAACCGACGCTATCTATATCAATGTAGCACTTTTGCTTGGTCCACATACTCTGGCGGGTGAGTTCTGACACGGAAAAATGACTACATTTAGGAGAGGCTGAATTCAAGATGACGTAGGAACAATAGTAATTTCACAGAAAATTGTGTGCAGAAAACGTTGTGAGGCCGACAGTAAATGCTAGGATACCTGGATAGTGAATAGATATCACGGGGATAGATAGTTGATGACGCACTCCAGATTTTCAAACTAAAAGACGACAGATTCCTGCGAGTGAGAAGTTAATGCACCAGGAGGTTAGATGTGCGAAGTATAATCGGCAGTCAACCAGAGCTTGACTGGAAAATAGTGTGAAATTATAACTACAAAATAGCTGTGAGATAAATGTAATTCTTCTTTGCAAGTTACTATTTATTTGGTAACGTGTTGCGCTTTTGGTCGTGAGCAGAGCGGGCACATGCCCCTGATAAACTCCTTAAAGTTCCGCATGTGAGAAATGGATGCAACGCAGAAACATTTCTATTGCCAATTGAAGGAATGATATGGAAAGGAATTTAATTCCACTGAGGTAATTTTGATGAGAAACTAACGGAAGGCATTTCAATCTAAAAAGTGGGATTAAAGAAAAAATTTCTTCCGAATGGAAAATTACCTTTCGCAAGTCAGTCAAATTGACATCGTCATCATCAATGATCATATTTTGGATTTATTTTCTTTGGGAATGCCAGAAAAGATAGGACCGTCGGTCAATATTCGAAGAAAGATAAAAAAGGTGAATGGCGGCAATTAGTACCAGAAAGACGTTGAAAGCTATAATGGGAAGAATGACGAAGAGCAAACGGAAATAAGGAATGAGCAATGAGCGAGTATTTTGAGCTTCAGAAACGGAGATAGACAGCATGAATAACCGTGGAAAGAAATACTTTTGAGCACGCGAAGTAAATATTGAAATAAAGTGATTTGGGAGTTTCGCGGTGGTGTATATGGTGTAGTATTCACGTCCCGTCAATACTTTGACTCTAATTGGTAGGTTACTAATTTCGATGGATTGATATTTGCCCTTGCCAATATGATCATGGTATGATCATAGTTTTGGAACTTTCAGATGAATTTAAGGACAATTGAATTAACAAACAAACCTATATATATATATATATATATATATATACATATATATATATATATACACACATATATATAATATATATATATATATATATATATATATATATATATATATATATATATATATATATATATATATATATATAACGATTGTACGGAAAAACTCACACGAGCGGCACAATAATGGGCTGACACAATATAACACAAATAGAATAGCAACATTTAAAAGGACACTCACACGGTAAATTGTTCGAGCTTTCGGCCCTCTCAGAGGGCTTCTTCAAGAGAGACTCTTGAAGTCTCTCTTGAAGATATCCATCCGACATTTTGTGTACCGATTGTTCTTCTCCTCTATCACATTCTTATCGTTGCGACGACAAAAGTCAAAACTATATTACATGAATAAAAGTGAAATGGATGCTTAAGTTTATAATGATTTAAAGGGAAGAAAGATGCAAAAGTGGAATTTAAAAAAACGAACAGCTAAATGGGAAGCTGTAAGCAGGAAAAATAATGAGAAATCCTTTCATGACCGAAAATATGACTATGAAATTGGAGGAAAAAAAATTGAAAGGAAGGGCATAAAAAGTATTCTGAGAAGATAATTTCCAGGCAATTAATAAAATAATTTTGTGAGGTACTAATATGACGAAAGGACTCGATATCACGGAAGATAAAGAGAGGACGTTAATGGGGTATATTAGAAGAAGGATGAAACGTAGATGGAGGAGATATTGATCGGAAGTGGGTTGTTAATGTCACTGATGGAAGGGATAATGTTTGTATGTGCAGAGGTGATAAAGATAATAAGCATTTTGGTCCGCTTCAGGAGAGGTAGAAACTGAAGTTGAGCGTTGGGAAAGGTAGTCTTGTGAAGAAAAATTTTTTGTTTCTATTGGAAGGTCTTCCGAAATCATTGACGCGGAATTTTTATGAAATCAGAAAACACTTAAAATACTGCTCTTCAAAAGACCACATGAAATAAAATGATAATAATTTTTTTGCTATAATTTCAAATTATAAGTTACTTCATTTTATAAATTGAACACTTTTTGAACAAACATTCACCCTACAAAATGTTGCAGTAATGAAGGTGTTTTCAGTGTGATTGTATGAGTTCCATTCGGAATCTATGGTGGTGATTACACTTTAAACCACGAAATATTCTTTGCACAATATAAGTATACTAATATAGAGTATCGTTAATTTTTCTCAACGTGCAAGCAGACATGAAAAAGTACAATTTTACAATGGTGCTACAATTAATACCTATCTTAATGAAATGGGCACTGCACGTGCGAAAAATTGGACTTAAGAAGCGTTAATGTTGAGATTATATTGCTAAAAAAATTGCCTACGCACAAAATATCGATAAATAAAATACTATTAACTACTACATAAAAATAAAGTAACTATCACAGAAAAATATCAGGTTTAATCGCATAGACTATGATATTTAAATGTTGAAACAAACATTAGAATTCGGAATTAAAGGATTACTGTGAGTTCTGCGGTAAAATATATCCAATTTCATGATATGACTGATATTTATTGCGCTATATTAGTGAAGAAATTTTCAATTTACATTTGAGAGTCACAACTACGTACACTTTTCCAGGCAGAAGAGCTTGCAATGCATTTTCTACACAATGTAGCGGGGTGAATAGCACCTTCAAATCAATATCACCTTCGAAACGAAAATAGCAATTCAGGACGAGGAACCGATCATCTTACTCCAAGATAGTAAGTGAAAAAATCCCGAAAACATTTCTAATGGTCCTACCTACTTAATCCAAGTAAGAAAATAAATAAATACCTTTTCCTCAATAAATTTTACAAAATGCAAGTGGATTAAAATTCGGCAGGAAAAGATTTCGTTTCTCCACAAAAGAAGCGCAATGAAAATTAAGGAGGTAAACTTTAATATTCCTCGGAAATACAACAGTTGCGTGAAAGAGAACGCCAGGGCAGTGACCATTGCGAGACGACGCGGCCGGTATCCGACATCGGATAAATGAAGCACAGTTACAATTTGGGGAATCCGCGTCACCTCCATCAGCTAAAACACGGTAAAACCTTCGCTCCCCTCGAGGGAGCCACATTCCCAAACCCAACTGTTCTCCTACGGAGTCGAAGGATGGACGGAGGCGGCGAGGGAGGAGAGAGGCGTTTCTAAATCCACCCTCTGCACCACGGACACTCAATTTCCCCCCCACTCCTCTTTCCTTGCCTTCTGTCACGGAGTACCCGAATATCTGAGCTGATTATATCACTTCGCGGAATATAAACCTTTTGAATGGGTTCAGAAGTGTATTCAAATGCACGAATGCGACCTTTCCCGTGAGCGGCAGACTGTGCCTCTGGTAAAATATCACGGGAGTTGGAACTTGATTAAGGAACCTCGTTCCTTTGACGGAAAGATCGTAAGGATATTATCAAGCGGAGGAGATACGTCTTAGCGACTGGGTCAAAAACTAATTCCTTTTTATTTTTCTGCAGTTGGTCTAAACTAAGTAATGATGAACGTATTAATAATAATTCAATTTCTATTTCATGATCACATCAAAAGAGCATATCGAAATATCAAAGCAAGGAATAAGCATAGCCAAAAGATATCTTGTAGAAATGATGGGATATAAATTATTCGCGAATAAAAGTGATCCGGATATAATTTTATCATACTTTTGCATATACATGCCAGCGATGAAATGTAAATGGTAAGCATACCTTTGATAAATATATGTGCAAAGTTCTCTAAGAACAGCCGTGACGAAGATTTTGCGAGAGGTCCTCAAAGACGCCTTCCAGGGCGCGTATCGGTCATGCCAGAGTCGCTGGAAAAATGTTTTGAGGCCGAAGGACAGTACTTTGAAGAATTGAAAGTGTTTGCGCAAATCTGTTCAATAGATTAATTAAAAAAAATAATTGAATTACTTTTGGTACGCATCCTGTATAACCTGGTAGCGTGATGACCACTTATTCGTATTGCGGCCGTTCCCAGCCTAGCACAACTTGTCTCAAGTCTCCGGCCACTATGGCTGCAACGAAATCCCATGTTTGCCAGACACTCATTTTTGGATACCTACAATGTAATATGGAAATTATGAATACATATAAACATAGACACAGTAATCAACCCGAAGGTCGGTGGATAGGTGATGGCAGAGTTCACCCAGTATTAAGCCCGATGGCGAGTGAAATTAACACATCAGGGTAGGGGGGCCAGTTCCCTTCCCTGTGCCGGTTATGGTTTCCCAGGTAGATCTGGTACCCGATAAATCGCATAGCTTGGGTGGAGCTAAAGGTACCCAGAGAGGCTTACCCATATAAGTATATTTATAAAACAAGTATATTTATAATGCATAATATAAAGATAATTGAGATATTTCCAGGCACATTATTATAACTTGTATTTTTATGTGAATTATTAATGTATTTTAATTTCTATTATAATTCCGAAACAAAAGTTGAAATGATTCCAGATTATGTAGTGGTTTGGTAACAATTTTTAATGACTATTTAGAGATGTTAATTATAACTTTTGTAATATTAAGTAACTAAGAACTATATGGAATGGAAAAAAACTCAACGACCACATCTTAAATTGTGTGATTTTCAAGACCCGGCAATTGTTATGTTTTTCAAATGACAGATCAGGGTTGCATTTTTTATGAAGATACGACTATCCGATCGGTATTGTTCT
The DNA here is from genome assembly GCF_022747635.1 of Hetaerina americana. Classification (NCBI taxonomy): domain Eukaryota; kingdom Metazoa; phylum Arthropoda; class Insecta; order Odonata; family Calopterygidae; genus Hetaerina; species Hetaerina americana. The sequence goes on from NW_027286403.1 coordinate 10,905,245, forward strand.
ATATTCTATGATGATTAACAAATAAATAAATAGAAAGGTATTATAAATGTTTTAATAAAATTAAAGTCAGTATTTTGTCTTTCATTTGCATAGAATAAACAAAAGGTCTATTCAATGCAATCATATTGCGTGAAAACAAAAAAAGAAAATTCTCCAAAAATATGTGTGCGAAAAAAAGTGAGAACGCTCTGACAAGAAGTATATTTATATTTTAATCTGGTTATGCCTTAAAGACGAGACAAGTTAATAAATCATTAATGAATACATATAAGTTATCCATTGATAAAAAAATCATGCAGCTCACCAGCTACGATTCAGGAACATCAACGGGTTAAACAAATTTTTCTTCAGCGAGTCTACCAGGAGATTATTTTTAAACACGTCCTTGCAACAAGGAACGTGTCCTTTTTGAAATGGACTTGACAATTTAAATATTAATTGAAAAATGGAAAACATTTTAACGAGGTGATGGAGCTTGAAAAGGATATTTTGCAGGAACATATCCGAAAAATAATTATCCACGGAGGCGTCTCACGCCAAATAAATACACACCCGTCTGCATTTGACGTGCTCTCGTATAAAACACGCTCACGTTGAAACGTGGCCCGTACACAGGAATACAATCGCCCAAATATTTGTCCCTCTTCACTGTGAGATATCATTCGAAAAGCTTACGCGTGAAAGCAAGCGCCTGAAGGCGTTTACAAATCGTGCCGAAACCTGACATTTTGGAGGGCAAATCTGATTTCCGCGGAATTCAGGAGATGAAAAAGAAAGTTCTCCCCCCCCTGCCCCCATCAACGTTTCCATGTCCTGAACCAAGCCCAGAATTCCCTTTTCAACCATTCGTGTTCAAAACTTATTTCATATTATAACCTCCCTTTAAAGTGAAATTTTAGTTTACATCGGTGAGAAAGATAAAAAAAATAACTTCCTGTGCATTTCCTTGGATCTGATCCTAAAGCTCTTATCCGCATCCTCTCCTCTGACGTGTTTTTATTTATTATGCTTATTTTTTTGTTATATTTGTCACTATTTCAGCCCTCAATAAGATTTCCCACCGATACTCCCGTAGCCTAGTTTTATATCCCACACCTAAAAACGACGACCCCCATCCACGGCCTCGTCCTCACCCCACCGCTATCCCTTCCGCCGTAATCCGCACACTCCGGTTGCCCATCCGATCTGCCCACTGCTCAACGGGATGTTTCCTCACGATCTACGTAATGAGCAATTATACAACTCCCCTTCCTTCTCATTTCGAGCCTCTTCTCCCTGTCGCGATCTGCGCGGGCCGCGCGCTAACACCTCTTAGACTGTCTTTCATCCCGTAGACTGTTTTCTGCACATCTCCTCCCATTTAAACCCCCGGACGATGGGTTAAATGGAAGAAGGGACCATTTGGTCTCAATTTTGCCCAGATAAAGACCACTATCTATCTATCTATCTATCTATCTATTTAAACCCATATCCCGTTCGTCCTTCCGAGCATAGAGGTGAGGATTCAATGTTTATTTCGACTGTTTTCTGAGGTTCCCCGTGAAACTGATCCGTAATGATGAAAAATATACTAGAATGATGATAATAGTAACGCTTCTTATACCTGTACTTATCGTACATATATAAGAGACATTATCTTTTTTATCGTTCTTAGATATATTTTCTCACAAATGTTCAACGTCAAGTCCTCTACATAAAAGCCGCTAAGGTTGCTTAATATTTACCGATATGCGTAGAAGAATAAGATTCCCATGGAGATGCCAATTAATTGGATGAATATCACCTTAAAACAGTTCGTAACATCTCCAGGTTATTCACATAGCAATCGCAAACAGATTTAAAAATGATAATCTATGAATTTATTATCAGATAGCCATTGTGATATAAAATTCTCGTCAGCTATAAATCCAAAATATCTCTGCCAAAGATTATTGTTACTGAGGTACTTAAATCCGTGAATAAAAAAACCAATGGCAAGGTCAATATTTTGTAAAAATAAAATTACTCAGTATGATGTCTCGTATGCTAGTTTTGATAATAATCGCTCCCAAAAATACCTCCTCTATCATATAATTTCATTTTCAATGTGTTTACGTAGTCACCTTCTAACAAACCCACTAACCTTCTCCGTGAACAACTTGTAAAAATGTTAAAGTATGGATGATGAGCGGCAGATCGATGAATCGATGAATAAGGGCAATAATACGGAACTCTTCAAGCCTGCCGATATATGAAGGTGATCACCAGAAAATAAACATTTCAGACGAGTTCACACACCGGCCAGCTCATTTGCAGGTCCAATTACACGAAACAAGATTACCAGAGACACCAAACTACCCACAGAATAAAGAGCTAACTGGTTTGTCGTAAATTACACAGATTTTAGACCACGGTCACGAAACCTCCGTCGGTGATGAGTGTCGTGCGAGCGTTATTAGGCTTACACTTTGGGAAAATCGATGGCGTAAAAACACCTAGCGATATCCCATTAAGTTACTAATGGCGCTCGTAATGAAATAAGACATTTTATACTTTCAGAATTCCCTAAAACATATACAGTACAAGGAATGAACTGGAGACAGTGCTTACGCTGAGAAGAAAGAGAGTTTCCTCCATAACATCAACTGAATAAGAGGCATTGATGTGAAAGAACTGGGCTTAAACCAAACTTGAGGGGAAACTATTGAATTTCCCGCAACATTGCCACAACATACTAGGAATTTCCACCGATTACTTATTGAAAAATTTCCTCGGTTAATTCAGAGCAGGAGCCCTCCTCGACGTTCATATTGGTGGTTTTCACTATAATTCTCGGGCATCAGTGGCCGCGTACTCACTCTTTACTGCGGAGCCTTGTCTTCGGTGAAATTTCTTTTCGAAAGTCCGTTCCTGTTCGACACTGATGAAAAAGTTTTGAACGGGAGACGGCGATTTGTGGCCTCAATTCTGGCAACACTGCGTAAAAATCCTTGCTCCCATATCCCAGTCTCTCTCTCTTTCTCTCTCCTTCCCTTCACTCACTTAAGGTACTCCCGGGAAGGCCATTTCCACCTTCCCACCCAGCACATTCCCTTTGCGCCAAAATTCTCTGCAAGATATCTTTGTCTCGCGGCCTCTATATCTTCTCGCTTCGCCTCGTCCACCCCCCTAATCCCTCCCACCCTCACTCCCTAAACCACCACCCTCGCGCCGCACCCGACATTCCCCCCTTACCCCACTCCCCCCCCCCATTGCCGCTCCATTTCCATATTCCTCGTTACCTCTTTGTTTACAACGACGCATGGATCCCCCAATTCCAGCCGCACCAACCCCTCCCCTCCTCTGAATCTCCTGGCGCCCTCACCTTCCTCCTCACCGTGATTCTTTACACGCGCCGCTACCGAAATGGTCCTCCGTCGCCCCCTCCGCCTGCCACAAATCCCCCCTCCCGGTCCCCCCTTCGCGAAAACTGTGCTGGAGAGGGAGCGCGTCGAATGTGGGCCAAGACGGTCGGCGGAGGGAGGATAGTGGGGATAAGTGCCGCACGCCCGTGCGAGGAGATGCGAAGAGAAGGCCTCTCAGTCACAAACACACACAAAAACTCACTTGCTCGCAGCGAAACGAGGCTCGCTTATGATAACCTCCTGCCTCGTCTCGCCCATTTCTTTCCCTCAACCCCTTTTGTTTCCTCTCTCTCTCACTCCCCATCCCCCCCTTTCACTCACCTCTCTTTTCCTCTCTCCCGTATCGCCGTGCTTAGCGTTAATGCTCCGCGCATTGGCCCTCGAAATCTTCCGTTGACGAGATCCGCCGCCATTGTCACGCTCGAGAGAGAGAGAGGACGTTATGACACGTGCGCGGGAAATAACCACACGCTCGTCGTCGTCGTCCCCTTTTCCTTTTGTTACCCCCTCCCCCCCTCACCTCTGGTGTTCTCCACTCCCCCCCTCTTCCCTCTTACGAATCACCCCCGAGATGTCGAGGGGGAGAAAAATCATTCTCCCGCCTGTGAGGCATGTTCGGATGGGGGCGGGGTGTGGTGAGGGTGGCGGGACGAGTGTTCCCTCCGCCGCCACCATTTTTCCTCCGTTAAATTCCTCTCCACCAGGCTCCGGAAACTCCGTCACTGGCCCTTAACCCACTCTCCCCCGCTCCCCCTAGATTTCCTCATTTCTTCCCTTCCAGCCCGCCTCTTCCCCCATCACATCCCGTCCTGGAGATTTCTCGACGAGAGAGAGAGAGAGGAAAAATGTGAATGGGGAGGAGGAAGAAGAGAAGAAAAATCCCCGACTCGTCATTACCTCACACGATTCTTCCACCCACCTTAATCCTTCACCTCACTCTCATACTCCCCCCCCCCTTCCCCCTGAGACCCCGCCCATTCTACCCGTGGACCCCGCATCCCGTCCCTTCCGACTACCACCCGTGCCGCACTCTCTTCCCACTCCCTTGACTACTCTCGTGTCCCCTCAAGACACGCGCGAGGGGTAATCTCGCTCCCACCAGTAGCCTGGCGATCCCCGGCCTCGCACCGCGGATGCTCCAGAGAATGGATATGGGTAAGTGAGGGGCGCGCGTAAATTGTCGCTGGGAGACGCGTCGCCGGGATGATGACTGGGTCCTCGTGACGCCACCCTCAGAGCATTAGGAGAAGGAATCCTCGGCTTGGGTTGCGCCCAACGAGAGCATTCGTCACTGAACTCCGCACGAATTCCTTTACCAGGATTTTATTGACGGAGGCGTGGTATTATAGAGATGCTGACAACCTCCTCAAGGACTTAAAAAGAACTTTTCCTTGGACGATTTCATTGGGGCCCGTTCACGTGAGGGATGGGAAGATAAATCCTTCTCCACATAAAAGATTTTACACGGTTCCACACGTGCGTTAGAGCGTTGCTTCTTCGGCAGTAAATAAACCCGCGTGAACATTTTCCGTAGAAATATTTCTTTTTCTTAATTTGACCTCCTTTGAAATTTGGTGTTAATTAGAGTGGTTTAAGCATCCCTGCATTTTCCCTCTGAAATTTTCATTCATTTCCTATTTTTTGCCTCTAGTCAGTTTCTTTGCCTCGCTCGTCTTTTCCGTTACAAGAAAGCACAGAACTCTGGTTTTGATTGCAGGGTTCTCGGTCTTTTTATCCGTCCCAAGCAGCATCGTGTTCTTGGTCAATTTCTTATATACCTAAGGGAACTTCATTTCTTTCCCAGTGCGTCTCGAAGTATTTCTTTGCCGGCATTCTTATTTTTTCTCATATAGGGACAATCCCTGTGGTTTTATATCGTTCATATACTGTAATTCTTTTGCTCCTTGAGAAACGAGCGTATTGTTCTTTTTCCCAGACTCTCTAATCTTGCCCAAGCTGTATCATTTATTGCGCCGTCCATGCTGGCATTACATCATGTCAGTCAGCATTCTTATCCTTACTGACATTCCCCTTCCCAACTCATGCTGCACTAATGTAAATATAACGAGAGCGCTTCATATGTATTCATTTAAGGATCTTACGCAGATATTTTATCGTTAACATTCATCATGTCCGTTTCTATGAATTATAAATAACATCAAATATCCGTAGAAATTCTCTATTATATATATATATATATATATATATATATATATATATATATATATATATATATATATATATATAATGTACATCTAGGGGAGACAGACAAGAACAGAGTTTTTGTCCGTGTCCCCTAGTGCTAAATTTTACACATTATTATTCACGTCTGTGAGACTTTCAAAAAGTGTCATATATATAAATATATACATACATGTCATTTTACATGTCGTTACAAAATAGTCAAAGAAAACGGTGTTGAATTCATACATTAGAAGTTCTAGCACCTTCTAAATGCATAGATTATATCTTACATATTATATATTATACATTATATATACATATATATATATATATATATTTACATATAAATATATAAACTGTACTCTTTAATACAATTGCGTTCTCATATACTCATGCGTCGTATCAAGTGCTTAGTCCTATGAAATTTGCCCTGCATGGGTACTTTTCCATTCCGTTTCTCATGGATTTGAATTGGCGTTTGATATTCAGTGCATATAAAATTATTACTGATTACTGCATATTTAACGATCCAATTTGAAGCGACAAAGTCATTCCAACAGTAATAATTCCTTTTTTGTCATATAATAAACATGGTTTCGCTAAAGGAAAACATAAATACGAATGGCATAACAAATCTTGATGCAAAATATAACTATTAATGTAACTTGAAAATGGCCCAGTAAGTAAAATAAAATTGTGTTGCCAATATGCTCTTACGATTAGGGTCTCCATTAGCTGCCCCCACTATTTAAATTTATCTCTCATCTGATTTATGAACGAATATTCTGTTACATTCAATTCATAGGAATTATTAATTTATATTTCTTTGGTACGACACTAGTATTTCTGATCCGTGACTCTCTGTCACCTTGATATTGACGTATATTTATTTCAAAACTTTACACGTTCCTCATGCACTTGACATCTAACAAATATCGAGGAATCTGACGTATTCCAAAGGTTATGAGTGGTAACAGTACACATTGAGCTCACCCCGTGGTTTCTGTATTTGAATGAAACATCGTCTGGCAGAGGGTAATTACACATTTCTCTGATTTTTTTTCGACCGCAATGAAGGAATGAGACTACAAAAAAGGGAAATTTACGCAAATATGACATTCCGTAATATCCGAGGGTAATTTTTATTCAAATTAAAGCAATTCATGTTTAATTCATGTGGAAGTTTGATTTCGAGTTGAGGGTTTATGAAAAATGAATAGAAAATCTCCAAGCCTTACGCGCTAAGCACTTAAATGTTTACTTCGACAGGAAACCTGCTGGCTTAAAAAATGCAAATACGAGGGTCATCCGGAAAGTAGTACCCGTTCGTGCCGCATGAAGTGCTGACGACGCGAGTAGCCGCTGGACGAGGTCAGATAGCTTCAGTGGCTTGTCTGCCTTCTCTGAGCCAAGTTGCGTGACGCTAGCATTGCCTGTGTTGTTTCTGTGATTGTTTACAATGTTTAAAAAAATTGAGAACGCCGCCAGTTGTGAAGTGAGGGCAGTGATTAAATTCCTCAATGCAAGAAACGTTCGCCCATGTGATATTCATCGCCAATTAAAGGAGGTGTATGGAGACAATGTAATGGACGAGTCGTCTGTTCGGCGGTGGTGTCGCAACTTCAACATGGGGAGGGGGAACACACACGACGATGAGCGTTCGGAGAGACCGTCTGTCATTACAGACCAACTGGTGAGCTCAGTTGACGAATTCGTGAGGAACGATCGGCGCGTCACAATTGATGACATCTGTGAGCATTTTCCCAATGTTTCTCGAACAATTGTTCATGAAATTGTTAAACACCATCTGCATTATGCAAAAATTTGTGCAAGATGGGTCCCTCGCGTATCTCAATGAGCTGGCGGCGAAGGACTATGCAGCAGGAATACAGAAACTTGTCACACGTTATGACAAATGCCTTAATTTGCTTGGAGATTATGTTGAGAAGTAGTTTAAAGTATCCTCTTTCAAATAAAATTTTTTATGTTTGTTAATATTTACTTTTGTGTCTTTATTTCACGAACGGGTACTACTTTCCGGATGACCCTCGTATTTAGAAGTCCTCCACACGTGATGATTCATTCTGTTACACGTAACCATTACTTTGTTATACATATTGTGGCTAAAATGTTTTAATTTATTAAAGGAAACATCTAATTTTTGCAATCCTAGTATATCCTGGTTTTGATGCAACGCTCGAAAGAATAACGAACAAAAATATGCCATAAACGCAGTAACCAACCCGAAGATCGGTTTGGTATGTGATGGTAGAGGTCACCCAGTACTAAGCCCTATACGGCGTGTGAAATTCACACATCAGGGTAGGGGGGCCAGTTCCTTTCCCTGTGAGTGTTATGGTTTCCCAGGAAGATATGGTGCCCGAAAAATCATGGCGCTGCAGGTGCTCAGAGAGGATTTCCCGGAAATCGAACCTGGGCCCTCCGGTTAGTAGTCTAACGTTATACTCCTTGACTACCTTGACCCTTAAAATATATGGGCTTAAATTTTCATTTGCTGATTTTCAATAATTCACATAGTAGCTATTGATTACGTTTGGCCGATTTAAAGAAACAATATTTATCGAAGGTTGGTTGAATAGGAGATGGTAGATTCGCCCAGTATTAAGTCCAACGGCGTATGAAATTCACACCTCGGGGTGGGCGGGGGGCAGATTCTTTCTTTGCACCGGCTCTGATTTCCGAGGAACTTCTAATACCCGAAGTATCACACAACTCACGTGAAGGTGAGTGTGCCCAAAAGTATGTCCGGGAATTGAACCTGGGCCATCCGGTTAGTAGTCTAACGCTCTACACCTGGGCATCAACGTCCCATAGCTTTACTAATATCATCCAATTATTATAAAAGAAAGAGGAATAATTGCATATGAAATGACTTATTACAAAACTACGAGGGTCATCCGGAAAGTAGTACCCGTTCGTGAAATAAAGACACAAAAGTAAATATTAACAAACATAAAAAATTTTATTTGAAAGAGGATACTTTAAACTACTTCTCAACATAATCTCCAAGCAAATTAAGGCATTTGTCATAACGTGTGACAAGTTTCTGTATTCCTGCTGCATAGTCCTTCGCCGCCAGCTCATTGAGATACGCGAGGGACCCATCTTGCACAAATTTTTGCATAATGCAGATGGTGTTTAACAATTTCATGAACAATTGTTCGAGAAACATTGGGAAAATGCTCACAGATGTCATCAATTGTGACGCGCCGATCGTTCCTCACGAATTCGTCAACTGAGCTCACCAGTTGGTCTGTAATGACAGACGGTCTCTCCGAACGCTCATCGTCGTGTGTGTTCCCCCTCCCCATGTTGAAGTTGCGACACCACCGCCGAACAGACGACTCGTCCATTACATTGTCTCCATACACCTCCTTTAATTGGCGATGAATATCACATGGGCGAACGTTTCTTGCATTGAGGAATTTAATCACTGCCCTCACTTCACAACTGGCGGCGTTCTCAATTTTTTTAAACATTGTAAACAATCACAGAAACAACACAGGCAATGCTAGCGTCACGCAACTTGGCTCAGAGAAGGCAGACAAGCCACTGAAGCTATCTGACCTCGTCCAGCGGCTACTCGCGTCGTCAGCACTTCATGCGGCACGAACGGGTACTACTTTCCGGATGACCCTCGTATTTGAATCAGACTCAAAAGAAAATTATAGGGAATTGGTATTTTTGTAATTTCCCGTGATTTATAACTTAATCGACAACGAAATGCGAGGAGCATTGAAAGATTGACACAAAGAATAAAATTGGGTGGGATTAGGCTTATCTACTTAACTTTGCTGATAATAAAGGTTCAGTTTCATGTTTTCAAAACCTTTACCTTTGGGAAAAATAGTGGGTTGGAATTCAAATGTTTGTGATGTGAATTGAAGAAAGATGGATAAAAATACATGGGTTGAAAGGAAAAAAAAATTAGGTCCTGGTGCATGAAGAGAGGAAGTTGCTGAGAGAAAATTCCATGAAGCCAGAATAATGGAGGGAGCAGATTCTAAGAAGTGGTGGGATGTTGAAAGCTATGATTTAAAGAAGATATGCGGGTCAAAGGGCAAAAAACAAGGATGAAGGAATTGGAATTGTGGACTGCGTGAGAAGTAGCAGAATGCACGAGGAAATGAAAAAAGAAGATGACTAAAAGTGAAGGACATTAACATCATATAGAACTAGTTGAGGAGTGCAATATATTGTAAAATAAGCAAAAGGAACTATGTAGGACTCTTCTCTAACTGGTAGCTTACTTATGATCATAAAACTTGTTGTTGCAGTCACTGTTGGGAGCATTATGGAGTATATGGCGAAAAATATGGGGTAAATATAAATACGAAGGAGTAGAGAAGGTTTAAAGAAATATAATCCTGAACATAATCATTGAACACGAGGAAACAATTAAGGGAAAGTGCGGTGGTTCACGTATTCTGGTAGAGTTAAAATTAAAAACAAGCAAGGAGGAGAAAATTAATCATGAGAACTCTAGGTTAGGCACAAAGAAGTGGGTAGCTAACCTTTGAATGCAAATTAACAATTTAATTTTCAAATACAAGTTAGTCGAAGAAAAAGAATGAGAAAAGATTTTAGGACTTAAAGCTACGTACATGTATGTGGTGGAGGAGGGAAGGTAGAAACTTTCAAGAAAGTATGAGGGTACTAGAAAATAAAAAGGGCTGAATGTGAAAATTGTATTGGTCAAGATGTTTCTTTAAAGCGTGTGAAGTGGTCTAGAAGTTTAATATGGTTTGTATACATATGTCTTATGGACCATCAACAAGTTGTGTCTAACGAAGAGACTATGGAATGTCCTGTTATAAAATAAATAAATGCATTTAAAATGCCCTACGTAAACTTTAACAAGATCGTATTGAACAGAGTATTAGTATAAAAGCCCAAAGAGAGGCTTGATTTTGAAATAAGATAAAATCCCTAATACCATCTGTGTATAAGGAAAATGGAGTGGTGCTATCTAAGCATCTTACGACTGTCTACCTTTCTTTTTATCCCCACATTTTCAAGTGCCCCACGTAAGACAAAGTAAATAAAATCACGGGACTTTTATTATCCGGATCAAAATAACTGAAAAAGATTGCGGTATGGGAACACAGTATTTTTTTATCATGTTTAGTAGCCCAGAATGTTTTCATTTTTTACCTTACTCGTAACTTCAATTTACTGTTTTTCTTATCATCAAAAGCTCTCCCCTCATGCGTAGAGAAGTGTTTCACAAATTCCAAGTAACTGTGGGAGATGCCACAACGGTCACTTTTAACTTAGATACCGTACAGATGCCGTACCGTTTGTACCTGTAGTTGGCATTATCTCATCGTTTTAATTATTTAACATATTCTTTTCATGTTAAAATTTAAGAAAAACTCAATTTTTGATGTTGCATTCATGGTGTTTAATCACCCTTTTTCATAAACCCTCGAGGTGGTGCCCAGAAAATGTTATGGATGTGAATGTTTTATACGGCTTTTCATAGCTAACGCCTTCGTTAAGACTGATACCGTAATACCTATCAGCACACATTCTTATTGTGGCTTTCGTAGTGACGATTCATGAACTAGAAGGATGTCAACCCTTCTTATTTTTGAGCTATCAAGAATTTTAATGTAAATTACTTCATAAAAGGAGTAAATATTTCATTTTATAATGGCGTTTGGGTGAACTGATATGCGAATAACTTCTTTCCAAATTGGTTCTCCGCCTTTCGACTGTCGACCACGGAGCGAGCGCCCACGGCCTCGTCCAGCAGATGCAACACATGTCCCTGCACAATCGAGCATGGCTTCCCTCAACGCGTCATAGTCACTAATTATATCCATTAGTAATAAAAAACTATAGTGGAAGACTGATTTTGAAATGTAGCACGCTAACTTTAGGAATAAATCAAATTGCGGTTCTGACAGTATTTTAAGCAGGCTCATCTCCTCAGCTGAATCTTCAAAGCTGAACTGGGTACACGCTGTTTATTGACCAAGTAAAGTTTTATTGTTGCCATGTTTTAGTTTAAAAAACCTAAAAAAAACAAGGTTTGCAAGGATCAGCAAAAAATATTCATTTCAGAGGAGCTTCAATACGTGACTATTAACGAAACCCTTTTAATAAGCGCCAAAAAAAAAAGAAAACAGGCACATTGAAAATAGAAAATAAATTGAAAAAATTATTTCATAGAGATAATTCTTGAAACCTGTCCAATAGAGGGGTGCAGATGGCCAAAATGGTCCTCAAAAATAAATTAATAGAGATTTGAACGTGTTTGACTATGCTTTATGTAAATACATATTTGTAATAGAATGATGAGCAAATAACGCTTTAATATTCTTCAAGCTCAAATTCCAGCCGGTTATATTGATTTAAATCCATAACGTATCTCACAAATTACATTGAATATGAACAACGTTAATTAATTTGAATTTGCGAAGCGTTCAAACATATCCCTTCCTTTTGTTGACATATCATATCATTGTTTTTGTGTGCATAACCGATTGTCAATGAACTTTACTCGGCGCTTGGAAAACAATTAACCGAATTAAGAACTATTAGGATCAGAATTATTGCACGCCTCCCTTGAACATTCGAAAATTTGAGCTTTGCTTTGCTATCAGATATCCCTGGACATAATAATGCGTAAGAATCATTTTACGCAACAATCAGCAGCTCATCCACCTTTTATGTACCCACAGAGAACGTCGTACAAGACCACAGAATGACCGATACCGACCGTATACTTCATCGTTAAATAATGCACCTTCACTGACCCTATCACGGCGCATACGATGGATTGATCTCGCCCAGAGTTGTCTTCGCAAACGATCCGAATTGTGAAGCCCTCATCTCCTTGTGATAACTGAGGGAATTATTACCTTAGCGCACAAGTAATCCGCGCCCACCCTGCTCCTTCACAGATAATCGGATTGGTAGAAAGAAATTTGGACGGGCGTGGAGGGAAACGGGGTCCATCGTGCTCATTACATCGGGTGGCATCAATTCTCGGCGTCGCACGTCCAAAACAATGTTCCTCTTTCGCCAGTGAAAGTTTTCCAAAGTTGATGAATTAATTCTCTCCGAGCACCGATCGGAGAAGATGGTAAAAAAATGGAAGCTTTGGAAGATTAAAGTGAGTTGTTGAAGGACGCCGGCGGGGATCCTCCGCACCCAACCCCGATCCCACGCCAACCCACGCCCACCCTCGACCACATCACATGCCGCCTTACCTATCCTCGGTGCAGTTTCCACATTTTGCCCATCACTTTCCCCATCTTCCCACCCACGCGACGAATATTCATCGTTCCATGAAACCGCAGGGCCAGCTCGTTTTTATCCCGGTGGAGCGAAGGGGAAAGTGTGTGGATGGGAGCGGCGGAGGACGGGAATTGGAGGAGGGGATGGCGAGGGGAGGAAGAGAGGTGTTCTCTTCATTTATTCCTTCAGTTTTATTCCCCCTCACGCCTCATATCCCTCCACCCCCCCAAACTCCCAATCTTCATCCCTGCAGGAGAAGGAAGAGGGAAAAAAAGTGCTCACCACCACCCCCTCGTCCCCCGACCTCCCGCAGCCCACTTTTACCCCCTCCCCCACCTCGTTCCCTCTCGCCTCGTCGGCAGGAGCCGCTGTTGACACATCCCCTCCCACCCCAACTCTCAATGGATGCTGACGCATTCTTCTCCTTCCGGGATGGCATTAACATACTTTCCATTTCTTCTCAACCCTCGCTAAACTTTTACCCCTCGCCACGCCCGGCCCCGCAGATGTTGCCACCGCCCACCTTCCCTCCGCCCCCCCACCGGAGGAGTGGGATGCTTCCCGCACCACTCGGTCACCCTCGGCCAGGGCGTCGTCGCTGTCTCTGATGGTGCCTCCCGACGCAGAGCAAGTAAACAAGGGCAAAAAAAATTGAATTCAGAAAGAAGTGGACGCGGCTTTAGTTTGGATCTTTTTCCTGTCGTATTTTTTTCGGTGCCCTTCTCCTCTTCTCTATTTTGTTCCGGAACGTTGTTGGGATCCCATCTGTTGGCCGGTAGTAAAAAAAAATCTATTTGAAATTCAACGGTATCCCGAAATAGCCTACGTCCTCAAACTGGGGCGCTTTGTCCTCGGAGCGCTTCGCCCAATAAGGAGTGAAATTACAAGAAAAACGAGCACTCGGTGTCCCCTAGTGACCCGGGATGCGAATTTCTTTCTCAAAGCGTCCGTTCACCAACACCTCTTCCCGAGACCACGGCTCCCGTTCCGTGATTGCGTCCGGCTTATTTTTAGGTGCATGGAGCACCTACTCGCTGTCGCAACGTGGCCCTTTCGGTGATTTCACCGCCTTAGGGGTTTAGTGCGGCGTCTGGACGTCGTTTCCGAAAGAGATTTGATAAAAATATCCCTCGTCGCTCGAGTTATTCCGGCGGGCACGAGTAAATGAAAATTTAAAAAAAATTAACATATGAATGCATCTGTAAAATATATCTTTACATCCAAGCACAATATCATAATGTAATACGGTACTTCAAATGACGTTAAATACATTATATTATTGTAATGAATTTGAAAGATAATTCTTACAAGAAACTATTAGCTATAAAAATACAGTTACCCCTGGAATAATTGCAAAATATCTGGATTGAAATTTTGCGCATATATTTTGATGCTCTAATTGCAGGAATTTTGGTTCATATGGCCTTATTTGCGTGCTTAAATGTATTCAATGAACCGCGGGATATGCAGTGACAACCATTTTAACGGATTCATCCGTTAGATGCACCAAAATATAAACAAATTCATAGCGTAAAAACATTCGAATTAACCGAGATTCGAATTCGGATCCCTCAATTAAAGCCGTCAGCCGGAAATTGAGGGATCCTGGTTCAAGTCCCAGTCAAGTTGAAGGTTTTTTCACTGTGAAATTTCTGCATACGGTTTACTTAAAAATATTGGAGAACTCATAAGGAGGTCCCAGTTACAAAAACTCTCAGCTTTTATCCGTTCAAATCATGCGCTCCACTGACCTACAATGAGAGATTGAATCTTGTCGAGTGCTTACACTACAAGGGGTAGGAGATTCATGAAGGGGGAGAGTTCATGGACAGCGTAGCTGTTCCTTTCTAAAATTACGCGAAGGTTGGTATGTATGCCTTTCGCCGAACTTTCAAAGGAATCCCGAGGGGATCCAGGAAAGGTGGCAGGAAGACTTTTGCCCTTGATAAACAACAGAAAAAATGACTGCAGCTCAACACTTTCAAGCTCAGGGTAATAGAAGGGGCTTTTCTCCTCTAAAAAGAATGACCGACGGCCAGTCGGTGGTAACCCGGAAGAAATAAGGAATTAAATATATTGCATTGACCTAAATTTTGAAAGCAAGGACTGGAAAGGTACCCTAGAACTTCTTGAAAACCAAATTTTTCTGTATTTATCCGCGCCTCATTTATTCATCATTGAAAAAAAACGATTTCATAGAAACAAGTGGGGAGAATAATTTTTAAAACTAAATTGTTTATCAGTTAACCTATTTTTTGGGAAATTGTAAATCCACAATCTCCGATGATATAAAATGAATGCCATTTTTTTCATTCTAAAGAATTCCAAGGACGTGCTAGGACCTCCGAGTCTTCGTTCATAATCTTTTCATTGTCATTCCGCTATCCATTATTCCTTCCAGCTAGTCACACATCTTGCACTACCTCATTTCCAACACCAACGCTATAAATGTTTTCCTAATGATGAGCATAAGCATCACAAACCTCAATTATAATTTTGCCGAGTGCGATTAAAAAACTTTGCAATTGACTATCTTCGAATGGGTAATAGTGTTTAAGTTACGTAAAAATTCCTTATATTTCCTTTTTCGTAATGGAAATCAGCTGATGGGTGAGGGTTTTCAATTTAAATGTGGTACTGCGCTCTGTAACATTCCTTCTCACTTGCAACCCTTACGTATAAGCTCGATGGCGTTGCACTAGCAATGATAGTTGGGGCAATCTTATGGTGGTATGCTCTTCATCTTCACATCAGATTTCTTACTTCCCTGAGCCAGCTTCACCAATGACAACAGTTGGACCCTTTTCTGATAGCAGTTGAACGGCATTTCCTTTCTGACGAAGTTTTTTTCACCTTTTCTGATTTCAGGTTTTTTAGGAGTTCAGGTTCAAGATTTTTAGGAGTTAGGTGGATTTATAGAGCTTTATTTACTAAAAAGGAAGGAATACTCGCGTTGAATATGACATTAACTGCATTCCTAATTACTCTTGCACTCAAAACATCGAGGAATTTCTCATCTATGAAATGTTTGACAAACAAACGATGCATTAAACAATCATATTACGACATGATTTATACATGCTAATGTAAGAATGGAAAAACAAGTGGATTACAAACACTTATGAGAGTAAATAATCGGTTATTATTGTTAAATGAAATAACATTTGTAAAAAAAGTTACGCACCATTTAATGCATGGAGCAGCATTCATATCCGAATTGTAATCAGTAATTTTCCTTTTGCTTCTAAACACTAGATAACATTATTTCAAGAATCCAGTTCCTGCCAATGCCACATAGTAACATACGTAGGTTAAGTCAGGATTATTTTATTTAAGGAACCTTAATTTTTCATTTTTCATTTGTCCTTAACTATGATGACCCGAGGGAATTATTCTGGCTCACTCAGGTTTCATCCAAATAAATAAATAATACGCCTTTCCTTAATTCCTTCAGATATTTTTTATTGCAAAGGAATCAACACGAAAATTTTGCGGCGGCGACTGCACTCCTTTTCGTCAAAAAATTCCGGCCATCCACCGTCCCTTTAGAACGGAAGCCGATTTCTTTCACGACGTCCAGCATGACGTCCAACACCCTTCATATTCCTTGCTTGCTATCATTCTGTGGATGATTTAATCCATTTTAGAATTTTTTCCTTCGTTGTAAAAAGAACGAATTTTTTTTCTCGACAAACGTATCCTTTTAAAAATCTTTCGAGTCTGTTTTGGTAGTTTGACCGTGGTTTCCATATCTTTCATTGAGATTTGAGGGAAGTTGAACTGATTATCACAATTGACTATCTTTCTGTTATGAATTTTAGTTCATAAGAATTGTACAGAGAAAAAAATAAAGAACGAAAAAAACCGGAGATATAGTCTTATTTCTCTTGCTTTTGCAAAATTCTTAGTATTATGAAAAATAAAACAGCAAAAGCTACGCAGGCCGTAGAAAAGTAGAGAACTTACTTTCACCAATAATATCATATTCATTTTCATAGGCTTGACCTACGGACCACCAGTGCTTGACTGCAAAGGAGTAGATACCCTCTCTTCTCCATAATCTTAAAAAAATACTCAATACACGATCACAATTGGCAACAATGCGCAAGGAAAGGCGAAGTTCACTTGGCGAAAACTGGAGGGAAACTGAATTATCTACTTGTTAAACACCGTCTGCTTCATTGCTATTGCTTCCCGCAAGGTAACGTAATTGGGATCTTTCCTTTTTCCTACCTTTCAGTAGCAAACATACTTTGAGCAGATAATTATCAGAATTGCATGCATGTAGAAAATATTTTTATTTTATTAAAAATTATAATTTAATTAAAGCTCTGAAAAATTGCGAATGTTTCAGCTAAAAGTGACAAATATTGGAGTTTTTTGGCGAATATATGTGGGTGGCATGGTGAGAAACGATTTCAGTTAAAAAATAATATGGTTTGGATGCACTGGTGCTAGAAAAATGTAATAAAAATGGGCTCCCGGTGAAAGTAGCGCATCTCTGTCGTTCTTGGAATTTAAATTTTGTCATGGAGTGAAAATGAATGATTCATATTGTTAAAAATTTAAGCTATGCTTTTCATAATTCTTGGAGATAAATCTTTAAAACTGGATGAACCATTCATTCTCATCAAATGAATGAAAATAAATAATTTACTCAGAAATAATCTTAATTCACTTCCAAAATATGCAAGGAGTATTTTAGATAGGAGAAAATTAATTCCTAGAAATGTTTGAGGAAAACCTCATTCTTGAATTACCCTTCCCTATAGTAACATTCATTTTATATTTTTGTATTTAAAGGCTTCGTTTTGACAATTTTGTTCAACACATGGCCTGTTGAGGTTGGCATGAGAATATTGTATGATTTTTTGTGCTGTTTGTGATTGTGTGATTGTTGGTGTCAGTTTTATACCGAACATGTTGCCCAAAATTATTAACGATTGCAGACGGCTGAAAGGTCGTCATCAATTTGTGATATCACTGCAAATGAAAATTTCAGGGATTTAGGTCGATTCAATTCAATGCACCTCGAAATGGAAAAGTATGGATAATCAATGATCGAGGGAAGAATATAATAAAATTCAAATTTAATCAAGTGAGATCAAAGCTGACTCGTATGCACCTCGTATTAAAATTAGAGAAATGAACTCAATCCTTCATGCATAGTTTTTTGATTTGAAAGTGAATCATCATAGTGTAAAACATATTATATGGCGCCCATAGATGGATAGCGGAGGGATACGTACATTTGAGTCTATATTTCGTAACCTTAAAGGAACATGTTTTGCTGGCGAGAATCAAGTGTACCTGAAGGCTAAATGAAAAAGCTACCCTCTTGAGGAACCTTATCCTTGCATCCACAGCAAACAAAGCCTCGCAATAAAGACAGAGAAAGAGGAGGGGGAATAAAATATAATATCCCTTCACCTAAGGCAGCTAACAAGCCCCTAAATGCATCTCACGGCTGCATTTTCGCCGCTTGAAAACGTTTCGGGAATGGAGCAATCAAAGTTACGAACCAAATATTCCCACTGCACGGATCGTAAATCTCCCTAGACGGGAGGAAGTTGAGGTGGATTGGGCGATGTCCTACCGCACGTGAACTGATTTATGCGACGGTGGCACCGACGATGCAAGCAAAGGCGAGGGCTGCGACGCGGAAAGAGGAAGGGGTTGGGGCGGGGGGGGGGGGGCTGTGCCAGAAAGGGGGCAAGGAAGGACCTACGTGAAGGGGGGAGGAGGAAGCGAAAAATGATTAAGGGTAAAAGGACGAAGGGTTTTGCGGGGCGAAGGTGGGGAAAGGAGGCGGGAGATAGGGTGGGCGAGGGCTACCCTAATGGGTGGTGTGGGAGGCGACGTGGGTGGAAGAGAGGGTGTCGCCCGTAGATAAGGAGTGACAGCTTTCCTGAGAAACGCTTTTATTCTCGTCCTCGGGGCTGTACGTAGAGGAAGAGTGGCGAGGATTGGGCAGATGGTTTGGGTACATCGTAGGGAAGGACGAGAATAGGGATTTCTTAGCATCTGAATCGTATAACTTGCCTTGTGATTGACTAGTGACCGTGACGCAAAGAGAATATCTCACAGGAGTAACTAGTGACCATATTGTACGCAAAACTTCTCACCGGAATATCTTTCTTTACGTTTCGAGGGTGACGGGAAATAACCCGCGCCTCTCCATCTCTTTCGCACCAGCGGCTTTCCATTATTTTGTGAGAGTCTCTGAAAGATTTTTGTTGGGAAAGGAAACAGGTTCAGACGAGATCAAAATTAAAAAACCGAGGTAGAAGCAGTTTAAATATTAACCAGTTCCGGGAGATTAAAACAAAAACAATCTCTTAAAATATTATGAAAGTAAGTTCGGGTAATCTTTGGCGCAAATTTTCAAAATAGCAAATGCATTAACAAATTATTGCTGGCTATTCTAATATTTTACTTAGCATTATAATACCCTAGGCATGGAATATATACCTTTGTTAAGCAGGTATATAAGAAACGTTTCCGGTGCCTTCCCTTCTATTGACATTCTTTTAATATACCTCGCTTGAATTAATTCCAAAGTAATAATTTACTCATGCCTCAAGGTGTAATAGCTTCCTCCAAATACTTACATACATAATATTTGATGCCATCCACTTTTTTGAGAGATTAAATAGAGAACCAAACGGTGAAAAAATATGACCAATTTAACGATTAAAAAGACCCTTTGAATTAAGTACTGCGAAAAAAATTATTTCGGCGATAATGGAGGCGAAAAGAGATGTGTTCACGTTAACAAAACCAACTTTGTGGCCGGGAGTGCAAAAAATGGGACAACAAGAATCTAATATGGAATAATGGGCGACATTTGAAAACACGTAAGATATGTTAAAACGTGATGAATACCTAAGAGCAAGAAGGTTAGCTAGCTCTGTCAACGCTTTAAGCTGTCCCTAAGCTGCACGAAATTATTTCTTCCTCGGCAGTAGTTTTCCAAAATTATTTGGGCAGAAGAAAATAACATTTTTACAAACGATCCAAAGACTAATTTATTGTCCCTGGGTGTGCTTGATGTGAAAGTTGCCTCGAATTTTTTTTATTTTCTGTTGAAGGGGATACATTTCTCTAGGGAAAGAAATCAAAGGGCTCACTTAAAACTCAAATAATAAAGTCGTAGGTGGAGGTTTAATATAACATTAATTAAAATAATTAAATACAATCAGACGAGCATAAAGCGTGAGAAATATTGTTTTATATAAAATCTTGAGTGAAAAAGAAAAAGGGAGGGTCACGTCTCTTTAAATCTTTTGTTGGAATTGACTTAGAGCAACCCACGGATTCTCGCTCGAATGATTTATCATCCTTCTTTTCTTATTGGTCTCCGCTTTCCGCCAGATTCCTCGGCACCCCATCTTGTTTATCGTGTTTTACTAGTAACTTCTTTTAGATGTTTCTTTCTATAGCCACAGTTTTTTCAAAATCTCACTTCTTGACACAACAGAAAGTAGGGAATAGGGGTTATATCATGCAATACCAAACACCAGTAAAACAGTTTAGCACAGTGGACATTCAAATATAAAATGCGCTGTGGTAGAATGCACTACAAGTTTCCCCGCCCAATAATCTCTAAATTTCAGAGAACCCCCAAAAACGTTAGAGGGGATGCTAAAGAAAAATTCTTGAAATGCAACAGCATTTACTTGTAAATGCATAACCTTGTTAAGTAAGTTAAATTTATTTTACTCCACTATCATGAGACATGACGGGATGCATCATTGAAAAAGCTAACGATTTAGCTTATACCTAGTAACCTTTGCTATAATCTCTACGGTTTCCATGAGTTTAGTTAACCATGTAGCTTATATTTCATATGTAATAGCCAAATAATTCACCACTGAATAAGTATGACGCATAAAAGATGTTTTTATATGACCGAGAAGAAAATAATTTAAAATTATAAATTGTACCATCTCAATCGAGATTAAAGGTGACCTACTGCGATAATTAGCATTGTATTTTGCATAGACGCGAAAATCGTTTTGCTATTGTCCTGCATCGCCGGGTCGGCCCGGTTCCCCCTGCTTCCATCAATCTCTACTAAAAGCTTACTCAAGACACCGCTGAGAAATTCGTCACCACTTTTTGTGGATGGCGGTCGGCCATTGACCAACCATCCACACGATTACGATTACCTCTTTTAGAATATTTCCACGGTGCTCCCTCAAATGGACTACACCATCCTTCCCCTTCGCAAGGTCTCCTTCGCGCAAAGACTACGTTATGTTGCCAAAATTCATCTACACCCGCAGTATACCCTACGGTCCACAACGGGACCATGCAACAGGGGGTGTAAGCTGCTAACAAGTATTTGTTATGTAAATTCTGGTTGAAAGTGATCCGTACCTAACGGGAATATCAAAGTAAATTAAATGCATTTGTCGTTGGTGTTTGAGTGATATTAACCTGGTCTCTTAGTGATCGCGGATTTCGCGAGGGAGGAAAGAGTATTCAGACCTGTTCGTGCTAATGTCTATACATTTTATTTATCAGGAAGCTCTGATATATCGATGTATTTTGGGGTCTACCCTTATAATGTAAAATTATTATTTTTTCCCTTGGTGCTACAAGTGAGGTCAAAACTCCAGTAAATTTAAAAACGTCCTGGGCTCACATTAAAATTTTGAAGTGATAATCCTGGACTAGGAGTTTCTGAGTACCTTATACGTCAAAAAGGTCGTCTTTTGTTTTCAAAGTCCATCTAATCCCTAAAATTCTAAATTTTACCAACGGATCCCAAATAACCAAAATGACATTTCTCCTTTACAGAAAATTATGCAAAACTAGGCCGATGGAACCAGGTGGAAAGAGGCAGTTCCAAGCAAGGGAGTATAGCCTCAGCCTCCCGCCGAGGACACACCTACGCTGCCATCCACTTTGGCCGAGGACACAGCTGTGACCTTTTCCCTTGATTCATCCTCCTTATGGCTCACAAACCCCTTGACGAGTGGGAAGGGATAAGATCTGGGAAATCCGCACGGTGGTACTCCGTCGTGGATACTTCCGGTGCCACGCACAAAATCCACACCCCAAACGGGATAAAACTGACGCAATTCATCATGGATCATCTGCACTCGGCAACAAGAACGTCCCGATCCCCTTTTCACTACCACCAAGGCACACCTTAAGGCTCAAAATGCGTCTCGGATGAAGGTTCCCTGTCTGCCGATATTCAATGCACAATCCTCTCTTTACGATGACGGTTCCGCAAGCTCCCTAAGAAGCTTATCCCGAGACAATCGCAAAAGAATACCATTGAAAATGGTGCAACGCGATTATTTTTTTGACAAAAAAATGAAATAATTGATGTGACAAGGGTTGTAGTGCATGATAACTTATTTCCCAGGAGAAAAAATGCATAGATGCACAAATATCATAAATTTTATCAAAAATAGGAGCACACGATTTTTATGACGTTAGCTCCATTCCAAAAAAGGGAAAGGCAGCAATATTTGAGGACTAAAAATTAATGCTTGATTTTGTACGCAGCATAATTGATTCCCATGGTCATAAAAAAGACAATAGAAAGAGGGGAAAATGATTACTTAGTGGATGATCAGTTCGATTTCAGGAAGGGGAGAGGCACGCGTGATACCATTGAAGTAATTATGTCACCACTAGAGAGGAACACACATAGAATACAATCAGAATGTATTTGTCTGTTCCGTAGAATTTGAAAAAGGATTTAATAGAATGAATTGGGTAGAATTATTAAACGTATTGAGGAAAAAAGGAGTAGATTGGAGGGATAGGAGACTATTTCAACTCACTCTGCTCAGGTGCAAGTTTGGGGATGGAAAGTCCGGAAGGGCAGTGCTGGGTAGAGGAGTGAGACAGGGGCGCCCATTATCACCTGTGCTGTTCAACGTATATGTGAAGGAAATGGCTAAAGAGGTATGGGAAGAATTAGAGATAAGAATGAAAGTTTTGGGGAATCATAAAATCATTTATCATGAAATCATAAATTCTAGGTTTTCGCATGATAAAGCTTTAGTTTTTTAGTCAGCCGAAGGGTTGCAAGTGTGGCTGACCACATTGGAAAGTCAATGCAATAATTATGGATGAAGATATATGTAAAAAACAAAGGTAATGTGGTTTCGGAAAACAGAAATTTTAAGTTAAATATTAAAATCAGAGTTCATTAACTGGAGCAGGTGGAACTGTTCACCTATCTGGAAAAAATTTTGGACCAAAATGGTCCGAGTAGTAGGAGCATAAGAAGTATTGTGATAAGCAGAGAAGCTTTAATAAGGAGGGCACAGTTAATGGCAGAGATGTTGAGTAAGAATGTAAGAATAAGGTTCGTCAAAACATTGAAATGGAGATTGGTTTTGTACAGCGCGGTAAACATGGCCATTGGGGTTGTGTAGATTGGCTGTTTTTGAAATGTGGACACGGATGAGGGTGAAAAAGGTGAAATGGACAGTAAGGAAAACTAACAATAAAGTGGGGATGGGATTGTTGGGAAAAATCTAAAAGGAGGCAGGAAAGATAGACGCAGGGCATTTCGAATGAAAATGGGATATTGAATACTGTGATAGAGAGGAAAACGTTAGGCAAACGAGGAAGGGGCGGGAATAGGATAGTATGCTGAATTAAGGGGGGGCTTAGAATGGTGTCGGAAGTCAGGTTCTTTGTGGTAGAGGCAAGGGACACTATCATCGTACCGTTTTGTAGCATCTGTCCATGAAAAACCTACATATACAGGGTAGATTATCAATATTAATATTATATTAAGCGTTGAGGCTTGCCCCCTACTGGTTGTATACATTTTACTACTTTACATTATCTTACTAAACGAAACATTACATACGAATTAATTTTTTTTAATTGTCTAATTTATCATAAGTTAGCATAATATAGGAAACTTTGACACATTGTTTTCATCCATTGACACCGAAAGCCACGTTTAGGGTGTGAGACAGAGGCATATGCCATGAAAGAGTAAAGGGAAGAAATAATAATTACGTACAGCATGTATTTGAATTGAATTTCTTGTAACTCCCCTTTTATATGCTGCAAATGTATTTTTCAAGAGGAAAAACGAATCCTTGAATGCGCTTCTTTTAACACCATTTTGTCTTTTATTCCTATTTCCTACGCGATTGAAATGACTAAGTTACTTATTTTTAGCTCTGTATCTTATAAAGATCTGTGTATATCGATACCGGGAAAATATTCTAAGCATTTACTTCACAAACTGCATTGATAACTATACGTTACTATAAATGAATGGTTACGCATA
Organism: Hetaerina americana; assembly: GCF_022747635.1. Taxonomy (NCBI): domain Eukaryota; kingdom Metazoa; phylum Arthropoda; class Insecta; order Odonata; family Calopterygidae; genus Hetaerina; species Hetaerina americana. The sequence continues at coordinate 10,929,362 of NW_027286403.1, forward strand.
ATTTCCATATTTTTTTAACACCCTCTTATTCTGTTTTGAATTGCTAAAAGAGTAGCAATATGGTCGCTGATACCCTCACTTTTTCTATATATATGCTTATTTAATACGTCTTCGTGCATATAAAACCCCGAAAACTGCCGCGATGGCGCATGACGGAGGACGATTTGGCCACTGCCATCCAAGTGGAAATGTGTGTTCATGCATAGTTAAGAATACGCATTTACTTTAATAATTTAAGAACACATAAACATACCTACATACCTATATAAGCCTATATAAATTATGCAATAATTGTTGTTTGAACATCGTTAAAACTTACTATTCAAATAAAAATATTCGGGTGGAAGGATTCGACTTTTTAAAGATTGTTTACCGCGGGAGGGAAGAACAAATACTCCTTGTACTTGTTGTCTACGGAATCTGCATCTCTCATTCCAGTGGTTTAATTTACCGAAATAAGTTGGTACCATAATAATTTCCTTGTTGTCGCAATAAACCTTGGGTTTTCTGTAACTTTTTAAAAGCCTTGCCTGCTTTCTTCGTGAGTCAAGTGGCTTCCAACCTAATTTCTCCTCGTACATGCCCGACACGTTTACTCTCTCCTCGTAGCGGTTTTTTTACATTTATAAAATAAAATATTTGCAAGTTGCAATCGCATATCATCATCATTGGCTAATGGAGGCCATAGCAATCGATGTCTTAGCATTTTCATTTGATTTCATACGATGAAAAAACAGGGATCGAGATGTTGCGGTGGCTATCGTCCAGGCTTCCCATCCAGAGGGCCCGGGTTCAAATCCCGACGGTTTTGAATATTTTTCAGGCGTTTCTCGAGCCCTATTTGAGGTGCTTTGTGGAGGGCACTCAGAGTGAGTAAACCGTCCGTCGGATGGGACGTTAAGCTGCGGACCCCTTGGCGCCTTTCGTTAAGGGTAGGCTAATACCGACGCCGGTTTTCTCTCCACCCTTCATCCTTTCCTGTCCATCCCCTATACTAGGGTCGCCTACCCTAAATACTACTACTAATACGATAAAAAACGTTAAGATATGAGATTTCACAGAATTTTAAACAGTAAACAATACTCAAATGGGAAATAAATAAATTTGTTCACCAAAATGGAGACCCAAGGTTAGGGTACACAAAAATCCAAATTTATTCATTATATGACGAAAATGTATCAAAAGTAAACATTATGCTAATGCCTTTACGATGTCACATGAAAATTGTACACTTCTTTAGGATTACGAATCAAGAGTTCATTGACACTCAACCCTCTCGAAATGGTAACCGATCTATCACATCACGAATGAAATTGCAGTGGTAACATTGAGGCACATAGGGTATGAAATATAAAGAAACAACTATTATCACGTTACTTCATTCAATTTAAGACAAATATTTACGAACTACATTATGATCAATCACTCATAACCTTAATTTGGATTCATTTTGGTAATTTAATGGAAAGAGCTTTGATCTGTGAAATTATTCAGCTCAATACACCAAGATTGTCACATAAATATACAATTTAATTGATTCTCAATTGAACTCTCTCCACACGCATGCTAAACAAAGCAAATTAATGAAGATGTTGAATAAAATGTTCAAACGTATATAAAACAAAATTTGTAGAGAAAAAAATTAACTGATTATAATCAGTTTTCATTTTTTATCAGCTGAAACACTTTTGCATATAATTAATCTTAAAATGGTAATCATGAAGCACGGATTCATACATATAATTTTCAGAACCAAGACAACGAGATTGCCTCAAAGAGGTTAGTTGCATTCAGTAAGCATCATTCACGGGAACATCCTCACGGCGCTGAATGTCTAACTAGGTTATTCCAGTCAAAATGTGGTTGTAGAATGTGCCTTGCGTCTATATCTAGCGTATAATGCCAAACTCAGCTCGCGAAGTGAACTGCCTCTTGTATCCAGCTAACAAATGAATAACATCATAACACTAGGTTAAGGGGTAATGCAAAAACTCCATCACGTTAAAATAATACACCGGACCTGGAGTATATCCCGGCAAGAGGTAACAAAACCGCAACTCCTACGATGCACCGTTCATTGGACTCAAATTTAGCTAGTGAATTCCGGACGGCAAGCTTTCTTAGGATGGGATGGTGGTGAAAACATCACCCTTATCTTTATTGGTTGAAATAAACAAGACAATAACTACCACTGACCTATCTCACAACCCTACCTCTCCCGTAAAATCTTGAGCTGTGCCATTGTGGGCACAGTTGTGGCATTCCTTGACGAAGAGAACTTTACGCACAGCACCGATCAAAGCGTCGACAGAAAACAAGTGACGTAAATTAAGTACAAAGCTTTTTGTACGAGATATTCTTAAGTCATGATATAATTGAAGAAAAGTATTTCGACTTTTAATACCAAGAAAGCATGCGAAAATCGCCTACAAACCAATTAAGATACACAATCTAAAAGGATGAGAATAGAATCTGCCCTGGAATCTGTTAGATTTAGCTTGAACACCGATCATTGAAGAAGAATATATTACAGTTTTAGGCATTTCAATCGCTGACGGAAGCCATATAACAATGAGATGTGTCGTGATAGTCGTGTTTGCAAAGCTCAACAGTTATCTCACGCTCTTGTACTTTCAGTTTTGACTTTCACTCGAACGCTTTAACTAAAAGTTCCGCATTAAATGAAAGAACCGATATTTTGTGAGTATGTCGTTTCATTATCCTTATGAATCGAACTTTTACTTTTATTAAGTACCCCCCGCTCTTATAAAAGAGTGATACGGAGGCGACACCAATCGAAGGGTGAGCTGCAAGGGAAGAAAAGGCAATGGAGAGAAAAGAGAGAGGATGGATGGCTAGGTGGTAGAAAAAAATGAGCCAAGGGAGGAAGGACAATGGGATGAGGCGACTTCCTTTGCTAGATGGATGCCTAACGAGGCACAAGGCGCCATGTCATTATATGGTAAAGCATTGACGCGGCGACCTATCTAACTCGTACTTAGCAGGAAATCACCAGTCTGTCTTTGCCGAAATTTTTCTCGTATCCGATCAAAAAATTGCATAACCCACAGGGCTTACGATTTTATTCCTCGGTATTACACGCTATCGTCATAGGAAAGGGAAGATACTACCTTGATCAAAAAGTTCCCGGAATACCCACCGTGTGGCGCTCCCATCGTTCCGATTTGAGTTCTGTTTTTTTGTTAAATTGGTACATCTGTTGTTGATATTCCCTTTAAATCTTAGTGTCATAACTTGACATTTGCAAAAGTTACGTAGCCAAGAGTACATCTATCTCTGTGTGTGTTGGCGATTTTTTACAATTTCAGAAATGGATTTAAATTTGCAACAACGAACTTGTATTAAATTTTGCGTAAAAAACGGATTTAGTGGCGCACGGACGTTGGAAATGTTGGAAAAGTGTTTCGGCAACGATTCTCTAAAAAAACGGTCGTTTACCAGTGGCACGAGCGGTTCAGAAGTGGTCGTGAGTCAATCGAAGATGATGAACGCAGTGGCAGACCATCGACATCGAAAGTCGGTGAAAAAATTGATAAAGTAAAAGAAATGTTGGTCAATAACCGCAAATTAACCATCAGAGAAATAGCGGAGGACTTGAACATTGCCTATGGATCGCCCAAGACATTGTGGTTAATGATTTGGGTTTCCGTCGTGTAGCAGCAAAGTTGGTGCCAAAAGACCTCAATTTCATGCAAAAAAGAGACCGTGTTGACGTCGCAAAAGACATGATTTGCGAGGCTGAATCCGATCCCACATTCATCAAAAGGATCATTACTGGAGACGAGACGTGGGTTTATGAGTACGACACGCAATCCAGACATCAGGCAAGTGAATGGCGTTCACCAAATGAGCCGAGACCAAAAAAACCACGTCGTTTTCAGTCAAAAAAGAAGGCAATGCTGACGGTTTTCATGGATTACAACGGTGTAGTGCATCATGAATTTTTGCCAGAAGGCCAGACAGTAAACAAAGAGTATTATTTGGGCGTTATGAGACGTTTGCGTGAAGCAATTCGCCGAAAGAGACCAGAAATGTGGGCAGAAAACTCGTGGATTTTGCACCATGATAACGCACCGTCGCACAGTGCTATCATTATTCGTAATTTTTTGACGAAAAATGCAACAAATACCATCCAACAGCCACCGAATTCACCTGATTTGGCTCCCTGTGACTTCTTTCTGTTCAATCGAGTTAAAAAACCATTACGGGGAACGCGTTTTAGCAGCCGAGAGGAAGTAATGGAAAAATCGCAGGAAGCACTGATGGACATACCGAAAACCGAATATAAAAAATGTTTCGAGGATTGGATCAAGCGCTGGCATAAGTGTGTTGCAGTCGATGGGGATTACTTTGAAGGGGACAATATAGATTTAGATGAATAAACTTGTATTTTTAATTTTCTGAATAAATTCCGGGAAATTTTTGATCAAGGTAGTATGTCATTGTCGTGCCCCATATCGTATGGTTAGAGTTATTCCTAAGACTTCTTTCAAGATTCTGCCTCAGGAAGTAGCTTATGTTTCGTTCAATACAGTAGCATACATATTAGGGAACCATAGAAATGTAATAACGTCTTAAACATTGAGGACTGAATCCGGCCCTCATATTGCCATGCGGTTAGTATGCGAAGGATAAACGTCGCACAGAATTTTATGTATCAACCAAAACAAAGCGAATCGCGTTAAATTTTAAGTTTTTTACTTTTGAAATGGATGAGAAACGAGACCAAACGACTGAAAATCCACGTCTGACTGGCATTCGCAGATCGGAAGAGGGATTTACTATATATACCATTGGTTCAAACCATGGAATCTCTAGATGGTTTGAGAGGGAGATAGAGCCCTGTTCCATTAGGAGTGGTAGGATATTCGAAGAAACAATTCGTTAAAAAATCCATTACTTCCCACTCAATAGAGGAAAATATGACGGAATAATCATGCAATGACTCACTACGGGAAGTGTAAGCCGGCGTTGATGCTATTTATGCGCTCCATTATTTCTTGAGTGTTACCAATTTACCATTCATTCCTCTCCTTAATTTGTCCTATGGGAAGAACAACATGGCAAATAAATTTATGAATGGTTGAATAGAATATTACAGAAAATCCAAAAATATTCAACGTAACCATTTATATCAAGTCACTGAAAATACTGTTTTTTCCAAAAAAAACAAATTGGTGCATGCAATGCCTTGTGAATTAGTGAATTTTTATAAGGTGGAATAAGGGATGCTGAGAAATTCTGAGACTGTATAGTCTTCCTTAACCTGAACGAAAAACTTTTATTATCCTAACTGGAATGGTATTTATACAACTTATCCCGATGAATGCAACGTCATAGGTTTGGCTCTTTTTCAACGATTCCTATCGCATAGATGAACTAAAATAGTTCAATAGAAAAATGGTTTTAATCATTTCAAATGCAAACTATCCCGGTTGAAGGACGAAGTTTGCGATAGCTGGCTGGAGGTTATGATTAAAGGTCTGGTGACGTTAAATCCACAGATAACTTACATTTTATTTTCAATAGCACATTAACCCTATAGAATAAGGACATCATATGACAGACCTCTGCCCTGAAACTGAATTTTTAAAGCTATACAATGATATATTTGATTCAGTATCTGTAGGGAATTCGGCGTGGATACGCAATAGATGATTGGGATTTTCGGCTCCTGAACGAAGGTTTCCGAATTGTTTCAATTTTAGAGTAAGTATACGATTTGCTAGATGCTAGAAATTCGTGGAGAACCGAATGGTGGTACAGTGAAAACAACAGGCCTCCCTCTCCATACGTAAGTGAGTATTATTTCCAAAACCCGGTAAAGCTCATTTTATGGCGAGTTCCACGACTGACCATTAAAACAAACGTTTTTTTAAACTACTGTGACGATGATGGAGCCGATTGCGTCAATTCAGGCGTGATTTTGTAGATGATGGATTAGTAGCTATTTTTTTTTAGTGTTCCACTAACAATAATAATTAATGACTACCATGATTTCGACTTAACTTCGCATTTTTGAGGAAACTATATAAGCTTGCACCTATGTACATTTTTCATCTGAGGGTGACGAACTAACATCGAAACTATAATCACAATAAATTTTATTAATAAGGGAACAGTTCAGCTATTATCTAGTAATCTCTCGTGGACACGGAGATTTTTATCGGTGAATGTGCTTTTTTATATCTGGAATCAAGAGTTCCTAAAATTTCGGTTGAGGAAACGGTGCTGGATTACCATTACCCATGGCTTCAACAATCAGAAGGTTAATCAAGTATTTCCGGGCTCATCGGGACCTTCAGGATAAGCCAGCTCTCCATTAACTCTTTTTTATGCTATACAGAATATTTAGAGTAGCCTCTTTTTCCCCGAAGTTTCCTTTAGTTCCTCTTCGTTTGCAAATACAGTTCTCTCATTTGGATCAATGGTATCCTAAGGCAAAGAAAAAAATGTTCAAAATTTGTGCGTATCTCTAAAAAAGAAATGTTAATAAGTTCAATAAATGAGTAATAGGGAAGATGTAGAATTTAATAATTGGTAAGGAGCGGTGTTATTTTACTCGGATCAGGCATTTACGAAAATTTATACACAGGGGGATGAGCACTAGAATCATTGAGCCAAAATTCTCAGTTCACTTTATCTTTTAGAAATATACTGATAAATTTTCGGGAGGTTAATTTGGACGAGCGCTAAAATGCGGTACGGTAAAATTATGATGGTGAGATACGAAATTCAATAACTGCGTATTACACTACTCATTAACCTACAAGATTGAGCGTCAACCATCCCAAGTTCAAAAGTTTTCCTTCACGCTCGTAGTGTTCAGCGTGCCACTCAGAAGGCAAGTAAATGTGTTGGATTTCAACCATAAATTCCACTACAGTGACTTCCCGCGGACTGGTTTTTGCAGAAATCGTGGCAGCATACTGCCGTCCAAACTTTTGTTTGAGGAAGGAGTGTTTTGAAAAAAAATTATCCTGCCCCATAACCGAGATGGATGCGATATGCTTCCACATAATTCCAAAGTATTTTCATCAGGATGATATCCGGGGTCTTCATCGCCTGAAAAATTTTATCAGAAAATAAATGGCGCCGCCATATGTCACTTCCAGCCCCACGAACGACAAGCAGAGATATATGAAGAATATCCGCTTCTTGGGGACTTAGTTCGGACTTCGAGAAATATGAAAAAGAGCTTTCAAAATTTACGCCTTAACTTGTAGCATTGGCTTACGTGTGAATACGCCCCTCAATTTAAATTCAACATTTTAGAAAACTGTGTTACTGAGGCGCCTGGCCTGTGACAATTGAGACAAATAGGGAAGAGGAATCTTGGGCTCACCTCAAGAGTTTGTAAATCCGACGGGTCAATTTTCAAATTCGAAGTCGTCGAGTTCTTTTCTCGTGAGATGATGTTAGGCCATAAATCACGTGGGTTCTAAGATCCGGGAGAGGGTCTTTGATGGTCTACTCCATGCCCAATTTCCCACTTAGAGCTCATGAAAATAACTCAATATTGGAGGAATTAACGAAAAGATAAACCCCATTCGAGTTATGTAACAATGACAGAAGAACGACAAAACAACATAAAATCGTGGCGTGCAGAAGTAAACGTCGACGGGTGTAGTCATAAACGCAATCGTACATTTCTCCTTGATCTCAACTTTCGTTCATGACGTCCAAGTAAAATGCAAAAACGAAATATTAAAAAAAAACAATTAAATGCTAAGAAATTTTACCTTCAGCATTAATAAGCATTTTAATTTAAGTTTTAACGCGATTGATTATTGCCACCAAATCTCAGGCTGAGTGCAGAGTGAAATACAAAATACGCATGTTCCCAATTTTTAACCATAAAAATTCCATTACAGTGTTGGCCGAATAAGTATGAGCTAGTGCACACGCAGCCTTGGATTACTTCATTTCATTAGCTATTTTTGAAAAAAAACATGTAACCACACAAATATTTTCCAAAAATAATTTTGTTGAGTAGCAAATTTTAATGCCCGCCTGCATACGAGTAATATTTACTCCAAATATTCCAAGGGCAGCCATTGTTACACATGACAGTATCCTTTCGACACTTTCATGAAATTCATAAGCTTTAAGGTTCACCAGACATTACCTACAGTTTGATCAGGTTAATTGACTACAGGGTGATTATTGATACTAATGACATAGGATAGGTTCATTCAAATACTGAGATCGCGTTATTCTGCTGGGCTATCGGCCTTTGAACAGTGCTCTCGTATAACCTAAAGAACTAGTTCATTCCAAATCGTGCCACGCTGATTCCTAAAAAAAAAATTCTCGTAACGAAAGGGAGACACTGTGGAAATGAATCAGAAGTACACCTTTGCCTGAAAACCCTAGACAATGGGTTAATAAAAGAGAATAAGTTTTTCTGGTGGATAATTCCTCAAAGCTGGAAATGGAATATGCGATAATAAACTCAGTCACAATTTTCCGTGTTGGAGTTATAAGGGAACATAATTTACGGAAATACCTTTGGCTATGTCGTAGAGTTTGCAGAGGTAATGCTCAGTCTCACGCAAGATGTGCAAGTCGTTTTTTTTTCTTTCATTTTCACTGGAAATTTAACAAGGAAAAACCGAGCTAACAAATCAGGAGCAAAATATGACGAGGAACGAAAAGACTTGAAGCGATATCCTGTAATACTCTTGGGTAATATTTTACCAAGTGTTCCAGTTATTTCACAGAATGAAAGTTTCGTTCCAACTAACTTATGATACAAATGGAAAAGAACTGGTGCAGAAATGACCATGGTGACCAGAGTCCACGGACGGGTCGTAATGATCCATCTTCAAACATCAGTGACTCAGAGAAGATTGTGGCGAAATATGACGAGCAGAAATGTGAGGACAAAATAATTGAGTCCAAAATGAATTTATGACGCAATTGTATGGGAGCATGAAGAGAAACCAAATGAATCCATGTTCATTATTATTATTAGTAAAATGGAAAACTATCTAATTAGAGAGTAATGATCGGCTTCTGCTTCGGAGCGTATAATAAGGATTAAAAAATTTCATTTTACTTGACAGTGAAACACATGGCATATTTTTAGATTCTGGTTCGGTGATGACTCCTACCATTAAGATGACAACTTCGCGGAAATGGATATCATTATAAATACACTTTGGTTTCAAATAACCTTTCATTCCACTATTCGATTTGAGTCAGGCTCAACTTTACGAAATATAACGGTATAACGGTGAATCAAATGGAAATGGAAATCTTGCACATTTCACAGAATTTAATTAAAAACTTAGAACACGAGGTTTTGTTAACCAGCCGACACCATCAGATGATCTATAAAATATAATCAGAGTGCATTCCGAAAGTAATGCAATTAAATTTCTCGAACCACTCCAATTAATCAGATTGGGATCGAAATACTTGGAGTAGGTGGAGGGGACGCTAAGCTTTGCCACGAAACCAATCTCAGTGCTCTATAAGCTGAAAAGCGGTAGGACGTTAATTATTGGAAACCGCTGCGCGCCGACCGTGTCACGAAAAACATGGAATCGACGATTGAGCAACGTTACGTGATTAAGTTTTGTACTAAAATGAAAAAAATCTCTTGAGGAGACTAACAGAATGATTCGTGAGGCTTACGGAGACTCCTCTCTGCCCTATTCACAAGTTTCGAGGTGGTTTAAGGCCTTTAGGGAGGACTGGGAATAAGTTCACGACGAACAACGCTCTGAGCTGATCAGGATGGCTTCATCTAGGTCCCCTTTTGCCATGCTCAAAGGCACTAGCTTTAAGGACACGTATCGCCATGTTGGAGAGGAAGGTGCGGGAGGGCTCCCCCAAGGGGAGATGGTGTTCGGGGTGGAAATACAAAAACCCGCCACGCCCATAGGGATGCACGGATTCGTCCAAATACACGTAGCTGGGCGATTAGAGACCTACCCCGTGTCCCATCTCTCAACGAAGGAGTGTCTCACGTCCGTAGGACGAACGATTGGGGGGCCGTCTCTCGGGGCAAGGGGAAGGTAACGCTGCGGCGAGGATTGGACTCTGCGGAGGCAGATACCATCCACATCTCTAACAGGTACCAGGTGCTGTCGGATGACAGCACCACCGTACCTGCAGCCCCTACCCCAACTCCGAGGGCACTGCCTAGGGTAGGACGCCACCGAACGGGAAGGGAGGGAATGGTAGTAATAGGTAGCTCCAATGTCCGCCGCATAATGATCCCATTGAGGGAAAGAGCGCGCCGCGTAGGCGTCGATCAACGGGTGACCGCCTGGGGTATACCAGGCCGAGGAGTCCCTCAGGTGACGAAGGCGATCGAGGCGGCGGTCAAAGGCACGAAGTGCTCTAGGCTGCTGGTCGTGGCCCATGTGGGCACCAACGACGTCACGGACCGTGGATCCGAGGAGGTCCTCCGTTCCCTTAGGGAACTGAGCTCCGAGGTGAAGCGCGTCCAGGGCGTCGAGGGTGTTTGGCTGGGACTAACGGTCTGCAGCATCGTTCCGAGGGAGGATCGCGGGTCTTTGGTTTTGAGCCGAGAGGAAGGCATAAACCTGAAACTTTCGAGATTCTGCTCGGACATTGGAGCCGCCTTTGTCGACCTGAGGCCAACCCTATGATCGTGCAGGACTCCCCTTAACCGATCTGGGGTCGGTTACACGGCGAAAGCGGCGAGTAAGGTAGCGGATAGGATACTAGACCACTGTAGGCCTTTTTTAGGATATAGGACAGGTCATTTAGTGGGTCGGTAACATCTGGGGCTAGCGCGTATAATATGATTAATAAAAATATAAAAGTCACCGACAACACTGGCATTGATTTGGAAAGACATGTGACACGCACTTCCCCATAAAGGCGTCCTAAATTATAGTCAGTTATAAATAAGGACATTGTTCAAAATAAAAATATTTTAACTATACTTGTTATTAATTGCAGAAGCCTCAAAAACAAATCAGCGGATCTAGAACACATAATCCAAACTCATTCCGCTGATATAGTATTAGGCACAGAGAGTTGGCTGTGTAACGACATAAACGACCAAGAAATGTTCCCAATAGATTTCAAGGTTTACCGACACGGTAAAGGCACAAAACCCGGAGGAGGTATTTTCGTAGCAGTGAAAAGTCATTTTGAAAGCAGGCAAGTTTTATTTGAAAATAATAACATAGCACGTGTTTGGTGCACCTTACTACGAACCAATCAATATAACATAAATTTAGGCTCTTTCTACAGACCTCCAGACTCAGATTTGAAAACACTTCATACCCTCAATGATCAAATTTACAATTTTACACGTAAAAATAATAACAGCATTAACATAATTGGTGGCGACTTTAACCTCCCTGGTATCGATTGGGACAACAATAGCGTTAAATCTGGGACCCGCGATCGCGAATCTTGCAATTCTTTCATGAAATTGGTTCAAATATACTCCCTCCATCAAGCGGTACGCATGCCCATCCGTGGAAAAAACATATTTGACCTATTTCTTACAAACACGCCTGAACGTATTATTAGTGTATCAACTGACGAGGGCTTGAGTGATCATAATGCAGTCAATATCAACTTGGACATAGAAATAAAAAAAGATTGTCAAACCAAAAAGAAAAATTTATAATTACCATTAAGCAGACTTTGAAACTTTTGCCAATCAATTAAACTCTTTACTCCCCGAGTTCAAAAGCCGCTTAAGTCATGCCAACGTGGAAGAAACTTGGACAGAATTTGTCAATATTATGCAAAAAGGCATCGAAGATTTCATACCTATAAAATACGTTAAAGCAAATCGCGACCCCAGGTGGTACAATAAAGACGTTAGAAAAGCCCTTCGAAAGCAGAGAATGCTACACTCTAGGGTAAAGAGGGCAGGCGTGAATACATCATCCCAGAGTGCGAAGTCCCTAAGAATTGGAAAACCGCGCAAATATTTTTAAGTGGTGACAGGGAGGACCCCAGTATCCTACAGACCTGTATCTCTCACTTCTATCTGTTGCAAAATCTGAGAGCCCATAATAGTCACTTCAATAATGAGATACCTTGATAATATTAAGTTTTTAAATGACAATCAACAAGGATTCAGGAAAACCCGTTCATGCGAAGATCAGTTAGGATTATTTACACATGACTTACTCTTATCGGGTGAGAGAGGTAGGCAAGTGGATGCGATCTTTTTAGATTTTCAAAAGGCATTTGATAAGGTTCCCCATGGTAAACTCATTCATAAATTAAAGGTCGTGGGTATAAACAAGGGCGCAATAAATTGGGTTGAGAAGATTTTCTTTCAGATCAGGAACAGTGGGCAGTCCTTGATGGCGCTAGTTACGACAGCGTTCGAGTCATGTCGGGGGTACCTCAGGGAAGTGTAATCGGGCCGTTGCTTTCCTTGATTTTTGTTAACGATTTAAACCACGAAGTGAAAAGGAAAATTAGGATGTTCGCGGATGACACGGTGATCTATCGGGAGATATCTGTGGATGAGGATCGTTTTATTCTAGCGCAGGATTTAGATTGCATTACTAAATGGTGTTCTAACTGGGGATTGACTCTAAATTATAATAAATGTTCAGTGGTAAATTTCTTTAAAAGATCAACGGGATTTTCTTACAAATTAGCTGGAGGAGACCTAGCAGTAGTTGATACGGTAAAATACCTAGGTGTCACATTCACAAAAGACTTAACTTGGGGGACTCACATACGTAAAGTCTGCGGTCAAGCATATAAAAAATTGGGATTCATTAGACGCATTGTCGGCAAAGGTGACTCGAAGGCCAATGAACGTTGTTACCACGCTCTTGTAATGCCTCATTTATAATACGCATGCATCGTATGGGATCCGAGTGTAAAAGGCCTCATTCGGGAAATTGATAATGTTCAACGCCGGGGCAGCCCGTTTTGTTAAAAATTATTACGATAAAACGCAAAGCGTCACCAAAATGCTTATGGAGTTGGGGCGGGAATCGTTAGAAGAGAGATGATTCAATGAAAGATTGAAATTATGAAATAAATTCAGATCCGCATTTACAGCACCGAGGTCTCGCAAATTATTCGCACTCCTACACACATTGGTCCCTTGGATCATGCATATGAAATTCGGGAAATAGATGCTAGAACTAGCAGACTAAGGACTCTTTCTTCCCACGGACAATACGGGATAGTAACTGCAGGGTTATAGATAGCCTAAATTACACTTGCCACCCTCAGCGTCCAGGGAATAATTAGTTCTACTTAAATGCATGCTCTTCTATTTACCTCGTGTGTTTTGTTATCATAACCCATTCTTTCCGAATGACCTCATCAGTGTTCTGTTCATCTGGTTTTAGGTCTCCCTTTCAATCCCTCGTCCCTCTTCGCGGGGGGGAAATTCCTGCTACCTACACCTACATCTACATCTACATAATACCCCGCAAGCCGCCGCAAGGGCGTGTGGCGGGGGGTGTAAGGTAACCAACCGTAAAAATGAAAAATACCACATGCAAAAAAACAAAACGGAAAATTACACCCACAGCAGCGCACACACTCATGCAAAAATCCCTTCATCCAATACTCATGCAAACACATATACCGAAAACACATAAAAAACTGCACCCCATGATGCAGCACGAAAGCAATCCTACAACACGGAAGCAAGGACACAACAAGCAAGAAATTGAAACATCACTACCACATGAAAATGAACGAAACACTCTACCCCCAAAGAGTCTCTAAATGGCAGGGAATGCGACCCAACGTTGCAGGTAGCAGGAATTTGCCCCCGCGGGGAGGGACGAGGGATTGAAAGGGAAACTTAAAAACAGATGAACAGAATATGAATGAGGTCATTCGGAAAGAATGGGTTATTATAGCAAAACACATAAGGTTAGTAGAAGAGCATGCATTTAAATGCAACTAATTATTTTTTAGACGCTGAGGGTGGCAAGTGGAATTTTTGCTATCTATAACCCTGCATTTGCTATCCCGTATTGTCCGTGGGAAGAAGGAGTCCTTGAGTCGGCTAGTTCTGGCATCTATTTCCCGAATTTTATATGCATGATCCAAGCGACTAATGTATGTAGGAGTTCGAATAATTTGCGAGACCTCGGTGGTGAAACATGCGGATCTAAATTTATTTAATAATTTCAATCTTGCATTGAATCGTCTCTCAGCCAATGATTCCCACCCCAAATCCATGAGCATTTCGGTGACGCTTTGCGTTTTATCGTAGGAATTTTTTACAAAACGGGCTGCCCGGCGTTGAACTTTCTCAATTTCCCGAATGAGACCTTTTTCACTCGGATCCCACACGCTGCATGCGTATTCTAAATGAGGCCTTACAAGAGCGTGGTAACAACGTTCCTTGACCTTCGAGTCACTTTTGCCGACAATGCGTCTAATGAATCCCAATTTTTTATATGCTTGACCGCAGACTTTACGTATGTGAGTCCCCCAAGTTAAGTCTTTTGTGAATGTGACACCTAGGTATTTTACCGTATCAACTACTGCTAGGTCTCCTCCAGCTAATTTGTAAGAAAATCCCGTTGATCTTTTAAAGAAATTTACCACTGAACATTTATTATAATTTAGAGTCAATCCCCAGTTAGAACACCATTTAGTAATGCAATCTAAATCCTGCGCTAGAATAAAACGATCCTCATCCACAGATATCTCCCGATAGATCACCGTGTCATCCGCGAACATCCTAATTTTACTTTTCACTTCGTGGTTTAAATCGTTAACAAAAATCAAGAAAAGCAACGGCCCGATCACACTTCCCTGAGGTACCCCCGACGTGACTCGAACGCTGTCGGAACTAGCACCATCAAGGACTACCCTCTGTTCCCGCTCTGAAAGAAAATCTTTAACCCAACTTATGGCGCCCTTGTTTATACCCGCGACCTTTAATTTATGAATGAGTTTACCATGTGGGACCTTATCAAATGTCTTTTGAAAATCTAAGAAGATGGCATCCACTTGCCTACCTCTCTCACCAGATGAAAGTAAATCATGTGTAAATAATCCTAATTGGGTTTCGCAGGAGCGGGTGTTCCTGAATCCGTGTTGATTGTCACTTAAAAAGTTAATATTGTCTAGGTGTCTCATTATTGAACTGACAATTATGTGCTCTAAGATTTTGCAACAGATAGAAGTGAGAGATATAGGTCTGTAATTACTGGGATCCTCCCTGTCACCACTTTTAAAAATAGGCGTTATTTGCGCGGTTTTCCAAATCTTAGGTACTTTGCACTCTGTGAGGGATTTGTTAAATATAAATTCAAGGTACGGGGCAATGTTAGGAGCTAAATGTTTTATCACCCTAGCTGGTATATTTTCGGATTTCGGGGATTTGTTGGGTTTAATCTCATTAAGCAATTTTAGAATTCCTTGTTGGTCCACTGTTATTTTTTCCATGGGTGGAGTATGTATTGTTTCTTGGAGATATGCGGTGGCAACATCATTCGAGAAAACGCTTTGGAAGAATGAATTTAGGATGTTAGCTTTACCCTCGCTGTCTGTATGAATTATATTGCTACAATCCCTTAAGCAAGCCACGGTTTGTTTACTCCCATTTACTTCCCTAACATATGACCAGAAAGCTTTGGGGTCAGTGTCCAAGTGCTCGCAAAGTACTTTGCGTTTAAAGTCTAGTAAAGCGCTACGTAATTGTGTTTTGGTTTCAATTTTAGAGGATCTATACTTGTCCCATAATTGTTTATTCTCAGGGGATGATGTGTTCACGCCTGCCCTCTTTACCCTAGAGTGTAGCATTCTCTGCTTTCGAAGGGCTTTTCTAACGTCTTTATTGTACCACCTGGGGTCGCGATTTGCTTTAACGTATTTTATAGGTATGAAGTCTACCATTCCTTTTTGCATGATATTGACAAATTCTGTCCAAGTTTCTTCCACGTTGACATGACTTAAGCGGGTTTTGAGCTCGGGTAGTGAAGAGTTTAATTGATTGGCAAAAGATTCAAAGTCTGCTTAATGGTAATTATAAATTTTTCTTTTTGGTTTAACAATCATTTTTATTTCTATGTCCAAGTGGACATTAATTGCTCTATGGTCACTCAAGCCCTCATCAGTTGATACACTAATAATACGTTCAGGCGTGTTTGTAAGAAATAGATCCAATATGTTCTTTCCATGGGTGGGCACGCGTACTGCTTGATGGAGGGAGTTTCTTTGAACCAATTTTATCATGGAATTGCAAGATTCGCGATCGCGGGTCCCAGATTTAACGATATTGTTGTCCCAATCTATACCAGGGAGGTTAAAGTCGCCACCAATTATGTTTATGCTGTTATTATATTTACGTGTAAAATTGTAAATTTGATCGTTGAGGGTGTGAAGTGTTTTCAAATCTGAGTCTGGAGGTCTGTAGAAAGAGCATAAATTTATGTTGGGTTGATTGGTCCGTATTAAGGTGCACCAAACACTTTCTATGTTATTATTTTCAAATGAAACTTTCCTGCTTTTAAAATGACTTTTAACTGCTACGAAAATATCTCCTCCGGGTTTTGTGCCTCTATCGTGTCGGTAAACTTTGAAATCTATTGGGAAAATTTCTTGGTCGTTTATGTCGTTACACAGCCAACTCTCTGTGCCTAATACTATATCAGCGGAATGAGTTTGGATTATGTGTTCTAGATCCGCTGATTTGTTCTTGAGGCTTCTGCAATTTATAACAAGTATAGTTAAATTATTTTGATGTTGAATAACGTCCTTATTTGTGCCTGACTGTAATTTAGGACGCCTTTGTGGGGAAGTGCGTGTCACATGTCTTTCTAAATCAATGCCAGTGTTGTCAGTGACTTTAATATTTTTATTAATAATATTATACGCGCTATCCCCAGATGTTACTGACCCACTAAGTGACCTGTCCTATATCCTAAAAAAGGCCTACAGTGGTCTAGTATCCTATCCGCTACCTTACTCGCCGCTTCCGCTGTGTAATGGACCCCAGATCGGTTAAGGGGAGTCCTGCATGATCGGAGGGTTGGCCTCAGGTCGACGAAGGAGGCTCCCATGTCCGAGCAGAATCTCGATAGTCTCTGGTTTATGCCTTCCACTCGGCTCCAAACCAGAGACCCGCGATCCTCCCTCGGAACGATACTGCAGACCGTTAGTCCCAGCCGAACCCCCTCGACGCCCTGGACGCGCTTCACCTCGGAGCTCAGTTCCCTAAGGGAACGGAGGACCTCCTCGGATCCACGGTCCGTGACGTCGTTGGTGCCCACATGGGCCACGACCAGCAGCCTAGAGCACTTCGTGCCTTTGACCGCCGCCTCGATCGCCTTCGTCACCTGAGGGACTCCTCCGCCTGGTATACACCGGGCGGTCACCCGTTGATCGGCACCTACGCGGCGCGCCCTTTCCCTCAATGGGACCTACAACGTTGGGCCGCATTCCCTGCCTTTCACAGTCTCCTCGGGGGGTAGAGTATTTTGTGTTGCATGTTCATGTGGTGGTGGAGTTTCACAATCTTGTTTGTTGCGTCCTGGCTTGCGTGTTGTTGGATGGCTTTCGTGCTGCATCCTGGGGTGCAGTTGTTTGTTTGTTTATGGTATATGTGTTTCTAGGAGTGCTGGATGAAGGGATTTTTGCATGAGTGTGTATCACAACAACGCGCCTTGCCACAACGAGCTACGAGTCCGCGAGTTCCTGGCCAAAGACTGGGTGCCAACGGTGTCCCACTCCTCTTATAGTTCTGACGTCACCCCAGCAGACTTCTTTTTGTTCCTTAGGATTAAGGCAGTCCTGAAAGGAACCAGTTTTTCGTCCATAGAAGAGATCCAATCAGCCGTGACGAAGACCTTGCGAGAGGTCCCCGATGACGCCTTACAAGACCCGTACCGGTCATGGCAGATTCGCTGGTGAAAAATGTGTTGAGGCCCGAGGACAGCACTTTGAAAAATTTTAAGTATGCGTGCAAATCTGTTCAATAAAGTACTTACACAAATAATTGCATTACTTTCAGAACGCACCCTGTATGTCCACATGCATATACCGTCTTAAAAACGAGGGGGCACGAAGGGTGGCTGGAAGAAATGGATAATTGTGGTCAGCGTGTTAAGCAGGGACAACTAGGGGCCTGGGACATGGGGGTGAGGTTGTAAAAGCCTGTGGAATGTGATTCAAGTTCTGGTCACCTAATATTGCCGACTGTTAAACGGAACTATTCGCTTCAAATACAAAGTTTAAAAAAAATTCCATGAAATATACATACGGTTTGGTTTTCATTTAACCTTTCATTCTTTGTCAACTTTTCACTTCTAATCGGTATTCCAATCTCGCTGCACACCCCATCCTCAAGTTTCCCTGACGGGATCTTTCCCCTGAGGGCACAGATAGCTGAAATACTGCGCAGACTCCTCAGGAACTTCACGCTTAAACTAACCGTATCGCTCCTTCCAACGGCTCCGTCGAAATTCCTATCACCTCAGCATCCCGCAAGTAACTCCGCCGTTGGCTTCGATCCTCGGGAATTGAGGAGTCGGGCACGGCAGGAATTAGTCGGCCTCACACTCCAAAACCCCACACTCGATTGGCACCGTGAGGGATTTCATTGGCTTCCACGTCTCGAGGAGTAAACAGAATAGCTGCACCAAATTCTCTTTCTCCGGTAATACCTTTTTATGAGTGTTGATGAGCCATTTATGGTGGGAACTAATTTTTACCCAAATTTGCTAATTGTAAATCTACGTCTCCATGGTACACATCCTGCGGGACACCTCGATGGGAGTTGGATTTTTGAATTTGGAAAAATGAAGTAATAGACCTGTGTAGATTAAAGAGAGAAAATAAGTGATGATGAAGAGAACAACGTCATTAAATATACTTGTAGCGCAAACTTAGACCACTAACAACTCTTATCATTATCAATCCTTCATTCCGAAGATTAGCTGATTGCATTTTTCCATTCCTTCCTATCCCATATTAATTTCCTTCTGTCTTGGTAGCTCTTGTAACCTACATGTCTCATTAATTGGCTGAGCCATCTTTCCCTTGGTCTACCCTTTTTATCTATATTCCCTTGAGTTATAATACTTGAAAATTCGTCCATTATCAAGGTTTGTGCAGGGTATTTGGTTATTTTTTTCTACTGGGACTCCATATGGTCTTTTCTTCTCCTATTCCTCCCTATCCTCTCTATTTTTCTTTATTTCTTACTTAATTTGTTTATCTAGCCTCGGGATTTGCCTCTCGCACTGCGTTTCGAAGATTTCTAATCTCCTCTGATCTATTTTTTACAGCCGATATCTCTAATTCAAACTCCACATGAATTGTTTCACAAACTGCTTTCTTGGTTGTACACGTATCTTCTCTGGGCGTAGGAGTTGCCTTTTCAACACAAATGCCTTCGTAACTTGAGCTATTCTGCATTTGAATCAATTGAGCTCCCTTAATCCCTTTTTATGATGCTTCTTCTGAAGGCTTCCACTTTTTCTTATTTCTATTCTGCTAGCATAAAATCTGTATTAATCCTTTCTCTTCCATAAATTAGGGTTTTTATTTTCTCTTCGTTTATTTCCAAGCTATATTCACTCAATACTGAATCCATTGTGTTCAAGGATGCTTGCAGGTATTCATGATTATCTATTATACGCGTAACTATGATGTCATCTGTTAAGAGAAGGATGTTAATTCCTTCTTTGTTCAGCATAATTCATTTGATTCCGTTACCTTTGGCTTACAATATTGCTTATTTTAAGTATACGAGTAAAATAACGACAGTGACAGATTGCATTCTCGTCTTACGCCTTTATTTATTTTAGCGTATATTTTCTACCCTATTTCATTTACATAGCAAAGACTCTGTTCTTCCAAAACACCTCTGGAACACTATATCATGAGTCTCAATCGACTTCCATTGCATTAGAGTATCTCATATTAGATACGGAATACAAAAAATCCTGCCAAAACCGGGAAACACGGACAATTTCCAAATAATCTTTCTCATCATCTAATAGACGACCAGAAAAAAAAATAAATGACTGTACCATTTCTATTTAATGGTATCAGGCTGAACTTTGTAAAATCGCATCTTAAGGAACAAGGGAAAGAGTTGTAGAGAGCACCACAAGCTTTATTGTGTTACGACCAGACTTTTATCTATGGGGGATACCTGAAGATAATACCGAAATAAACTTTAGGTGAAGATTTCTCTTTCTGATTCCTCGTAGCGTTCTCCATTGGACAGGCCCTTCTAAAAAATTGACCATTCAATCGACCCATGAAAGCTCAATTTTCATTATTGTTCTGCAGCGGCTCTATGAGTTTCTACAAAACAGATCTATGATACTATGAATTATTCGTTCCCGAGTTTTCAATTTGTCAGCAAAGAACAAGGACTTACCATTCGCACCTCATTCCCACTCAGCCGTAACCATCTCCAAACACCTCGTCCGCTCCTTTTCACATTCCGCCCACTCTCTTTGACCCTCGCGCTAGCAACTCGCTTAGATCGATCAACAGGGTTATTGACGCTAGAAAGGATTCGCAATCATCATGAGTAATCGGTCCAAGGATTAGTCTCTCCTAGCTTTCCTTTTACCTGCTAACGATCCCATTATTATAGTTTCTTGCGCGAACATCTTCAATTACCTGTTTCTGCCCATTAATCCTAGGTTTTCCCATGCGATCTTTACTTACGATCTATGGCAAATTTTCATTCAATAATTTAAAATCTTCTTCCTGCAAGAGTTCACCAAAAGTTAATCTATACCCAGAATTTTCTGTATTTTTTGTTTTATTACTCAGCTAATTCATATTACTTTTATCGGTTATTTGTTACTCCAAATTTGCATCTATTTCAAACTTTCATTTCTCTGTTACTCCAAATTTGCAAGCCCCAAAAACAAACTCAACAAATAAGTATTACAAAGCCACTTCCTTTATGTCAAGTGTTATATGCCATTAGTGGTCGCTTTTTCCGATATATATCTCTTTCGGCTTTCCTATTTCGCTTGCAGGACTCGTACAGCTTCTTCTTCCATCTGTAGCAATCTTACTGCCATAATAGCAAATAAGTATGAAAACTGTTCCAATATCTCAGTTTTCAGTATTTATTAACCTTATTAAAAAATTGCCATCTTTGATTCGATTGCATACCACTGTATTTACTTTCGCTAATGATTCCGTCCTCTCGAGAGTTATTGCCATTGTCATTAAATGTAAACATTTTTGCCGTATTTCGTTTTTTTATGCTCTGAATGTAAAGATAATGAATTGCTTCAAATTTCGTGTCTTAGGGTTTGGACGTTAAAACTTTCGAACAAAAATGGCCGTCGATGCTTAAGAATATTATAATGGCAACGCTGAGTTACCTCCCCAATTCTATACCTATCGATGAAAAACCTACTATGTTAGATCATGCCCTCCGCCTTTCCTTTCCTTTGCCCCCCTACAAGTCACCTGCTCTCCATTGGGAGTCAGCCTCAGACCCAGCGCGCCAAAGACAACCGGGAGAGCATTCGAGACCCTTCACCTCGCACCCTTACGACCCTTCTGAAACATACCCGGTAGCCTTTCGAGGTCTGCGTATGGGCCATGCCTGTGGTGTTTGTGGTAGCTAACTTTGCTAATGCCCTAACTCGCGGGCTTAGAGCTTCCAGCGGGGAGTTTCTCAGGGGCAGGAAAGAGGGGGATTATGAGTCGGTCGAGGAAGGCGAGGGAAATGGGGAGGACTGGCATTCCAAAAGTTTTCGGATGGGTGAGGAGAGGTTGCAGGGGGCGGGGGGGGGAGTGGTGGGATGCTAGGAGGAAGAGGAGAAACCGGAAAAGAGCCGGGGTTGTGGGAGGGGGATTAGGCTCCACACTCGTGGGGAGGGGGTACCTCAGGATCACTCCGGTGAAATTGAAGCCTTTGGACTTCGTCGTCACTTTCGAAATAATCGCACAAAGGTGCAACGATACGGATGCGGCCTTCTTCTCTGCTCAAAGATCAAAAGAGATCACGATCCTTGGGATGGAAGTCTGGGAAACAAAATGAAAACACTGAGGTTCAACAAAGGGACATCTTAATGAAGTCAACAGTTGTTTCAATTACTCATTTTCCCCTCATCAAAAGTATGCCCACAAACTTACACGATGGCTTTCATCACCACGAACTCACAAAATAATTCAAGCAATCATTTTGGCGTTGAAGCACATGACCGTGACCTTAAGGAGAGTTGACACTTCATTTCCACATCTAAATCTACATAATACCCCGCAAGCCGCCGTAAGGGCCTGTGGTGGGGGGTGTTAGGTCACCAACCGTAAAAAGGAACAACACCACATGCAAGACAACAACATGGAAAATTACACCCACAACAGTGCACACACGCATGCAAAAATCCCTTCATCCAACACTCATGCAAACACATATACCATAAACAAACAAACAACTGCACCCCAGGAGGCAGCACGAAAGCCATCCAACAACACGCAAGCCAGGACGCAACAAGCAAGATTGTGAAACTCCACCACCACATGAACATGCAACACAAAATACTCTACCCCTCGAGGAGACTGTGAAAGGCAGGGAATGTGGCCCAACGTTGTAGGTAGCAGGAATTTCCCCCCCGCGAAGAGGGACGAGGGATTGAAAGGGAGAGTTAAAAACAGATGAACAGAACACTAATGAGGTCATTCGGAAAGATTGGGTTAAGATAACAAAACACACGAGGTAAGTAGAAGAGCATGCATTTAAGTAGAACTAATTTTTCCTAGACGCTGAGGGTGGCAAGCGTAATTTAGGCTATCTATAACCCTGCAGTTACTATCCCGTATTTTTCGTGCTCGGGCGTTCATATTGCTGGAACAAAAGAACTTCGCAAGGCGTAAGTGAATAACTCTATGAGTGAAATCGCGAATTAAAATATTGCCGGTTGATTCAATTGATGAAATCATTGTGAAACTCCATTTGAACAATCTGGGGGTGGCTGAATCTTCAGTAGGTCATGATTATTTAAACTGAAATATCAGACATTTCTCCATGAGCCCAGTTATTGAAATAATATTTTTGTCAGCAGGGGCGTCTTTTCCACGGTTCTCTTAAAATATAATACTCTAAATATCTATTGTGTCACGCGCGGGTACTTAATGGAAAGAAAAGACTTCGACAGTTGGCCACCTCCTCAATTTTATCCTAATGTTACTCCAACAGGGTAGAGAGACACTATAAAAATGACGAGTTCGGGGAAACACCCTCTCTCCATTGAAAGTACACAGTAAGCACAAGCGCATGGAGAGTTGACAACTAAAGTTACGAAACATGGGCTAATACACTGCTCCGATGCAATTCAAAATGAAGATCTGGTCTCTCTGAATCTTTCGGCTTTCGTGCGAACTAAATTGGGTGCATCAGGTGCACGCATGAGCACACGACACCACCCTCCTACGCAGCGGGGCGCGAAGGGAGGGAAGGAAGGAGGCGCCAGGGGGGAGGGCCAATTCCGCCGCCGATACCCCTGGGAGCGAAGAAGACGGAAATGGAACTGGCGAGCCCAAAATTCATCCGCCAAGGGTCACACGTTCTACCTCCTCCTCCAAAAAGCAAGCCCAGAGAACCTAGTATATACTCGCTCGTCGATAATCTCCCGTTTAATCACTGCGAACTACTCTGACCCACTTTTATCACGATTTATCAGACTACCACGGATGAATCCTCACTCATCCTCTCTTTCTCTCTCTCTCTCTCCTCATCGGCTTTCGGGAATTTAGTGCGCAGGAGAAATCATTTGCCAAGGTCACGTGGTCCGCGTTCTCCCTCAGTCGATGATTACGGGGAGGAATTTTATCCGGAACGCATTTCATCGCGGCGGAAGGGAAATTGCACGAGATTGCTGGGACATCACTTTCCCAAACTTGGGTGGCGCCAGGAAATAATAGCGTCGATGAATTAGAAAATATATTCGCAAAAGGCTTGATGGAAATTCTTGAGACGAGTTCACCTAAAAGCTTCAGCTTCCGCTAAACACTTTCCATCACATTCTATCGACCAAAAATGAATTTTATTCACTATAATTACTCCCTGTAATTTCGTGTTTAGTACAAATTAGCAAGCAGTTTACTGTAGCCAGTCATTTAATTTATTACTACCTACCGAGAGTGTGAATACTAGTAGTTGTCATTGGTAATCTACTCGTTAATGTTAGCATTGGATGGACAAGAGCTACCAAACTGTGCATCAACAATTCCCTTGTCTCCCTTAGCAACAATAACAACCCAAAATCCTTTTCTATAGCAAGCCTCTCTTCAACTCAATACTCTTCCTTCTTTCTCTCATCAAGTTAAACAACCATATCTTATTCCTTACCCTTCCCCGTTTGCTTAACATTCTTCCATTTCTCTGTCTTCAACATCCCATTTTCAACCAAAATGCTCTTCATTCATCTTTTCTGACTCCTTATCATTTCTCCCAGCAATTGCCTCTCCTCGCCCACCATGTTTCTCTTTTAAGCTCGTCTATGTCAGCTTCTTCTTTCCTATTCGCCCCACCAACATTTCAAAACCTTCAACCAACGCATATCATCCTGCTTCTATGACCGTGTCTCCGTGACGTAAATAACTACGCATTCCTTCCTTCTATTCTTTGAGAAAGGTGGCTTCACCACCGAGGAATTCTAAAACGTCTGAGTTTCTTTTCTTTTTTGGGTTTTTCTGTGTTTTTGTTGTTGTTCGTTTGTGCTTACTTGATATTCATTATATACATATATATATATATATATATATATATATATATATATATATATATATATATATATATATTAGGTAATCTACCGGTTAAGGTAGGTTTTTGGATGGACACAGCTCCTAAATAAATATTTTGTGACTCCTAGCAAAGCGCAACATCCTACTCTAAATCAGGTCCCTCTTCATCTCTGAGTACCTTCTTCCTCCCTTCATCCCGTCCAACATCCCTATCCTGTTTCTTCCCTTTCCTAGTTGTATATATATATATATATATATATATATATATATATATATATATATATATATATATATATATATAAGAGCGTACATAAGTTTAACCACAAACATAGTAATCAACCCGAAGGTCGGTTTGGTAGGTGATGTTAGAGTTCACCCAGTACTAAGCCCGACGGGGTGTGAAATTCATACATCATGGTAGGGGGAACATTCCCTTTCCCAGTGCCGGTTATGGTTCCCCAAGAAGATCTAGTACCCGAAAAAGTGCGGTAAAAGTCATAAAGAAATTACTGAAGTGTTGATAGCTGTTTACAATGATAATGCTCTGAAAAAAAACATCCGTTTTCAAGCGGGTTAATCGTTTTAAAGATGGCCGGCAACACGCCACGGATGATTCAAGGTCTGGACAACCTTCAACCCCCTGTGTTGACGACAACATTGATCGTGTGCTGTCCCTTGTCCTTACCTATCGTCGAAAAAACTGTCCAAATAATAGTTAATGAACTAAATTTAGGAAAATTAACAGTGAACACTATTTTAACCGAACATTTGGGTTTTAAAAAATGTGCGCAAAAGTCGTGCACATTCAGCATTGATTGTTTGCCAGTTTCTGACGAAAAGTTTGACCAACATCCTTGATAAACCACCTAATTTACCAGATCATGCTCCCTACGAATTTTTCCTATTCCCAAAATGCAAAAATGTGATGAGGGGACATCACTGGGAAGATTTGGACTCAATAAAGCAAGAAACGACGAGAAAATCAAAAGGCCAACTGCCGAGGACTTCCAATGGTGCTTTAAACGGTGGAAAAGAAAATGGAATAAGTGCATAGCAACAAATGGAGGGTATTTTAAGGGGAAAAAATCGTAGTGGACTTAATTTTGCTAAATAAAGTTTTGCCTCAGTTTGCGTCCAAATTAATTTGTCCTATGTAAACGTCTCTTATTGCTCCTCGTGGAATATTCCCTTATATTTCTTTATATGTGTTCCGTATGCCTTTTCCTTATATCTCATCAAAGTGAATATATATATATATATATATATATATATATATATATATATATATATATATATATATATATATATATACACACAGATACACATCCACATTTATACATATACTTTATTTATTTAATTATGTCAGAACCAAGTCATACGAGAGTCTAATTAATGAAGAGTGGATAGAAACGTACCTACCGGGGGAAATTGATGGCAAAAAATAGAAATAAAATGGTGAAACTGCTGATAAACTGATGAATAGACAGTACGATGAAGGAAACATTCCAAAACGTTTGATTGGCTGACGGCATACTGCTAATAGAAGCAAAAGACATTGGGAAGAGATAAAAAGAATAAACTGAACAAATCTTTTAAGGGCTCAACCTACTGGTAGGTGACTTAATTAAAGAAGAAATCTTGAAAGAAGAAGGTGAACCGGGTTCACAAAACTGAGAAATGAATTCAACAGAACTGTGAAAGGCCTAAAGAACCATACGGCCTGGAGTCTACAAAGTAAACGGCAAAATATTGAACGCATTCGAGTTCAAAGAAAGGGTATACTCTTGGCAATAATTAATAATAAATATGAGACCATTTTTAGAATAAAGTAACATTTGCGAAATCGAAGAAACCAAGAAAAGAGAAATGCGAAGAATACAGAACATTGGGCCTAATGTTTCACAACTAAAATACTTGTTGGGATGATTAGCCTATGAATAAATGAACATATACTAGAAAGCCTCAAGGAAAACCACTTCGAATTCAGAAAGCCAGGGAGCAAGAGTGGCAATACTCATCCTGAGGATAATGACCGAAAAATTATACGCAGATATATTATATGTTATTAGTGGACTTTGAGATGATCTTCCACAACGTCTACTTGAGCAAGATGTTTAGGATGCTAGGAGAGTTTAGAGTGGGCATAGCGACGGAAGAATAATCCATAATCTCTACCAGAATCAAGATACAACCATGAAAATTGAAAACGAAAGGAAAATAGGAGGTAAAATAAACAAATGCGTTGAATAAGTACGCGACCTCCCGCCAGCACTATTGAACATTTTTCTCGAAGATTCAACGAAAGAAGAACAAGATTTAGGAATCAAAGGATTCAAAGTGAATGGCGAAGAAATTAAGATTCTTCGGTTCGCAAATGACATTGCAGTAGGACGAATTAACCCAAGAGGCCCTGTAAGCAAGTGGATTATGTACTGAGGGAAAATACTGGTAATACGTGGTCTGTCCAATAAACGGTGCACACTATTATAACCGAACATAATGGATGGATCCTTCAGCATGACAATTCACCTGAACATTCAGCATTGATAGTTCGCCAGTTTTTGACAAAAAATTCAATTACCATCCTTGATCATCATGCTTATTCGCCAGATCTTGCCCCCTGCGACTTTTTTCTATTCCCAAAATGCTAAACTGGTGATGAGGAGACATCACTGGGAAGATGTGTACACAATAAAGTAGAAAACGACGAGAAAACTAAAAAGTGTAACTGCCAAGAACTTCCAAGGGTTCTTTAAACAGTGGAAAAGAAGATGAAATAAATGCAGATCAACGAATGGAGGGTACTCTGAAGGGTACAAAACTGATGCAGATTAAATTTTGCAAAATTGAGTTTGTATGGCCCGAGTTCGCATATTTATTGGACAGACCGAAGAAGAAGAAAAACAAACTTTTTGCGTTTGGAAGGGAAAATAGGAAGACAGATATCACAATTAGGCGAGTGAAACTTAAGTTAGCTGAATCATTTACCTACCTGTACGTGTATACTTTGGGATGAAAAACGTGACATCGACAACAACTAGCAGACTAAACAACTCAAGCGATAAAGGCAACGACTTAGCTTGGAATTTTCGAACGAAATTTTCAAACGTTATACTTGCTACTACAGGTAACTGTATTTTGAGAGATAATTTAATGACTGATTACTTGACCGACGGTTACTCAACATACGTTTTTTTTTGCTAAAGTGTATCACAACTTTAAGCATATTTGTTGTAAAAAAATGTCGCTATTTATACACCATTTCTTAGATAATTGAATACAAATATAACGCCCAATGGGTGCTTGGTTGGTACTTAACTAGATATTTTAAAGAATAAAATATAGAAATATCTTTTGGACAAATACAGCACCCCTAATTCACTAATTGTTTGTGTATAACTGCATTTAGAAAAATACAATTAAAATCATGCTTTAAAATATATTCCTTCGGCTTAGTTAGTTTTTTCAACATAACCCTATTCTAAGCCTCTAAACATGTCGGGGAAATGTGTGTGTGTATATATATACGCACGCGCACGCACACACACACACACAC
Organism: Hetaerina americana; assembly: GCF_022747635.1. Lineage (NCBI taxonomy): Eukaryota > Metazoa > Arthropoda > Insecta > Odonata > Calopterygidae > Hetaerina > Hetaerina americana. Next base: position 10,957,614 of record NW_027286403.1, read on the forward strand.
ATACATATATATATATATATATATACAGTATATATATATATATATATATATATATACACACACACATATACATATATATGTGTGTGTGTGTGTGATTGTATGTATAAACATAAATTAAGAATGAACTTTGAAGCAACTATTTTTTATCTGCCGCGGAATTCATCAAAATTCTCCATTAAAAAGAGAAATGTGATAAACGGTGGTCAAATATTGGAATAAAATATATATCTCACCGTCTCTTCCTGCGGGATTAAAGATGAGATACCATTTGTAACCTTGGACCGTACGCCAGTACTAACCTGTAAATACATAAAATAAAGCGTTAAAAATGTATAAAAAATATGTGAAATAAAATTTCTTATTGACTAGCTTATAAGAGCAATGGTAAAGAAATATGGTAAATAATTACTAGAAAGGCTCAAAGTTAAACGATTGTCTGTTACGTCCTCTTTGTAAACCTTTTAAGGTGGCACTGAAAACAAAGTTGAAATACCCTCTTTTGGTGACATTCGGAAGGGTTAACAATCAGCATGTCATTATTGGTCGAGCAATGGTATTTTAATGCCACAAGTCAATTTACAGGTATTTGCAGCTCAGCCTCCGAATATTATAAACTGACTTACGACGCTTGACAAATCCAGTTTTCATTGATTGTGTATATTTTATTTATTGCTTTCTTTTTTTAAAGAGCTTGCGAACAGACATTTCTTCAACAGAGTTACTCATGTTGGTCGGGTTTCAAAATGGTGCATATTACGAAAATGTGCTGTCGATACGTTTACAGTGGAATAGAGTGGATAATTTTCCACATTTCTCAATTGATGTCCTTTTTTGTCACGAATCCTACCAAATTTTAACGTAGAAATCCAATAAAAATGGGTGTCATATCACTAACATAGAATGCTTTATAATAGGCGACCAGGTTTCTCTATTCGAAAATACCGAATCGTAATTTTCAATGCGTTTTAATAAGCAATGAAGCATTGCATGGAAAGCTGTCTCTGGCACTAGAAATTAATCGGAATACTTCTTCATTAAGTTTTTACTAGGAAAAAATCTTAAAAAGCAGTGTCTTGACGAGAGAAATACTTTTACACTTTCAATGCCCTCGATCGTTAAAGAGGCATGCCATATAATATTTATAATGAAGAGCAAACAAGAGCTGGAGTTTAGTACACATGACTGGGTACGACAGAACAAACATGTGCCGTAATTTCATCAAATACTTCCTTAGCATAAAAACGTGGACTTATTTCACGTCAACTTCAAAGCAGGAGTTCGGTTAGATTTATGCAAATAAATGAGATGGGAGTCGTGTCGGAACGTAAGCTTTGCAACAATGTGTAAAAGTTGTGAAAAAAACGTTGACATTCTGAATATTTATCAGAGTATTTACATATATCAAACAAATTCCAAATGCCTGGATAGCTAAAAAACTAACTTTACCACAAAACTATAATTAATCGTAGAAATATGGCGAAAAGTAAAACACAGGATGACCACCTCTGATATAATTAATCATCATTTACAACAATATACGCTATAGTTTTGTCATGACTCTTTTGTTACCATAAAAATTTTATAGCAATCCTTTAAATATTTATTTTTTCTCAATTTTTAGCTTGATAAAACGCCCATAAAGTTTTTTTCGTAACAACACACGGGAGCATTATGCTATCCCGTTACACTTTTTTTATTTGTATGACGTACATAAGAAAAGGAGAATTAAAATAACGGTGTTTGCTACGGGAGAATTGGCCATTGTGGAAAATTTAATGGGAAAATATTCTAAGAATTCGATAAAAACTAACACCAGCAATCCACTTGCGTACCTTCCAAAAGGAATACGGTAACCGCACTCAACTCAAATGAGATAAAAGAAACGTTATGGCGGGTTTGATGAAAATGAAAATATTTGAAAAAATTGCACACTGTATCAAATATGCAAAAGGAGCAGAATGGTATTTGAGATGGGTAATTTTCCTAGAATAGGTACATATATCCGTACCGCTACTAAAACAAAAAATAATCCATAAAAAGTATACATGAAGTCTAGTTGGAGCTACACACGGATCTGAAATTCATTAGCGACAAATGCTCGCGGCATTGAGAATTTTCCCCAGAAAAACCTTTAATCCTTAAAATGATTTTTAAATTAAACTTCTAAACTTGCAAATAATCTTGTATATTGAGTAATTTAGAGTCAGGTATTATTTAAATATCCCCAATAATTCTCACCGTAAATTCCGTGGCATGCTCTTTGGAATCAAATGTCTAAAAAATAATCTTCTCATTGAAATCTAAGCACTTTGCAAGACTTTTTGACATTTCCAGACTATTTTTCTGATTCTGCCAAACAATTTTTAGAGAAAATTATTATAGTTCTATCAAATGCTTCTCGTAATTATTTTTTCACTACCACACACTAAAATATTAACGAATATGTAATATTACTATATGAGTAAACAAATTATTCATAATTATGCAAACATATTATCTCTCTAGATTTATGCCGCGGAAAAGAGCCCTTGAAAGTTTCTTTTCTTCTCGGAAAGGAGATGTGGAAGAATATTTACTTCCCTCAACTACTCTTATGCACTGCTAATAACATTGCTACAAGAACGCCACTCAATTGGAATAAGGTTTGTCAATACTAACTCCATTATGCATGTACCTGTAGGTGACCAATAAGCTATAACCCACGTATATTGAATGCATGCCCACTCAAGTTTTATAGCGAAATTACAATCTTTTGTATTTTTTAAAATTGTCGCATTATAGAATGAGTTTGATACCAAATGAAATTGGGGTATTACTTTATAAGGCTAACAACAAATCAAACTAATCCGCTCCTGCAACTATCCATTTTTTTCTTCACATTTAACTAAGTCGAATTTAATGCAGTTTTCAAAGGAGTTTGGCAATCTGCAAAACAAGCTCCCATTGGTCTTTGTCTATAGGCAAAAATAAGTAATATGAAAAGAGGAACATGTTCGTCCTCCGAGCCCTTGGAAATCGAAAAAGTTTACGGTGAAGTCTTCGCAGATTTTCCACCGGGTCAGGGTGTACGCGCTACCGTGTTTCGAATGATAACTACGTTATCGTCCTCATAGCGTTGAAGGACGACGAGAGAGTTCTTTATCGAAACGTCGGCGCCTAACATCCTGACCCGGTGAAAAATCTTCGAAAACTTTAACTCATTCTTGTGCTATAAAAACACCAAATCGATAACATTTAGTTACCTTCTGAATGCATAAGTTTCAAATGCTGAGATAAGTTTATTAATGCAAATAATTTAAAATTTTAAACGCACTGAAACAAGAATAGTCTTGAAGTGGAAGACATGGAAATTTGCGACTGACTATTAAGTTTTGACTCGATACAAAGCATGTAAAGTGTTATCAATAAAGATTGCCAAGGGTTAGCTAAAAGTTAATAAATGTGAGAATACATACGCAAAATCTCATTGTTTCGTGACGGTTATTAATGAACTGAACAGTAAACAAAATTTCAATGTGATTCTGAGACACCCTTTTAGTATTATGTTTAATATTCATTGAGCTTGTTTAATATTTATACTTGAGTCGAGAAAGCCCCAGGGAAACTTCGTCAAATAAGGTTAAATATCTCACGACATTTATTTCGTCCGCAAAGCGTATCGCGGGATGAAAAAGACCAATGGAGGCTTTTGTAACTGCCCACCACTCAGTAATAACAATAATGACAGTTTGAGCATCGCTTTCGAACAGCAGGCGTTTCCAATGACATAGGTCATTTTTTCCCGTGAAATGTTTAGTTTCACTATGACACGTCCTTGGGTTATGTACGAACTAAAGTCACCCCAAAGACAAACTGTGTCGTGGCCCTGTGTTGTCATCCTCACGTCGTCCTCGGCAGTCGGTCTCCTACCTAACCCGTGGGTAAACACGCTGTGCGCCCCGTGAGTGAGCTTGTATGGGAACACAGCTCGTGTCAATGCGACTCTTTAACTCTATTCGACGCTAAGCGTCGGCGTTGAACTGACTTAGGAAACGCTCAGGGTTACGGTCAGGGAAGGAGTCTGTAAGTCGGGTTGCAAGATAAAACGGGGGAGGGGCTCTCGGAGCGCCAGTCTCGGCTCCTAATGGCATCAACTACTCTCCCTGAGCTTAGGATAGGATTATAGGGAATCAGTGAAGTACAACATACAAAAGTTTTTGGGCAAAAAAATTAATACGATTAAGCTTTGTCTCTTGGGCCCATGCTGCCTCCGAAGAAATGGCACTCATAAATGTACTTCTTCGCCCAGGGAGGAGATTTTGGCCGACAACTATCTGTGAGGGAATATAGATGGTCTTTTATGTTCACGTATGGTCTTTTTGATAGTTATTTGCAGTGCACTTTTCAATTTTCTCCCTGATAAAAAGATAAAACAATTATTTGTATTCTTTTTTTAAAATTGTCAGCCGTTTAATTTATGTGACAATTCTTTTATTCCTTTTCCGACTCAAGCGCGTGAATATCAAAAAAAGCTTTGATATGCTCTCTGTACAGCGATATACTTACCATGCCATAAATTGATAAATATCAATGAAATAGTTAAATTACGATTGGCATCCTTCTTTTGTATACATTTACAAAGAAATGGAATTTCAATGATGAATTGAAGTGACTGAATTGTAGCAAATGATGCTTTACCCCATGACCTCTACATATTTAAACGTCTGACATCTACAGCGAGTAAACCGCTGCTAATCTTTTTTCTTTCTTTGATAGGATAATTATTATATTTTTCCTCAGGGTTTCGTATTCGCCTCAGTATCTACTGTCGTAGACTTACAAACCAACTAATCAAGATTAATAAGCTAATACGGCCGTAACTATTTTGAGTATAATAAGTGTGGCCATTTTTAAGTATTAAATTGCTTGTTTTTATTTTTTGTCAATTAAGAGTGCTCTTCTCCTCCTTCAAGAGCTTTTTCCAGGAAATAAGGAGCAATTAATTCCCTTCAAAACCTCTCAATAAGAAAATTATGCCAAGGGAGTGGGTAAATTCCCAGTGATCACATGTCAAATTAGCAATCCAATGGGTGGATTATTGGAAATTACTCAAGTTCAATTGCTGAGTGAAGCGACGGGTGGTGCTCGAGTCGACGTTTATGGAATCTTGGCGTTCAATACCACCAGACTATTGACGAGACGACCGAAAAAATAAAGTACGAACGATACGAGATGGGGAGTTTAAATATCCTCCTGTATTATTTGGTGTTATTGGGCTGAAGGAGAGGAACTCTCGAAAATTATGGCTTGCTATTTAATAACGGAAACATGATTCACAAAAGGGCAAAGGAGTGTTTTTCTCTAACAAGGAAAGTTTCAAATTTTCAAAGTTCCCAAAATTACACCATTAGGTCAGCGATCATTTATTTAGGGCTCATTTTCGTGAATCACGGTTCATTTTTTCACCAACCAATTTAGATGTTTTTGCGATTAAAATTGGTCCTGAAATAAACGCTGATTCTTACTTTGATTCCAATTTTGTGGGTTAAAATAACATGAAATTGGAACTTTTTATTGCGTCTATTCATTTAAAAGGTCACAATTCAATTATTCGAAATGGTTGTTTTGGTTAATAAATTTAAGTTTGTCACAGTAAACCACAATTAGCGCAGCACGTAGGTTATTTCATGAAACGTATATGTATGTAACTGCCATGCCATCTATGCGCTCCATATGCAAAGATCCTGATGTGTTTCATTGCCAATTTTTGTGAAATATGCATGAAAAAACTTGAATATTATAAATTTGTTGCTAATTGTTTTCCATGCACTCATTATATATCGAAGTCAATCGTATTTATCACTTATATGTGCCCAAATACTTACATATTGACATAATTCCAGATGAATTGTGAATCTTTGATGCGCAAGTATTGCCATCTACTGGCTAAATGCATTTCACTCCAGAATTCATATATTTCCAGAGGCAATGAAAAGAAAAAAAGTAAGGATGTTAAAGACTCCGCATTTATATGCTATACCTGGTTAATTACATTTAAGGGTAAGGATACATCTTTCATGATGAGTATTTGTGCTGAAAGTAGTAGAATTTTAATCAAGTGTTGGAAAACTATTGAACTGAAACTCACTAGTATTGTAAGACGCGTTAAAAAGTAATTCATACCAACTACCCCCTAAAAAGAAGAGGCAACTTCGCATTTTACCTTTTGCACGTCCCCTCACTTCCCGAAATAGATTCCTCGACAGTAAATTAAAGGTTTGGAAACGCTGCGTGCGAGTGCTGAACAGTTTTGCAGGGGAAAAATGTGTCTACTATTCACGCCTGCATAGGATCATAAAATATTGAAAGGAAAGGAATATTGTATCCTTTCACTGGAAAAGAAGGTATGAGTGCTCATTTGTTTTCCAAGTAGCGGCAGCAGGAGGCCATTCCCACGACGGCAGCGATGTATAAGTTTACATTGAGCGGGCTTCGAGAGCTGTACACATATGGAATTGGAGAGAAGGCCACGGTGAGATGGGGAACCGAAGGAGGGAGGACTGCTCAAAGGTGGCGAAGGGAGGCTGAAATACGGACCGTACTTCATTAACCCTATGGAGTACCACCTACCCTCCACTTAAATTTCATATCACCTACCGTCTTCACATTATTCCCTCCCACCGCATGCACTTAATGATTTATACGTATCTCATTCTGGACCTTCCTCTGAAGATCTTTCCATTCACGCATTCCTCAAGGTAGTCCAGTTATTTATCCCCAGCGAAGTGTTGCAACCAAAAATAACATTAGTTTCCTAACCCCTTCTCCGCATGCTGAGGTAGAAGATTTTCGCGATGGTTTTTGAAGATGACACACTAAGGAAATTCTCAAACTTGGAGATTTACGTGTGTTAGTTTGGGAGGCAAACGATCCAGAATAAATAGTGGCAATATCATGAAATATCATTCAAATCGGAATCTGCACTTAAAAATATGCATTAACCAACGCAGACATCAACGGCGCAGTGGGAAAGAAAATACTCCCGATATTATAGAAACACATTGTCTCTCTCGTGAATTAATTGTAGGCTTTTTATCGTAAGGGGCTCCGCTCAAATGCAGTGTTTTTCTATAACATGACGTTTGCTTTTTGCTCCCTGCTCTTCATATCCAAGATGTAATTGAACGGATTACCTCGGGTGTTTTGTTAAACATCTGCAACACGTGGCCGTTAAAACGGGCAATTTAAATGCAAATTTGTTTGTACGATATTAATTAAGCCCTAATTCTCCCGCTCAAAATTGAAGTGTTTATCCTGTGTAGCATATCAAACTTTATTATGGGTACCGAGGAGAAAGAAATATATTTTGAAAATCCAATGAAAAAGATGAGAACCCTAGGTATTTGCATGCCTGCTATCCAAATTTCCGACTCTGAATTGCAAAGATGACGAACGATGGAAGATAACGTGCCATGGGAACACATACGTCGAGCATAGAAAAATACATAATCTGGTGAATGGTGAAGGTGGCACATAGCACGTGATTTTTTGGCAAATGAAAACATATTTAATGTATAAAAAAATATTAAACTCGCATGAACGACATTAAATCTTGAGTATGATCGTACACATAGGTTTCATAAATCTTTCAGGAAGGAACAATTAAAACTTTTGGTACTACCTGATATTTTATAGCGTGCTAACAAAACCTAATTAATTGCAAATTGAATGTGAATTTTGAGTCATAATTCCTATAAGGGAATTAGGCTGGGGGCACTTAAGCAGTTAAAGAGCCGCATTTTATACTTTCCTCGGGGTTAGCCTTGCTGTACGCTCTTATACTACTAATAAACATAATTCACTATGATCTATGTTCATGAAACTTAACTTCAACTCTAGTTCCATATTGAGCATTATTCTGTGCTTATAATCAGTCATTTTTTCAATACGCAAATATGAAGTTTTTCCTCTCGATATAATTTCAGGTATGAGGACTGTCATCTAAATATTCAGTGTACAAGTTTCATTGATTTGCTAAATTGTCGCCTCAGCGGCAGCTGTGGAAAGTTGAAACATATTCAGTTCACCTACGGTCACGATGGAGATAAAACGGGATCGGGATGGTGTGGTGACTAACGTATTGGCTTCCCTCCCAGAGGGCCCAGGTTCAATTCCTGGAGGCGGCAGATATTTTTCAGTGGCACCCTGATCCCTACTAGGGGTGCTTAGTGGAGGGCACTTTGAGTGAGTACGCCGTCCGTCAGATGGGGCGTTAAGCTGTTTACCCCTTGTTGCCTTTCATTAAGAGTAGGCTAATGCCGACGCCGGGTTTCTCTCCACCCTTCTTCCTTTCCCATCAATACCTAATGGCCCAAATGACCTTAGTTGTCGGCCACCTCCTCTAGAAATACTGCTGGAGGTAAAAAGCCACGAGCAACCTGTATTACATCGACGGCCTAGGCTTGTTTAATGATACAGAAAGCTAATATAGAGTCTGTTCTTAGTTAAATTTAAAAAAAATGGTTCAAAATGTATGAATTCGATGGACAAACTATTCTAAAGGAAGGTGGATCCGGAACCCCCTCAGTACCCTTACGAGAGTTAACATCAAAGCCAACGCTCTCAATATGAGAGAAAATCGACGAAAATGTCAAGAGCACTATCAGAGATACTGAAAATTTCTTCGTAGAGCCCCAATAAGTTGGTAACAAAACAGTAAACCTCGAGACGTGTTTGTGAGCAGTTAGATCCACATAAACCATTGCAAAATGGCGAATATTATGCATTGTTTTCGCCATCCTTCTTATAGTCGAGCTCCATGTGACTGTTTCCTGATCGTGTATGGGAAGAAGCACCTTCGTAAAAAGTGTTTTCATCATTAGAAGTAGATGTGTACGAGCTGTTTATGTTTCAACTTGCCTTAGACGAAATACTTTAATCAAAACAATGAAACTATGACCACACATACATTACACAAAATGCTAACAATGAAGAGTAAAATTGAAAAAAATATCAGATAAATTAATATGATGAAAAAATTATATGACCATTCTTTATTGGATGGACGAGGTGTAATGTCAGTTTGTGGGAAGTTGAGCCTTTTCCATTTGTGTGAGTCCTTTCAACTTCATTCTTTTCTCATCCTCACACGGCGTACTCTTACGTTATTGATCCAGATGATTTGGTCGTAGACCTATGCTTTACAAGTTACAATGCACCGATGACTAACTCCTCCACTCATCTATCACTCAAATGAGTAAAAATAACATCCGGTAAATAGAACTCTGCTTTCAAGGAAGAAGCTCTTCCCAGAAGTTTACCTCACCTTGATTGCATGTCGAAATTTTATTCTGTAGTTGTGTTTCATGCATGGCGCGTGACTTTGTCTGCTCGTATACCTTGCATATCTGGAATGGATACGACCCCTGCCCTACATCTTTCCGGTAGCTTGTAAGAGTATCATGTAGATGGCTTCAAGCGATAAATTTTTCTTCCACGAATTCCCACCCTATTTTGATTTGATCGTGTTATAGTTTGCCTATAAATGATGTCCCTTACATCAATTAAATAATTTCACGCATGCAGTTGTGGAAGCGTACAAAGTGCATGCCTTCCTCACATTTTCTCATTTCTGGAAATTCCTCGCCGGATAATTTCCGAGCAACACACGATCGATCATCTTTTCCTGCTCTAAACGTTAATTAATTCATGAAAACGTACCTAATTCAAGAACATATGGGGGATTCCCGTCACTATGACACTACTTCCCGTGAATATGTTGCGTTCTTCGTCCAAATAAACGAATCGGATAATTTTTTAGGCACGAGTAAGAAGAAATAAGTAATCATATGAAGGAAAGGAGCTAAATAAAATTGATGCCTTAGATTTGAATCTCTTCACCAAAACGAGCGGTGGCACATCCTTCCACTAAAGCCCCCGAGCCTCCGTCCATTACTCGGGAAAATCCTCTGGGCTCAGCTACATTTTAATGCTTACGGTCATTCCTTGCCGCGGACTACACAATCATTCAGGACGTGGATCCCCCACCGTGGGAGCTGTACATCTCTCCACTTTGACCACAGGCTCCGGAGCCACAGTTGCGGCGGCGAGCGAATACCGATACTCCCTGTCTGTCATTTGTGAATCCCTCACACCAAAACACAAAGTACACGGGTCAGAGTTGTATTGTTTCGCAAGCCGCAGGCGTGAAAGCAGCGGAGTGTGTGTGAGGGTGACACACGCTGCGGAGAAGACGACACATATACGAGTACACGAAAAGGCAGCTTTACTCCCCGCTGGGCCGTGCCCCATTAAGCATCCAGGGCACTGAGCAAGTGTAAAATGGAGCCTTTCCTCTAGCCCTTAGATCTCCCTCGTGCGGATGACTCTCCCCCACGCAATACATGCCTAAGAGAATTGTTGAATAAAGATATCATACATTTTTTACTCACATACGTTTTTCACCAAAATTTCAGTTAAATATTATATTGATATTTAATGAGTAACGTTTCTATACTACATGGTTCATCGCTTTGAATCGAGTATTATATCAGTGGCAGTCATTGCAAATTGGAAGTTTCAGGTCGTGTACTCCTATTTCTGATCATGAAAAACCCTTTCCAAGAAGGTGTTTCTTCAGATCAGGGAAGAGGAGGAGGAAACGCTTGCAATGGATTTTCGCGAGGCACTCGTCACAACTCGTTATTGACACTCCAGTGAGTATATCACCGGCTAAACGAGGCGACCGTATGATATTTATTTGATGATTATCGCATGATAGCGGAATATCACGAGTTGCATGGAATACTTAATTTTTCATTCCCCAGCTAACACTGAATTGTGGTGTAGCTAATTGAGGTAAACTTCAATGTTAGGACAAATCCGAACTCGAGTCAAAATTTTAATGGTGAACTAACCGCTTAGGAATAAGCTACCCTTGTTCTTTGAGTGTCACCTGGATTAATCAAATGAATGATGTCGTTTGACATCCCCAGGGAACAAAGAGATTGTTGAAATTTTAGCAGGGGTAAAAAACATACAAATGGTGATTGTTTGCTCAGAAAAACTCCCTCAGATGGCATTTGAATTCCAGGGATCAGCTTTTAGAGATATGATAATTTGGGAAACACCAATTCCATAAAAAAGAGGGCTGTAATCTCTTTTCTGGGGAAGGAGCAAAGGGACGCATCGGGAACAAAAAGGATGAAGGACTAGGAGCTGAGTTGTAGCATGGGCGTGGAAGCTTTTTGGGAAGGAGGGAAGGTTTGTGTGAGGGCGCGTGGGTTCGGGGAGGGAAGGGGAGAGTCTGGCGCGGCAGAAGGCTTGTCGGGGCTTCCGAGTAATAAAGCCGCACAGACTTAAGTGAGAGATTATGGTGGGGCAGGACGGACGGGCGGGAGGGCCGTAAAGCATTTCTCGAATAACATTTGCGCTAATTCATTTCTGCGTGTCCGCGTCGGTCGAGAGGGTAAAGGAAGGAGAATGGGCCGTGTGGGAAGAGTGAGATCGGAGAAGGGGAAGCTGGAAAGGGGGGTAGGGGGATTGGTTAGGTTAAGGGAGTGGGTTGGGTCGGCTCGCGGGGAAGGCGAGAGAGGCTTCCCGGGAACACAGTCTTATAGTCTTGCTTGGGGGAGGGCGTAACACTCACCCTCCCCTCTCCTTTCCCACAATCTCATTTCATAGCCTCCGGAGATAGATGAATGCTTTATAGTAAATCTTCCGATAAGCTCCTCTCCGCTCCGATGAGTAGTCTCGGAGTGAGAAAGGATGGGGGCCGACCTTTGTGCGTGTAAGCAGTGGCCCAGTCTGATGAGTCCTCCCCGAGGATTTCGCCGTAGTGGTGGAAGTGGGCTCTTGGTGGTGCTGGAGGCTGAGGGACGCGAGGGCTCCCGGGTGGAGAGCAAGGGGACTTGAAAAGCCGTTCATCGTTCGAGGGCCACAGATTCGGAGGTCAAAACCGCGGTAAGGCACTTGGGTCGACGAGGAAGCAGATATTCCTACAGTATTCCTACGAGTGGATAAACATGGTGTTCCTATTTCGCCGGCCGGATGGCGAAACAGAGCGCAATATCCTCGTCGAACAAATTAGAGAGACGGCCTGAAGTGTCTGTGCTCATTTCATCATGTATCTTCTCTCATATGCGAATGCTGCTCACTAATTGGCATGAGGGGATATTTTGTTCAGTACGATCCTCGAAATACCATCCATATGACGTGGAGAACTGTTTTTTATGTCATTGAAAACGTCATTTGGGATGCTCGTTTATAGATTTTAAATTTACGAAGCTGAAATTTGGAGAAGGTTTTTTATAGATCATTGATTGAGATTATAAGATTATATTTTGGTAAAGATTCATAAAAGGTGCTCACGGACAGGCAGAAAGTGTGGTCAAAATTTCAATATTTTGTACAGAAAGCACTTGTGGCATATTTCTTATAGGAGATAATGGTGCGAGTCACGATCTAATGTGACGATAAATAGAATAGTGAGACGATAACTTCCAAATTACACCCAATTTGGTGAAAGTCGTAAACTGGGTCAAAGCAAAAGAAACAAATTAATAACTCTATCGGTTACTTTAAGTAGACAAAAACCTGCTTCATTGAGGCTTTGAGCGGTCCGCATACTTGTCAGTGCTCATACTTGATATCCATTTGCCTGTAGTCCAGAAGGACTTCGGATGGAAACTCCGGATGAGGTTTATCTTAAGAGCCTTTGGGGTGCTTGCTGAGTAAGCTAACTATGACCCAATTCGTTCCACCTCTTCCCGCTATTGATTTGCGTAAAGTTAATTTAATTCGGCAGAAGCTGTTGCTTTCTCTAACTTTGAGCCAGTGATATACAGGAAGTGCTATACCTGTATGTGAAAATTGAAGATATCAAGCAGGATAATAGTGTGGACACGTCTTATAATAATTATTTCTGGCCCAGCTCATGTGAACATCGTCATCGATGAAAGGTTTATTCCCTCCTACGTATTTGACTTCAAAATTCAAGCGACTGCCATATAAAGTATCATGGTATATTTTCTAAATGCAAATCATGTTTTCCATTAAGATTCAGGGGCAGAGCATTCCGTCGATTGAAAATTAGACTACAAAATAACTCCAACAATAAGCCTACGCACAATGCTACCATGTAAATAAAAGTAACATTTTTGTATGAAAGAATGAAAATATTATAAGAAAATATACCGCTAGTCCCATAAAAATGACGCTCACTTCTCTGCTGCAGTCATTTTGAATTGTCCCTATAGGGACCACGGCAGTCCTTCAGAAGTGCGTGGTAATACCTTTGCCATCTATCACGTATTGACTAAGAAGACAGAAGAATGAATGGTAAGCTGTGTGTGTGTCCTCTTTGTTGAGCTTGTTGTTGGGAGGATTTACACCCAATGCACGCGGTTAGCACGGAATGCCATTGGCTGCAGTACGTCCAAGAATGCCATTGACATATCGTATGGTATACGCATATCGTGTCTATGGCCTTCATCAAATCCCATTTGAGCCGTGATGACGTCGCTCATGGGGAAATCTGAGACTGATATTGTTGGAAGACGTAGTCCCGGCCCATGCATGGAAAAGAAATTTTCCTCCCGGCCTAGAGAGGAGATTTTTTTAGATGACCAAGTTTCAGGACAAAGTCGCGGTTACCCTCGGTGGATCAAGCCGCCATCTAAAAGACAGAGGGCACTCAATGTCCCGATTTTATGGGTGGACGCCGTCCGCAGTTATCGCCACGCCATCCGCGGAGGGTGCGAGGGGAGAGGTGTGGCGAGTAAGGCAGCGTTCGGAGAGGAAAGAAGGCGAATGAGAGCGCGTGGGATGGAAGAACACGAGGGCTGAGGGGGAGGAGAAGAAAAGGGGATTTGGGAGAAGAGAAGTCTGGGGAAGAACATGAAGATGCATTGTGGCCATAAATATGAATGAAACCGTAAAATCCCCGAGATGCGGAGGGGAAGTGTCTCTCTCGCTACCATAAAACACGTAAATATCAGATGGGGGGATGCAGATCACGAATGACAAATTCCCGATGATAAAAAATGCATGGTTTTCAAAAAATCTTCACTAAAGCAAAAGTTGGCTAAATGCTTTATTACGGAGCTTAATGAATGAACATGATTTTTAGAATCATTCATATGTTTTGGGGTGGGTTCGAGGATTCAGCGCGCCTTTTTGAAATTAATGATATCGTACCACCGCAACGAAGCATGGGATGAAAGGTTTGACAGCTTCAACTGGAGGAATACGAGACACTTAGATAATACTCATCTCTGATTTAAAACTAAGTGAATTTAATTAACCTTATTACAAGTCACTAAGAATTTGGGTTTACAATGTTATTGCGAAAATTTTCGAAAAATTGAAAGATTGAGGCTTTGGTTATGTCCATAAAACCCCAAGGCGAAATAGTGAATTTTTTAACGAGCCACAAGTAAGTCTAATTTTAGGTATTGGTAAGTTTACATCAGTTATGTCGGCCATTCTATAAATTAAAAATTCTTGTAATACCTGCACTCTTTTTATAAAAAAATTGCGATATTTGCACAACACGTTGATGGTAATCCCTAAACATATCACACTGTAGGCCGAACAAGCAAAATAAATTTCAAATTAAAATTTGATGGAACAGAAAAAAATAATATTTAAGAAAATACATTAAATATTGAAATATTGAAGAAATACGTTATTTTCGAGAAATTTAAATCAAAATAGAAATTACTAAGACGAATTTATGATGAATTATATCTTCTTGATCATTTATTCATGATTTATGGTTTGCCATGAATAATTACTTGAAATACCACTCACGTTTCTTTGCTCTCCCAAAAAAAGAACCGTCTGACCTGAACAATATTACCAATAGGGAATGAGAATCTAATAGCTAGCGTTAATTTTCTAGATATGTAATTTTCCCGTGCAATATGCCAATATCTCGCTACCAATTAGGGACTCTCAAGGCATCAGAATGCACCCATCAATTTCATAATCCCTTTCACGAAGCACGCAAGAAAAATAAGAGCCTAATTAAATTCCATCCCTAACGGAGGAGAACCTTCTGCTCTTCTCCTCCTAATTTTGACAAGGCTCTCGGGTGTTAGCGCAGGAGGCGTATTTTCATCAATTGACTGGCATGTTATCGGGTCGCGTCCGCTGATGGTGGCGAGATGCCCTCATTCCCCGACATCCTTCCAAACTCTCGGGCAGTGCGAATGACTGGCTGGATGGAACACAAACGAATGTCGTTTGGTTGGATGAGGGTGGAAGGCGAGGGGTGGTTACGGCGGGCGGTTTAGTTTCTTGGAGATGAATGGGGGCGTGTAATATGAGAGAATGCTCAGGGTCTCTGAAGGCAGGGTCAATCAAGTGGTGTGGACTCCTTAATAGGGGCATGGGGGGTGGGATTGGTGGAGAGTGGAGGGGCATGTAGCGACAGGAAATTCATGCTCTCAAAAGGATTCTTTATGGAAGCTACACATATTTCTACGGTAACAGTGGTTAAAGATCACGGTTTCCAAGCACCCGAGTTGCATTTATGTCGAAGGGCAAGTGAGAATATAAGGTAAAATGGAATATGAAGCTTTACGCTTCAAATTAAATATATTGACCATAACCCGAGGTTACTTTAAATTCAACTCCTACATATCCCATATGGTGCTCGTCGAATTACATTATGCCCGGAAAGCAGGGCATTATCTTTATATCCTTGTGGGATTTATATTTTGTAAATGGTCTACGAAACTTACTGATAATAATACCATCTGACCCCCGAGTTTATTAAAAGTGGGTGATATGAGAACGCAAAATGAAGTTTGCCAACTGCTCAGCATAAATATATTCCAAAGTTCGAATGACGCAAAAGGTATCATTTTGCAATACGATGTGTCCACAGCTGTGAAACTAAGTATACGAATAAGCCTTGAGTACGGGTCAGAGTTAATGCATCAATAATTAAATGACGCCAAACATCTTTCTAACTGGGCTGATTTCCTGAAATCTTAGTTGCTACATTTATTTCCTAAGCTAAGAATAGCCATTTGCAAAAATAGCAGGAATAAGAATTGCCGTCGGAATAATACGAGACAATCAAATATTTTAATTCATAATTTGCTATTACGAAGTAATCATGGAAGCGGTGTACCATACCATAGTAGTACGAAAGCAAAACCTCAATGAAACAAACTTCACTGATTATTATACTGGGACGGAGGAATAAACCATAAAAACTGGAGGACATATAGGAGGATATTTATCTCCATGACCTTATCCATTATTTACTATGAAAACAAAATACATATTCAAATTGAAGCTCTTAAAACACTACGCATGTCCTAACATGAAGTCGCCATTTCTTTATTATTTACTATAAAAATATACATGAGCTGATAGACATTGTCAGGTGGCACACAAGTCCAAAATAATCGCATTTATTATAAACCAATCAAATAATAACATAGCCAATTCCACGGCACCAATAGAATTCCTTTCACCCAAGGAAGCATATTTTGTTTCGAGTAATTCCTAAATGGCAATGGGAAAGAAGGATGAAGTTATACCATTCTGAGGCATTAGGGTGACCATAGGGAGTAGATCTATCGATGAGGTTTCGATATTCGACCCATTTCTACATTGGGGTAGGTCATGAGGAGGAGGGGGCGGGTGGGAATGATCTGGGAGAGGGAGATGAGACACGGTGACTGTTTCCAGGTGGGGGAGGGGGACAGTACTCTCGAGAGGGAGAGCGGAGCTGGTCTGATGCCGAGTTGAATGCTCAATGAGAGTCGCCGTCGCACGAGACTGATTAAGATGGGCAGCCGCGGGGCTAGGATTTTTGACCTTTCCTTTTTCGGCGACCCTCGAGAGAGTCATTGCCGACAGAATGACCTCGCCTTCCTCCTTCGCTCCCCCTGCTTCCGCCTTTCTCCCTTCCACACCCTCCCCAGGGTCGCGACCCTGGATCGCGAGAAGACCGAACTTTTAGTGAGTCACTGCCCCCATACTCCTCTTCCAGGAGGAGTCAGTGTTGGGCCCGTAGTTGCCTAAGATCACCACTAACATAGTATATTAAAGGCCTGGAATGGTGATTTATCAAATTATTCATGACTAAATTTGATAATTGAAAAGTGTATAAGGTATCAAAAGGTTTTTGTCTGTGTCCACTAGTGGTAAGTGTTAGACATTATTATTCACGTCCGTGAGACTTTCAAAAAGTGTTATATATCTATTTCTATATATATATATATATATATATATATATATATATATATATATATATATATATATATAGGCGCACTTTAGTTCAGTCGCGTCCGGGCATGCGTTGAGACAGGAGGTGGATTTTTGTCACATGTGATTGTTTGTGGGGCCGTCGCGCCAGCATGGAGCGCACCGTCGACCAACGTTACGCTGTGAATATTTGCGTTAAACTAGGGAAATCCGCGTCGGAGACCCTTGAACTCATTAAACAGGCTTATAGGGATGATGCCTTAAGCCGCACAGGAGGTTTTGAATAGCACAAAATGTTTAAGGAAGGCCGGGAGCTCGTCCAAGACGAGTACCGCGTCAGACGCCCGACTACCGCTCGAACCGATGCTCAGGTGGCCAAAGTGAAAACAGTTCATGACTCTGACAGACGTTTAACCATTGCCCTTATCAGTGCGGAGAGCGGCTTTTCAGTCAGAACCGTCCACACCATTGTAACAGAGGATCTTGCGATGAGAAAATTGTGCGCGAAGCTGGCACCGAAAGTTTTTTGCGAGGAACAAAAACTGTCGCGGCTGGAAATTTCGCAAGAAATTTTGGACTGCGTCCCGCAAGATGAAGATTTTCTTGACAACAATATTAACTCAAAGGATATCTCAAAAGGAGCTCAAAGGATATCGGTTTAACTCCATCGAGGCGGTTCAAGCGGCGACGGCAGAGACTGTCAATAGTATTCCGGAAGCTGACTTCCAGCGGACTTTAGACGACTGGCAGACGCGCCGATCTATGTGTATCGACACAGGAGGAATGTATTTTGAAGATTATTAAGTTATTGTAATGATAATTGAAATAAATTTTGATTTATGCAACCAGTAGCGATAGAAATTTTACGGATCCTATTTACACACACATTTGTATGTATTAGTGGGTCGCGGTAGTCCAGTGGTTAGAGCGTTGGACTGCTGACCGGCGGGTCCCGGGTTCGATTCCCCGGCAAGGCACTCTGGGCACCAATAGCTCTACCCAAGCTATGTGATTTTTCGGGTACTAGATCTTCCTGGGAAACAGGCACAGGGCTTGCTGGGCACAGGCAAGAACTTGCCCCCCTAACCTGATGTGTGAATTTCCACGCCGTCGGCCATAGTACTGGGTGAACTCTACCATCACCTACTAAACCGACCGTCGCGTTGATTACAGTGTTTATGGTTTTTTAAATATGTATATATATATATATATATATATATATATATATATATATATATATATATATATATATATAATTCGTTGTCTCAGGCGTGACTTCATGGAATCGACTTAACATAATGAAAGGAGAAACTTTGTAATTCCACATAGATTTATTCGACGGACGACCTAGGTTTCGACGTGGCACGTCATCATCAGGTATATTTTGTAAAGAAGACAGAGAATATATAGTCACACAAATTGGGGGGGGGGGGGGGTTGGGGGGGGGGGAAGGCGAGAAGAGAGACAACTCCCCGGTCTGAGGTGAAGTGAGTTTCCCCTCTCCCTCCTGATCCACGCGTCCCCTTCACCACCTCCCCCTTCCTGAGTTTACGGAGTTCCTAATCCTTTCCTTTCTTCTAGCCCCTTGCTCTCAACCCCCTTAACCACCTCCGGGCCAACCCCCCCCCTCTTCCACCCCCTAACCCTCACCTCAGACCGGGGAGTTGTCTCTCTTCTCGCCTTCCCCCCCCCCAACCCACCCCCCCCAATTTGTGTGACTATATATTCTCTGTCTTCTTTACAAAATGTACCTAATGATGACGTGCCACGTCGAAACCTAGGTCGTCCGTCGAATAAATCTATGTGGAATTACAAAGTTTCTCCTTTCATTATATATATATACATATATATATATATATATGCACGTTTATATGCAAATATATGCATATATGTACATATATATATATATATATATATATATATATATATATATATATATATATATACATATATATATATACATATATATATAAATATATATATATATATATTTAAAGTAAAGGTATAAAGTAAAAAATATAAATATAAAGTAAACATATTATATATATATATATATATATATATATATATATATATATATATATATATACATATATATTTTTACATATAATGTACACAGATGTACATTTTTAAAACATAGAAACACAAAGAAAGCACACTCACATACGTGGCTTTGACGTTTCGACGGCTCGACCGTCGTCATCAAAGTGGACATTCTGCTGACGACGGTCCGTCGAAACGTCAAAGCTACATATGTGAGTTTCCTTTGTCCGTGAGACGTTCAAAAAGTGTTATATATCTATTTATATTTATATATATATATAGGATATAAATACAGTATTATCACGAAAATTGACACGATGATTTCAGGTCCCTGTAAAGGGTTACACTTCATTACCTTATACATTTAAGGGTAGCGACACCTATTGTGCGATCAAGAACACATTCGGCATATATTAGTCTTAATTGGTTCATACATTACATTGGAAGAAACCGAATCAAAATCCGAATAATGGCTGACTGCAGAGCTCCCTTACCAATGCAGGGCTAATTCTCATGCTTCTTTGCCCGGCTCTCTCGTCGAACATCCATCTTGATTATTTACGAGTGATTTCTCCTTGTGTTATATGAGAAAGAAACCATTGCTTTTCATGGGATATTTAAACCTCCTTTCTGTAAATTACTATACGGTGGTCCATATGTCCATTCGGTCTTCAAATTATGTGTATTTACTTTCTTTTCGTAATTTAATTTGACGATTTAATTACAATTCCCACCTGCAATATTCATTTCTACAAATCAGTCTTTGTCTTACTTTTCTCATTGTCTCTGTATTTGTTCCCTATAGAGCTAAATTTCTTGCAAGTGCTTTAATACATTATTTTCATGCGTGCATTTCATTATCCCGAGGTATAATATTTACCCCTCATCGCAGTGAATACGTGGAGTGCGAGACTTTTTGTACAATTAGAGCATGCGCATGACATATCAGATTTATCGAGGAACGGCTTCCAAACCTTCTGTTTTAAGTAACCTCTGTGCGAGCGTCCAAGAGAATATCCAATGGTAATTACGGAGCAATCAAGCTCAGATTATTTTCACCGGTTGCGTGCACCGAGCAAATGGTGATTGCGTTATGATTGTTGCGATAGTTGGGACATGAGTATACGGTAACGCCATTACAAGATGATGAAAATTACTCTATGACACCATATTGAAAAACTTGAAGCCATAAGATTCTAGTCATGTTTAGTTACCTCAATATGAGTAGTTTTCTAAATATTTTAATGAGACTTGGGAAATCTGAGCCAGGACATTGACGGCATTATTTAAAAAAATACCCAGGTAAATAAAACAAGCGGTAACTAAAGAACCTAACTATAACTTTACAGAAAATCGTTTTCTGAATCCTTGATTTTTCGCACTACTCCTAATCCAATTTCATTTTCCAATAGTCACGTAAAATCCCAGGCTCACCTGAAAGGTTTGCAAAATTCAAGGTACTAAAAGTACAGACTGCCGACCCGCATGCCATTTCCAGAGAGAACACCCTTTCCCCCTTGGACCCCCCCCGCAACCCTCGGGGATGAACCCCTTGCTGCGCATCTACTTGGCGGAGATGCCATCTCATGCTCGCCCGCCTCACCTCGTCCAGGGGGTGACTGCTGGGCGATCAAGATTCCAATAATTGAAAAATAACTCGAACGAAAATGATCTTGTGAGCTTTAAGGATCGACTAGCATCTTTTCTGGATATTGGGAACCTGTGAAGGAAAGGCGTGTCGGTCGCGTTAGGGAAAAGAGGGGTCAATGATATGCTTCCGAAGATTTGAAGAGGAACTTCGTGGCCTCAAAGGAGATGTCTAGAGGGCGAAATTTTCCTTTTATAAAAAAATTCTTCTCAATGAAATTGCTAACATTTATTGATTAAGCATTGAAATCGTCATGCATTTTTTCCCAGATTATCTCCGTGAGAGAAACAGAGGAAGGGTTTTGATGGAGAAAAACTGCCATATAACTTTGTGGTCCACGGACTAATTATTCCTAAACTTCTGAGATCTGCCTAAAACTACTCTAAACTCCATAGCAGCCGGTACCAGTATAAACAAATATTCACTCCACAATATTTTTCTCTCACTTCACACCGCTCAAATTTATATTCTTTGTTATTTCTATGACTCACCTAATTCTCTCCTCTTTAGTCTTCGACCCTTGGTCTCTCTCAAAATCTCTCCTCAATCATTCCATCGCCTATCAGTACTCCTCGTGCATCCAATTTTCCAGCTTTCTTCAAATTAATTAAATAAATCTTTTCGCTTCCGATTTCTATGCCTCTCTGCTTATAGTTTGTTTTCATTTCGTCTATTTCCATTCTTTTGTATGTCCACAGTGGAAGGAATTACCAGTATACCATTACTATCGTCCTACTTCATCAAAATAAAGTTTCAGAATCATTTTAAGTTAATTTAAAAATTTAAAAAAATATTGATTTGCATCAAACAAAACTCATGGGTGAGCAAAAGTATCACATCCGGGATATCAATGAAAGCAAATAGGAAATCAATAACTGAGAAAAAGTTAGTACACGTTTATGGAATTCTCCTTTATGTTTTTCGGCCCATTAAATGCTTCAGTAGGATTTGATTTACCGCAATTAAATTTCCAGCAAATTTAATACAGGGAAATATAGGGTAGGATTCAACTGTATTTTTATATAGCATCAAGCGCATATGTTGAACCTGAACAAATATAAGAACTGAATCATGTTTATGAATGTCTTCCAGTAACTATTTTTACGAATGATCGATTTTTTGCTACAGCACCGGTAGCCACCCTTGATCATAACATTCAGTCCCAATAAATCGAGAGAACGCCAGGAATCCGCTCAATGCTTGGTTTCACTGCGTGAAATTTTAAAAACGGTGAGTTTAAGGTTTTTCTTTCTTTACTGAGCGAATTACTATACCGTTTTGCTTACTGTTTTGGAGTAAATTTTTCTCACGCCAGATTTTCATTGCTCTCACGCACAGTAACATGCATACATTTGTTCTATTTGATTGATTATCTACATAATTATTTCTATACTCACATTTCTGTGATAAATATGTGTCAGCACTAGCGAGTTATAATTGAAATATTAAAACGGCACCGTGATAGTGGGTGGTAACCTTGTCTCATTATAATGAATAAATGGATGAGATATTCGCGTAAGTAAATATCGTGCAAATAAACTCGACCTGTGGAGAAGCTGATGACCATCGGGTCGAACATTTCAAACATTTTGAAATCACTGTACCAAAGAAATCACTCACCTTATGCAATATTTAAAAAAAACCAAAAATTTGGAGTTTTAAGCTCAAGAAACAAATTATTTAACACACACACGAATATTTTAAATCCACAAGGAAAGGAAATATATTTTCTCAACTAACAATACCCAATGTAAGTAAAAATCAATTCTTCTCTGAAAAATATCACGGAATCATTTACGTCATTCATTATGGTCCTGAATTGTTGCTAATTACTACATAATTACGAGCCAATATATATTCATCAGTTACAATATTGTGGTGAAGATATATGAATAAAGGATTGAACATCCCTTAATCAACCAAATTCGTGCATCTATTAGAACTGATTATTAAGTACTGGTTTTGGATTAATCGGTGCAATCGAAGCCTTTTAAGTAGCGAAATGAATTAACACCTGGCTCTCTTCTCGGCCGTAGTGTAGATAAATGTTTGCCATTACACATAATATAATTTTTTTGGAAAGACAGTTGAATTATGAGCACCGGAAAGGTAATCGATGATTTGAAGAATTCAGTGAGAAAAAAACAATCAATTGCATGATATTTTCTTTCCTGAATATAAATTGAGTTCTTTTAACTTATTCTGTAAAAGATGGTCAGAGTTTTTAACTCAGTCGGTCCACAGGATGTACGTCTTCCAAACAATACCCATTTTTTCCAATGAACATTTCAGGAGATAAGAGGCCGTTATTTCCATTTTAGTTTTTTCAAAAGCTGTGTAGAAAATTGTTCAAAAGTCAAAAGTTCATGTTAATATCAGGAAATATAACTTCCATCACCATCTAATGTCAGGAACTTAATTTGCTGTGGCAGTGAAGACTTCGCTAAATATAAAAACGGACTGAAAATTAGAACACACGCACAGTGCTAAAGTGCAAATAAAAATTGCCACTTATTATTTTTGCAATAAATAACGAGCTCCCTTCGCAGAGAAATTTTCCCTATTATAATTACTTTCAAAAATATAATTAGCGTGAAACGCATTTCCAAGAACAAATTCATGTGGTGAATATGACATTATATGTAGGTGTTAGCATGGTACTTTTATTGAACGGCCAGTAATTTGATTTTCGTTAATTGTGAATAAATGCACAATGCAGTGATCCATAACTCCATTGGTACAGCTCTATGGATTTATATGTGGACCCCTCGGAAATTATTAATATTCTACGCAAGAAAATGCGACGAACAAGACACACTTGTAAAACTTTTTGGACAATAAGAAATAATTTTAATTTGAATTATTTTACAAATATTCTTCCAAGCAGCCAAGGGAGCTTCTACGACCGAGTAGATAGCGTTTAGTTTGGAGAAAAAAATGAGATATAATGTGCCGCGAGATGATACGAGCAAGAGAAATGGTTTTCCAATAACGAGAAAACATCAAGAAGATAATCCTCTTCGGTGCCAAAATCCTCCTTCGAAACTCTCACATTTGTAAAACTTCAACCGAAACCTCAGTGGAGCCACTATTAATTCAGCAGTACTTAGTCTGCCTTATCTGTTTCGAGCAAACTCTGCTTCATGGAATGCTTATTCACTTAGCGGGAATGTTCATTCTGAGTACATAACACGGTTTTAGCAAGCGAATATCCTATAGTCTCCAATTACCTAATGAAATTAACAAGAAATTAAAATTTACTCTTGACTGCCAAGTGTTTGCATCACCTGAAAGGTGTTTACCGTGCTAATGAGGTGACACATTCAGTGTATGCAAATTTCATAGTTTATTAAACACAATCGATTTCAAAGGCATCTGTAAACGAAAGGCCGTTAATTAGACAATCAGATGAGCTAAATCGGTGGAATGATCCGTTGAAACACCATTCGGGACACCAAGTGTCAAAACAAAAACTTAATACTGAAAAACAAGTGAATTTTCCGCTTAAGCTTGCAGCCAAACGTTGAACTACCGCAGCATCCTTTTAAAGGACACTAGGCAAAACATTTGTTCGTATTCGTATAACAAGGAACTAGAGTTCATTAAAAGGATTTGTCATCGGAGCAAAAGTGTGTACGAAATATTTATTTCGCATTTATCCAACATTATTTTGATGCTGAGTTTATCGAAGCAAATTGACTTGAACCACACTTTTTTTTAAAAATGCGTAACCCAGGATCCATGTGAGAGGAAATGTGGCCCACGAAGTCATGGTAGAGTCTCTGATGAGACCAAATATTCTTAATGAGCTAAAGTGATCGGAACGACAAGGCTCAAGACCTGAGTACGCATTTGGAAGGTTGAAGAAAGACCGTATTAGACAGGAATAATTAGATAATCGCATGTTTGCAATTCGAATAATCGGTGGCTTGTGGCGATTTACTCCACCCTTGTGAGGATCGTCAACAGACTCCCCTCTCTACTCCTCTTGCCTTCCCAAAGATCCCTCAGTCCACTCTCGGAGCCTCCCTTTGTAATACTCCCTAAGAGGAACCCAAACCAGGCGGGGGGAAGGGGATAGGAAGAGGGGTGTGGAGGTGGGTGCTGAGGTGACGAGGAGCGTGTACCTGTATTGATACCACAGCGGAGGACGACATTGTCAATGGTGGTGAGGAGGACCCCGGAGGCCAGAGACCAAGGCATCGTAAAGCCTGCGAGAATAAACTATTGACATGGAACTAACAATGAGCATGAAGCACGGGCGATTTTTAAGCCGGATGGCAATCAGCGGCCGTTTTTTTCCTTGGAGTGCCGTAGTCTCCCCGGGAGCAGACGCCGCGATGGAAGCAATCACTTTTATCGCCCCTCTTTCCGGCGTGGGGATACAGGTTAGGTCGCCTTTCACGCGCTTTCCGAGGGATCGTTAGGGTTTTCGAGCAACATGAAATCTCTCAGGCAATGAGTCGAAACTCTGATGCTATTTCTCTTAAGCTCGTCTTCTAAAGCAGTAGTTCATCTTATATAATAATCCTCCAATATGTAGTTTTGAGACGTTAGATCGCTATGATGGAACACAAACATTTTAATAGATTCTCTACCTCCAAATGTGTGAATTTCACACGCCTTTGAGCTTAGCACTGGCTGCTGATCTCAGTGCTCCCTAACAATTCAGTCTGCGGGTTGATCAAATTTGTGAGTATTAAGCGCTTTTAGTGAAGTAGTTTCTTTTCCAAACGTGCAGAGCCGAATATGGTTGTTGATATCGTGCCTAGTTGTTTAATAACAGTACTTATTCAAGAACACACACATTACCTGATCCTCAATAAATCAAAATTTTGCGTGTGCAAGAAATGAACATTTTAATTGTAGGAAATAGCACACACCAGATTAGGATATATTTTACTTGGCAAAGTGAAGTACAGTATGAGACTCCCGGGACATGATAGTATATCCGCTTATAGCTTTTTTGGAAAAAGATTAAACTGGTTCAATTCTGTTAAGATCCCTCAAAAGCGATGTAAAGAGTAATTGTATTAATCAAAACTTAGGCCGTTTCTTTGACTAAACGGCGCACTCCCTGGAACACGAAGTATATCCAACCCCGAAGAGCGAGGCAGCAAACGTTCACACGGAGCGGGCTGGCATTTCAAAATTTGGTCCATTAGAGGGCCCTTTGGGTCCAATCCAGACTGATAACAGGAGAATATAATTATAAATCCGCCGGCTGGATAATATGACCCCACTTCCATGCATTTCTATCTCTCTTGAAATATCTCCACATCCTCTTAACGGGAGGAACAAGGATCATGGCTCCCTCCGAATTCCGAGTTTGGTGGGTGCACAGGACGCCTAAATCCAACCACTTATCTACACTTTTGAACACAATGGTGGCCTCAAAATTACGATTCCCGACCAACTATTGAAACGTCCTCGAAAACCACGGAACCTCAATAATTCCGTCCAACTTTGACGCACTTTCCTGGTTTCCTCTGCAACGGAAGCGTGCATGCAGGAGGTTAGAACTAATGGCAACGAACTTATGATTGGAATGTAGACAGGAAATGACTGCAGTAGTAAGGTGGATATCTCGCAGATTTGGGGCTCTTACGTGTTATTGAGAGACTTTAAGGCTTTTAAGCGTTCCTGTTACACATATATATATTTACATGTTGAACGCAATCAAATACATGCGTATATTCACACTTACTTATGTAAAAAACATGCACACGCCCACCCACGTACACCAACGCGTGCGAGAGGTAGTAGATTTCAATTCTTTTCCATTAACACCTCGATAATTTATTTTTTAATGTTCCCTTCAATACATGCTTTTAGGCGTGGTTTTTCCTGCTTTATTTTGGACAAGACGTCGTGAGAGAGGGCATGCATGTACGAAAGAGGTGTGCCCGTGTGTATTGGGAAGTTGAGACGAATCTTGATGATAGGACTAGAAAATGATGAAGGAGAGTTTAGCCCGATAGTTTAGAGTACATATAGTAGTGAAGATCTTGAAGAGATACTCGAAAATTTACTTACGCTGAAATAGCTCCAATGGCCAAGTCAAGAACTTATGACACGACGAAGACTATGGAGAGAAATCTATTGCCAAAATAATTTTAATTTATAATATCAACTTGTGTACGCTTGATATCTTGACTTTGGGCGTCCAAAAGTATTTTTTTTTACCTTTTCTTTGACACCCGCCATTTAATATTCTTAGATTATCGAGGCAGTTACGTTACGTTTGTAATAGTTCCTCAGGATGATCGCTATTCAATTTCAACATTTTCTCCTCCGCTTTTTATACACAAATAACAGAAGCAGATCTTTGAATACTAGCCGCATTTGTTTTAAATATAGGCGACAAACAGCTGAAGTTATTTGCGCCAATTAGAGACAGGTGGGTTATTTGATAGAAGTAGAATGCTCAGAAAACAGAGAAAGAGTACAGAGAAACCCGGCGTCGACATTGGCCTACTTTTATAGGTAGGCGCCAAGGGATCCCCAATGTTAGTCCTATTCGAGAAGCAGCGAACGGTACATGAAGTGCTCTCAATTTAACACCCCAGGTAGGGATCAGGATACCATTGCTACATCTTAGATTCAAACTCGGTTCCTCGGAGTGCAGGTACATTACCTGCCTGCCAAACCAACCCGATCCCCCGGAACCTTGACCTCGTATGATGAAAACCCTGGATTTCCCAGAGAGCGAGAATTTCTCACGATCATTGGATATTAAATTTATCGGGGAGGGGGAGGAAGTCGAGCCTTTCCCATTTTGATAGGGGTGTTACACATTTAATTTTAATAAAATTTAAACTCATCACAGATAAAAATTAAGAACTTGAACTAATTATTTTAGCGCAAAACTCCTTTAAAATATCAAGTTACCGAAGTTGAATAAATAATGAAGAGTTGATTAAGTCTTGTAATCCTATTTCCTCTAATATATGAAACCATGATGCATTAAGAAACACGGACAGAATATTACGAAATTACGTAATTCAAAAATCTCATAAAATATCTAATTTGGAACTTCAAAATTTAAGTTCCTGTACCAGAGATTACACGTCTTCATAAATTATTCAGTTAATGTTTATGTACGTATATTTGGTTATAAGTCTTGGGCAAATTCTTCAAGAAACAAAGCTTTTCTGGGGTATTTCCTCGGAAAACATTTCAGGTAGTTACAAGTATTTACAAGCTTCTTTGAATTGAAGAAACAAAATAGAGCAGTTTTAAGTTCATTGGAGGTTTTCTGGTCAAAAGCTTTGCCTATTCACCTTATTTATGTTGATCAAACATTATTTTTAAAGGAACTTTCTGAGGTAATCATCAAGAATTTTAAAGCTAACAGTTTCAGGCTTAACATGGTGGAATTCTTTCATGGTGAGGGTGAAAGAAAGAGAAAAAACAATCACCTGAAGATGATGCGCAGCATCGAAACCATGGTCGTGTTATATTAAAAAGTGTGTGGAAGTGCAAAGTTGTTTTTCCTCTTTCTTTCACCCTCATCAAGAATTTTTTTCACATAATTACTTCGTTTTGATGAAAGTGGGTCTTTCCATACAAGAACGTATGATAAAATTTGATAAAGTACGCATCCATTCAAGTTTTAGCTCAACCTTTACTTTGCCGTGGCCATTGGCTAAATAATTTGGGTAACAATTCTTCGTTGGGGAACGAGAAAGAGATGTCACTTTTACTCCTGGATTGACAAGAGGTCTCTTAGTAATAGGTAAATGGGAATCTAAAAAGTCTGCAACGATTTCGTCCTATCGACCACACCTCGACTCTAAGCACTTAGCATGGTCAACTCAAATCCTCCCACTCGTACCTGCAACCCGCCTCCACTTCAATTGTCTCAACCCTCCAGCTCCCACAATATAAGGTTAATGAGCTTCAGCTGATGGAGATGGACATCAATTCAAACAATACAAGTTTCATTTTAACCTCCACTTCCTCTTTCTCCGAATTTTAAATCTAAGGTAATCTATTCTAAAAAAATCATTCGCCACATAAATATACAAACTACGCATTAGCTCTTGAATTATTATTTTATTCTAAAAGCATTATTAATTCCGATGAAACCAATATAGTTGCCTTTTGAAATTCTTAAAATCACTTAGGGTCACAAGGAGAAGGAGGTAATGAAAAGTTTGGAAAGGAAAAATGAGCAAAATTAATAATGAAAAATGAGAATTTAGGAAGTGTCCTTATCATACATTTCTGAATCTCCATCTGAAGTCGAAACTTATTGATTTCCCTCCGTTGCAAATGTGCACCAATTAAGGGCCTAATACTTGCTTGACTCCCAACCCCAAAAGTTAACTGTCGTCCACCTTGCACGCGGGACACTATTTTAATCGTTCTCTTCGCGTTATCGACCATTTATAACGACCATCCTTCCTCCAAAAGCTTCCTTAAGGTGAAAATAAGCCGTAGTTCCCCCGAAGACATATAGGCATGTGTGTGAACTGGTACAAAGCGATCCCTCGCCTTCGACCAAAGTACAAGACTGACTCCTTTCAAGTCCCACGCCTCCGTATCCTCCGACGGACAGAAAGAGCAAATGGAGCGAAACCTTAGTCGCATCACTATCTCAAGTCCAAGTTCGGCAAACCCCGCCCTTGATTGACAGCAGCCCTGTGCACACTCGACCACCCTCTGCCAGGGGAGGTCTGCACGCAGAAGACGAGGACGCAAAGTGGGATCATATGCACCCCGCACCATCGCCACTCCCACGGAAACCCATAGCGGGTGGCCCAGGAACGTTCCCCGGACGTTCCTGGGTCACCCGCTATGGGTTGTTCATTGTTGTTCATTACCTTATTTATCATCTTCAATTAATTATTAATTAGACATTTTTAGTTTCGGAACAAAACTATTCTTGTTAAGTTAATATTACATACATTTGATCATGGTACCGAATACTTTCGACAGATGGCTGTAATTGCTGAGGACCTCAATGATGATAGTTGACTTTTGAAACCGACTGCGGCGCAACTATAAAGTTTTGAAAATTACCAACTAGTGTTTTGTTTCAGTAATATGAAACGATAGGACAAAATAATCACTGATTTCATTTAAATATACATGATTAGAAATGAGAGTGGGAGTGATAATGATTAAGCCACAAACAGGCACAGCAATCTGGAATTTCAACTGTTTGGCGACAGATTTAAGATTGTACTGGGTTATTTTGCTGCAATTATTTCTCATAAAATTTTACAAATTTTTCCTCTTCATTACTTCATAGAGCGGGCACATATGAGCAGGGGGGGGCGCAGCCCTGCGTCCTCAACCGCATCAGCCTCTGCCCCCAGTTCCTTCAAAATTCACTCTTCCTCTTGTGCGAGCTTGTTTCACTTTTCCTGGAGTTTTCATCTTTCCCCACAGGCGACCTTATCCTATACTGCCAACGCCCGTGACAAACCTTCGCGTCACCGTCCCATTATGTTCCTCCTCTTCCCATCTGAAACTCCTCCTACGGCACCTCTCGTCACTCACAAACATCACCCATCGCTCCTGGGGTCTGCCACTGAGGCGGACGCAAGAACGGCACCCTCGCCTGCCTCCCCGACGCGCCAAATGATGACATTTAATTTGCTTTCGCTTCCAAGGTGTTTCCTCGAAGTTCACAAGGGGGAAGAGAGGAGAGGTCAGTGTCATTCAAACAACCCGAAAGAGGTGACAATCTTCACCCGCTCCCCAGCACCCACTCCCTTTAGGCGGATGATCCCAATTCTCACATGTACTATAGAATTCGCCATCAGACCCAAAACTCAAAATTTCTGCGCACGCAGATCCCTATGAAAGAACGCTACCGATGGATGAACCCATGAGCGTCACCCTCTACGCCCAAGGTAAATTTTCCTAATTCATTTCTATGATAGTCGACTCCATGCCCAAGAAGAAATTTCTATTGAGTCAGAGGTTAAAATTTACTGCGTAAATTTGAGGCAGGTCACTTATCTGAGGATGTTCAAGACATAAAAGCCCTGTCCCATAAATAAGTAGAAAAAATATGGGGAAACAAATTTATTGCAGAGCAGAGTACAAATTATTCAAATTCTTCATGAGCGCACCCTTATGTATGGACACACCAATACCAGTGTCTCCACCAGTTGTGGTATACTTCCTGTAAGGCATCAACAGGACCTTCGTTCAGGCACTTGGGTCGTACCCAAAAACTCCACTCCCGTCACCAGTAACCACCTTTTTTTAAAAAATTCGGGTCACTTTTACCGAGGTTCAAGAGGACCAGAGCAAGATTGTCACACAAGCAATCTTCTGACAGCAGTTTGGGGACGATCTTGGTTCACCTTTATCATAGCTAAATCTTCTGTAAGAATGCAATGCATTGTGGTTTTCTGAATATTGTACTCTTCTGCTAACATCCTGACACTTGGGGTCAATCAGAACAGATCATATGTCTCACTTGCAGTACATATTCGTCCTCTGTGCTGTTGATGGATTTCCAGGGCATTCCTCATCGTCAACCTCCTTGTTACCCTCCAAGAATATCCTTTTCAAGTAGAAAACCATAACAAGGGACAGTTCTCTATCTCCAAAAGCAATTGTAATCATGGTTATGATCTCCGAACGCGATTTCCCGAGTTTAACGCAAAATATTATCGCACGTGATTGCTCCATGAAAAGTGGCATCGTGAATTGTGACGCAACCCTCGAACAGGGGTTCAGTCTAGCAGCAATTCGCACACTGTAAATACACGCAGACCACTCACGTGGGTCGCGTTGCTTTCCCAAGATCTCCCATTACTTTTCCCACTACAAGTCACATCACTCCAGCCATCTGCATTGGTGGCAAAAATCATTCTACTTATTTTTGGGGCAGACTACGAGAATTACAATGCCCGACTTACTATGCTTGATCAGTTCACGTACGTAAAATCAAGGAGATACATAGTAGAACGGATAGATTTAAAATGTCGTTTTTTCCTCGTACGATAAGAGATTAAAATAAATATGAACGCAGGCGTAAATGAAATAATTAGCTTTGGTAGTGTACGCATGTTGCCGATATCCCACACGCAATTTAAATATACCCTTTATAATATTGCTCTCATTTGATTTGAATATTTTCTGTTACCGTTTAATGCTGTAATTGAATGTTATTCTCCGGAAAAACCTAACCGAAGATAGATCTAAAAACAGAAAACCAACAAGTAACATTTATCAGTGAATTATCAAACAACAACTCCTTGAAAGAAGTTCACATGAATAATAGAATGGTTTGAGTAGTCACTTTATGGAAGCGATTCATATCGGAAAAGAAAATAATTTGCTCTTCTACATAACAATCAATCCAATACATGTGGAAGAACAAAGTATTTTCGTTTCAATTGAATACGCTGCCATCCATGCTGTGACATACTGAGTTCTCTGCGGTATCAACGTTCTATTTTAAGGGAGCAGACTCAAAACTTACATAAGACAAATTTTGCACCATACCATTAACGATATTGCATATTTTTCTTTAAATACCGGAATCAATATTTATCAATTGTTGTAATTTACGACCAAATGAAGCAACCTTGTCACTTTTTTTAACTCAACCTTGTGTCATACTTCAAAATACGTCCATTAGGCTTGCTAATTTGATCCTCTAATTCACATAAATCATCATCATTCTCAT